>NC_089741.1:34094891-34164891 GCF_040412425.1 Macrobrachium rosenbergii
GAGATAAATAGAAAAAGAGGATTTTGCAGTCATATTAATCATCTCTCTCTCTCTCTCTCTCTCTCTCTCTCTCTCTCTACAGATCCTGGGAGTCAAAAACGAGGACCTGATGTTCGGGATGGGGAATTCTTCGTCCAGTTCGTCGGGCAATACGGATACGACAGAGTTTCTCTCCGTTTTAGGAGACACGTCCCGATTTCTAAATGGTGAGTCATTCTGAGATAAGTATAAACAGATATATATAAAATTATATATATATATATATATATATATATATATATATATATATATGCATTATATATATAAACAATATATAAATATAAATATATATATATATATATATATATATATATATATATAAACAATTTATAAATAAATATTATATATATATATATATATATATATATATATATATATATATATATATATATATACATATATATATACAGTATATATTTATGAATATATTATGTTTATATATATGTGTGTGTGTCTGTGTCTGCCTGCATTTGAGTGTGTGTGCGTGTTCGCGCGCGCGTATGAAAGTATATAAGTCATATTTCCTCAGCATGCGCTTTTTTTCTCGTAAAGAAAGTGGCCTCTAGAAGGCCGTAAATTCTCAGTCCTCAACAAATGTTGGGTGTATGAAGTTGCTAGCCCCATGCCCTCCTCGTCCATGGCAGAGACCACCACAGTTGACCACCAACTGCGTACCTAATTCAGTGCCTTGGTCAATGGATCTTTTCAGGAAACTGGCACGTTCGTATCCTCCCATGGGATCGATCTTGGGTTTCTCTGTGGGGAAGAGGTGCACGTCTTGAGATTGAAGGCATACAGTTTATTCGTATGTATATCATGTAAATAAAAGTATACTCTGATTGAGGAGTGTAAATCATAACAAAATTTCAGTATGTGATGTCACCATGTTCTTTTAAAGTATTTATTATTATTATTATTATTATTATTATTATTATTATTATTATTATTATTATTATTATTATTATTATTATTCAGAAGATGAGCCTTGTTCATATGAAAAAAAGGCTACAGGGGCCATTGACTTGAAATTCAGTCTTTCAAAAAATATGGTGTTCATTTGAAAGAAGTAGCCGAAGGTAATGGGAAATACAGAAAGAAGAGATCACTTATTGGAAAAAGAAAAATAAATGAACAAACTAATAAATAAATAGATAAAAATGTATGTAAATTAATACAATACATGGAGAATTGCTTTAGGGCAGCAATACATTACAACTTTTGAGTTCCAGCTACACAAAATCCTCAGAGAGGAGAAACTATTCTCCTTAATATATAGGTAAAGTAAATTGCATATACTATTTTTCTGTTTTTTTAATGCAGAAGAGATTAAGACTCTTTCTTACCTCTGTATGACAGTTATGATTCCATGTTAAGAACAAGGATGCAAAATCATATTTACTACTTCCTTTACCTATCTTAAGGGGAATCCTTTATTCCTCAAGGATTCTTCTTAACATTGGTCAAGTAAATTGTAAATATTATTTTGCATCATTTAATGTACAAAAGTCTTAAGATCTTATTTTTTGCCTCTGTGTATAACAGTTATGAATCAGTATCACAATAACCTTCCTTCTGTTTTAGGTTTCTGTAAAGAAAATTATTGTGCTGGCATTGTCTGTCCGTCAGCAATTTTTTCTGTCCGCACTTTCTGTCTGCCCTCAGATCTTAAAAACTACAGAGGCTAGAGGGCTGCAAATTGGTATGTTGGTCATCCACCCTCCTTTCATCAAACATACCAAATTACAGCCCTCTAGTCTCACTAGTTTTTATTTTATTTAGTGTTAAAGTTAGCCATAATCGTGCTTCTGGCAATGAAATAGGATAGGCCACCACCGGCCCGTGGTTAAAGTTTCATTATACTGAGACCCCTGAAATACAGATCTATTTTTAGGTGGCCTTGATTATATGCTGTACAGAATACACCAAAGAAACTTCGGCAAATTTTTACTTGTATTTTCTTATTTTCTCACAGGGTTAGACAACCTTCACGAGTACCTCAAGTTTTCCTACCCAGCGCATGCGCCTCCCTCATTCTTCTGCGAAAGTGAGTCGAGAGACGGCATGTTACTTCACTATAGATCTAAAAGACGAGGCTACGCCTATTATAACGATGGGTCAAATCACTCCAGGTAAGTTTGTGGAACTGCGAGGTTTTCCTCCTGTTACACCTTTCAAACCTTTCTTCTCAATTTCCCTTTCAGCGCTGAATGACCTCATCGTAGGTCCCAGCTTTATTAACCTTCGGCCCAAATCATATATTTTGATTTCAGTTCCAGTCACCATCTTGTTCTCATCGGTCACTAACTGAGAGTTGGTCGACCCAAGATCCTTCAAATATACTCTGAGTATATTCAAAGGACCTTGGTCGACTTTCCTTTCAGACTCAGCTACGGGTCATTCAGAATCCCATTAAAAAAGTCACAGGAAAAAAAGTGACAGAAAAGTCACAGGAAAGTCACAATGATTTATGGTGGCCAGTAATAAAGTCACAGTTAAAAAGTAACTTAACCTAACCTGTAACCCTGTAACCTAACCTAACCTAACCTATGCTATAAACTAACCTAACCTATAACCTAACTAACCTAACCTATCCTATAACCTACCTTAACCTAACCTATCCTATAACCCAACCTAACTATCCTATCTATCCTGTAACCCAACCTAACCTAATCTATCCTATAACATAACCTAAGCTAACCTATCCTATAACCCAGCCTAACATAGCTTAACCTATCCTATAACCCAACCCAACCTACCTAATGTATCTTATAACCCCACCTAACCTAACCTATCCTATAACCTAACAACCTAACCTATCCTATAACCCAACCTAGCCTAACGACTACCAGCGACCATAAATTAATATGACTTTTTTCCTGTGACTTTTTTTCCCATAACTTTATTACCGGCCACCGTCATTCATTAACCACAGCACTCCCCTCCTCCTCTTCCTCCAACAGGTTGCAAAGCACTTCTACAAAACAGACATGAAGATCCAGCTGCTGAATGAGGAGTATGTCATGGACACGGTGCAAGTCACCTTCCAGCTGAGCTTCGACAACACCGCCTTCAGTAACCAGGTCAACCTGACCATGATCCGGGATGAACAGTCGCTGCCCTGCGAGGGAACATGCTCTTCGAAGTCTTCCCCTTCTGCATGCTCTTCGGGTAAGGACGTGCTCCTCTTCTTCTACACCCTTTCGCTGGTGATATATTATCCATTTCAGGGACGGCGAGTAATCACTTTTCTCAGATATCTTTCAAACTGATTATTTGATCGAAATGGTGCTTTGACGCAGTGTACAAGGCACCTCCTGCTAGTTTCTGGTAATATGGTGCGTTGTCAAATGGTTTTAGTTAAGGCGTTTACTCTTGACTTACATGGTGTTGCCAAGCATCGCCAAACTATGCATTCGAACATCCTTTATCCCCATCCCGTCCCTCCCTCTCCCTTCCCCTCCTCATCCTTCCCTCAAACCACTTTCCTGTCCTCCTCATCTCCGACCCCCCTTTCCCATCTATGGGGGATAATGGACATTCGATTGTGTAGATCAGTCCTGCTGACTCATGCGACTTTGCCTTTCAAAGTCAAGAGTAAACGCCTTAACTAACACCATTGGACAATGCACTATATTACCAAAATTAGCGGGATGTGTCTTGTACACTGCGTCAAAGCACCATTTCGATCAAATAATTAGTTTTAAAGATATTTGAGAAAAACAATGACTTGAGGTCCCTGAAATAGTAGTTTTAAGGGGTCGTGCCGTTCTGGAATGATTGTAGGTTGGTGTTCACTGATCTTCGGCGGTGGCGTGCACGTGAATTCAACATTTCTCTGAATGAGACCACGTTTTTTCTGATTTTTTTCGTGCTTGATTGTTCTAGGACAAACGATTCTAGATGAAGTATGTCACATTTAAATGCTCATTAATGTTGATTACCTCTTGATACATTAGAAGAAAACGTTTCAGCTTACAGGCTGGCAGCTTCCAGGAAACATGGAGAGGTAATAGTTTTGTAATCAATAGGGATTTTACATTCAAACATGAATTTAGATTTCCTCGCTTCAGTACACACTTTTTCCCTGGAATGTAGAAGAAAACGTTTCCGCTCACAGGCAGGCAGTTTCAGGAAACATGGAATGAAACTGTTCTGTAATCAATGGGTTTTTAAATTCAAACGTGAAATTAGATTTCCTTGCTTCGATATACTCCGTTTCCCTGAACTGTATATATACGAGTCAGATGACTGAAAGAAATCGTATGTTTTTGTTGTTTCCATGAATGATTTTGGGAGTTTTGTTAGCGCCATTCAGATCCATTGAAAAGTATTCATATAATAGACTTTTTTGCTTTTGTATCTCCCTTTCTGATGATATTGCCTTTCATCTACACAGGCACCTGATAACATCTTAATTACGTAATATCTACCTGTAATCATTGTTAGCGATATTATAGTGTTTGATAGTTGTTAATGATATGAATTGGTTAGTATCACTAACTGCATAGTTTACAATGGCGTTCATTCATTAGATACATGCCTGTCGAATAAGTTGTATTATAAAATCTATTGATCTGTTTATCAGTCTTGTCTGTGTATATGTATATATATATATATATATATAGATATATATATATATATATATATATATATATATATATATATTTTATATATATGTATATATAGTAAACTCCTCGTATTCGTGGGTGAGGCATACTGCACCCCCACCCCGTGCAAATAGCTAAAATCCACAAATACTTAAAACCCTCTAAAAACACTTAGAACTTCCTATTTTGATAGTTTAAACAAAGAAAAAGCCTATAAAAATGCTTATACCTGAGTATTTTAATAGTTTTATCACAAAAGTGCATTTAGTCATGAAAGTGATATGAAAATGCAGTAATTAGTGAATATTTCTCAGTGAAAATACTGCGAATGGGCGAATTTTCTGCAAATGAATACGTTCCACAGAGAAATCCGTGAATGCGAGAGTCTGCAAATCATGAGAACGCAAATACAGGCGGATTACTGTATATATACATATATATATATATATGAAATTTTATCACGTGATTTATATACAATCAGAGAAATCCGTGAATGCGAATATGCAAATCATGAGAACGCAAATACAGCCTATTCAGCGGATTACGTATTATATGTATATATATATATATATATATATATTATTTGCTCTTGTTATGAAATTTTTATTGAATATTCATGAGCTTAATATATATATATATAAATATATATATATATATTTTTCACCCTTGAATTTGAGTGAATCGTTTGACCTGAAACCTCGGCAAAAATTTTTATGGCATGAATTTTGGATATAAACTTTAGGGATTTTTTGCTTGAAACTCTACTCGGTTCCCACCTGGAACCCTGTGGGATTTTTTGCATCTCGCAAAAAAGAAACTCTTTGATGGCTCATTGGTTTTCCAACATCCCCACGATTGATTCACTTTATCCATTCCTTCGGAAATTCTCCAACTGAAACATTTGCGTGATGTTTGCATGAAACCAAGAGTCATTTTCTTCAGAAACCTGATTTAACATTCACCTGAAACCTTGAGTGACATTTTTTGCTTGAAATTCTGAGGAATCTGACCTTGAAAACCTAGAAGTGATTTTTATCTGAAAATGCTTGAATTTTGGATATAAAACTTTAGATTTTTTTTTTGAAACCTGATGAACCCATTTTTTTAAGATTTTTTATTGATTTTCTGAAACGTGATGTTTCATGAAAGAGAGTCATTTTCCAGAATGAAACCCATTTGCCTAAGTAATTTCTGCTTTGGATACCCCTGAAACCTAAAGAAGTTTTCTCCAGAATCCATAAGTTTTTTTTCGTAATTTTTTGCATGAAACCTTGAGAGATTTTTGCCTGAAACCCCATTTGATATTGTTTGAAACTCTAAAGTAGTTTTTTCCAGAATCTAAGAGTGAATTTGACCAGAAACTATGCGTGATTTTTGCATGAAACCCTGAGAGACTTTTACCTGAAACCTTGTGTGATATTTGCATGAAACCTTGAGTGACATTTGCTTGAAACCCTGTTTGATATTGTCTGAAACTCCAAAGTAGTTTTTTCCAGAATCCATGCGTGGATTTGACCAGAAACTTTGCGTGATTTTTGCATGAAACATTGAGAGATTTTACCTGAAACCTTGAGTGACATTTGCCTGAAACCCTTAAGAGATATACCCTGAGACCCCATTTGATATTGTCTGAAACTCTAAAGTAGATTTTTCCAGAATCCATGCGTGAATTTGACCAGAAACTTTGCGTGATTTTTTTTGCATGAAACTTAAGAGATTTTTACCTGAAACCTTGAGTGACATTTGCTTGAAACCCTGTGAGATATATCCTGAGGCCACGAGCGATTATCACGTTTAACTATGAAGGTTTTTTTTTTCGATTGATTGATGGATTTTTCCATTGCAGAAACAAAATGGTCGTGAAATACATCGGGAACAGCCTGATGCAGGTGATGCCGAATCTCGTGGGCAAGAAGATCCCGGACTGGTTCGACCTGGTCCGCCCACACGTCGACTTCCGGTTCGAGAGTGTAAGTGTCCCCTCCCCCCTTGCACGACCGTTGCACGACCCCTATTAATATCATTATCATTATTATTATTATTTCTTGATTTGTCCTGAGGGTGTGGTATTGAAAGCCCATACAAGCTGAAACATATCTGCCCCCGGGCAAATTCAGTAGTAGATCCTGTTGTGTGTGTTTTGATTCGTGGACCGAACGTAGATCTGCTAGATGATGATAAACGTAGGAAGTCTAAATACTGTAGAAGAAAGAATGACTTTAACTCATGTTCATAAAAAGAAACACGTAGTTTGACCAAACAGCTCACTCTAATCACATTTTGTATCTCTCCTTCATACTGTAGAAGTTTGTGTTGCATTCTGTAGATATAAAGAGAATAAAATAATACAAACGAAAACCTGTAGAATTGAAGAAATAACCTTTTAAAGTGCAGCGAGAGTTACCTTAAGATTTTATTTCCTCATCCGCTGCCTTTGCCAGATTATCCGCTACGTAAACAACATCTTCGAACTGGTGATTGATTGCACACGAGCTTTCATACTTTTTTGCGCTCGTAGACTCGCTTTTGTTGTTGTTGTTGTTCTTCTTCTTCTTGAAAACCTGCATGTCTCTGTGTCTGCACTCCTCCTCGTTACCTTAACCACAGCACCTACTGAGGTCACGTGACTCGTGAAAGGAACTGTCACTCACTCATTCATTCTTCTTCTTGGAGAATGACTCAGGAAATGGCAGTGATTGATAGAAATCTGTTTATCAGTGACTACGATCCTGATAACAACAGTACTAATGAGGTCACGTGACTCGTGAAAGGAACTGTCACTCATTCATTCATTCTTCTTCTTGAGAATGACTCAGGAAATGGCAGTGATTGATAGAAATCTGTTTATCAGTGACCACGATCCTTATAATAACAACAGCACCTAATGATGTCACGTGACTCGTGAAAGGAGCTATCACTCATTCATTCATTCTTCTTCTTGGAGAATGACTCAGGAAATGGAAGTGATTGATAGAAATCTCTTTTTGTCAACAGCACCTAATGAGGTCAAGTGAATCGTGAAAGAAGTGTCACTCACTCATTCAATCATTCTTCTGTGAGGCGTGCTTGCGAGATTCATTCAAAGTTCTCCACTTTTTTATTTTTCTATCAAGCGACACTAGTCACCGATTGCTTCCAAGGGGATGTTGGGATGATCCTTAATATATTTTGGATTAAAGAAATATTAACTTAATCAGGCCACTGGACATTATCTCAGTCTTAGATAATTTTCGAAGGCTCTCCTGTTGTCATATCCCTATAAACTATAACGATAGTATCGGTGTAATTATATTTTTTTCCTGAAGAAAATTAAATTCATAAATGCAGGGACGTGGGACACATCTCTCCTAACTTTCAGATAACAAACACAAACATATGGAAATCAAAAATGAATTCATAAAATAGCTGATCTTTGATTTCATGTGTAAGGTGGCCTCATCACTCGTTAGAATTTCTTCAGAATCCTTGCGATTAATACACTGAAAATCTTCTTCTGTTCAGATTATGAGGCCTGATATTTCTGTGCAAGGGTAAATAATAAATCCTGGAAGAATGCCGTTCTGTTGTAATTTATACCTGTACAAAATTGATGCACAGGTGTTAGGAGGTGGTTCAGTTTTTTTTTTTTCTCTCTCTCTCTTTCTCTCTCTCTCTCTCTCGGTGTGTGGATTCTAATGGGAATGAAGTCTCTCTCTCTCTCTCTCTCTCTCTCTCTCTCTCTCTCTCTCTCTCTCTCTCTCTCTCTCTGTCTGTGTGTGTGTGTGTGTGTGGATTCTAATGGGAATGAAGTCTCTCTCTCTCTCTCTCTCTCTCTCTCTCTCTCTCTCTCTCTCTCTCTCTCTCTCTCTCTCTCTCTCTCCTTTAACCTGAGTCATAGTTTGATTTGCAGTATACAGTCTGCTGTGTATACTGCAAAAGTATACAGTATACGTAGTATACGTATAACTATGCTTATTGAAAAATCCGCCTATTTTATGAATCCTAATTTTAACAGTATTATCACTGATACATTTTGGACCCAGAGGAATTCGCCATATGTTCATAGCAAGACTAAATAGAATGAGTGTTGGTTAAAACATATTCCTGCAATATAAATGTTGCTGATTTATTTTGCGTACGATTTCTGTCAGTCATTGCCATTTCGAGACATTGCACTCCTTTGCACGCATGCGCACGTTTAATGCCCACCAGCGTGCTTTCATGAGTCAGTTGCTTGATGTTTGCATTGAATTGTTTTTCTTATTCATGAAAAATTACTCGTTTTAGGTGTGATGTTGCCTTACTGGGTATTTATGATTGAACAAATTGTTTTTTTTTTTTTAATTTTCATTTTTCAATTTTTTTATGAAATATCTATATCAGATGTGTCGTTTTTGGGCATAATTGATATATATAATTTAATCTTTATTCTGATTCTGTTTATATTTGGTTTTTAAATGATATTTATGAAAAAATTTTTTTACTTATTTTCATAATTAAGTTTTTTTTTATGAGAGTATAACCTCTATTAGATTTGTCGGTTTTTTCATAATTGGTATTTATGGTTGAGCAATTTTTTTATTTTCATAATTTCGTTTTTTTATGAAAGTATAACCTATATTAGATTTGTCGGTTTTTTTGACATAATTGATACTTATAATTCAATCTTTATTCTCATTCAAATTTTTTTATTGAAAATATTGTTTATTTTTGGAGCAATTATGATTTTCTTTTTAACTTTTGGATATTTGTGTTTAGATATTTGACTTTCTCTTATTCATGTTTTTTTTTTTAAATATTTCTTATGGTTCTCAAAAAAACTGAAAAATCGTTGCTGAATGTTTGAATAACGGTGATGAAATTTCTGAACAAATTTCCGTTTCTTTTTTTTTTTTTTAAACCTCCGGTTATTTTTAGGGACATTTGATAGCATTTTTAAAAACTGGTCATTTTTTTCGGGAATTTAAAAAGTTTTTAAAAATCTAGTAATTTTTTCGGAAAATAAAAAACTGGTCATTTTTTCGGGAATTTTAAAATATTTAAAAAATCTAGTAATTTTTTCGGAAAAAAAAAATGCCAAGTTTTCGGATTCTTTTTAGAATTTAGAAATCTAGTCATTTTTTCGGAAGATTTATAAATGAAAGCACTTGGTTTTTCGGATTTTTTATTTTACAAAACTTAATTTTTTCGGAAATTTTTAGAAGATTTTTAAAAACTGGCATTTTTTTCGGAAATTTTAAGAAATTTTAAACATTCTGGTATTTTTTTCGGAACTATAAAATTTTTAAAAACTGGTAATTTTTTCGGAAATTTTAGGAAATGTAAAACTCGTAATTTTTTTCGAAAACGTTTTAAAATTTAAAAAAACTGGTAATATCTTCGGAAATTTTATAAGAATTTTAATTTTATAAGAATTTTTAAAAATCTGGTAATTTTTTCGGAAATTTTATAAAATAAAAAAAATTTAGACATTTTTTCAGAAATTTCGTAAAATTTTTAAAAATTTTGAAAACTGGTAGTTTTTTTTTTTTTTTTTTTAGAAATTTACGTTTTTTTTAAATTCTGGTGGTTTTTTCGGAAAATTTTATGAAATTTTTAAAATTATAATTTTTTCGGATTTTTTAAAATTCTGGTAATATCTTCGGAAATTTCATCACTGTGAATCAAATATTTAGCAACAATTTTTCAATCTTTTTTAGAACTTTAAGAAATATTTACAAAAATATGAGCAGAGGAAAAGAAAAAGAAGTCTAGACGTTTTTTTAACCAATGACAAATGTATAACCTCTGTGTACACAAGTATAAGTTCTTGCGTCTGTTATTATCTACTTTGATAAATTTTCATTGATTATTGATACTTTTTCTCGTCATTTCAGATACCTACCACTTTGATCTCTCGCTAATCAGAACTATCAAAGAATTACTTATCTTTTGTATGAGCTTATCTCTTCCAAATGCGTTTGTTTGAGTTACTTATGTATACCATTCATTTAACTCGTTAAGATATTCTTCATTTTAATTCTAGCTGCTTCGTACAGATTAATTTTTTTATTATCTCTATCAATTCGTGTATGAAGTTACTGATCGAACTTGAATTTTCATATATATATATATATATATATATATATATATATATATATATATATATATATATATATATATATATATATATATATATATATATATATATATATATATATATATATATATTCATGCATAATTTTCTGACAGTTCCTACAACGCATCTTTCAATTTGTTTTCGAGCCTGACTCAATCAGAGCGAAGGCTATAGTCAATAACCTCTCCTGAAAATAGTCGTCTTTCCTCATCGCTTTGAACGTCAGCATTCACCGAAAGGCTTAATTGACGTCACCTCTCCCAATTAAAGGTCGCAGTGACGTCACGGCTCACCAAACGAGCTAATTGGGCTCCTCGCTAATTAATGGAATCACTGAAACGAGAGTCACCTTCCTTCCGTTTTATTGCCCAGGTGGTTTTGTGGCTTCCAGGTGAAAAACTTTGGGGTTTCTGGTAAATGGAAAGCAGGCATTTGAAGTTCGGTCCTCGTATTTTCGCCTGTGAATTTCTGGATTTCATACCTGGTTTAGATTTATTTACCTCAGAAAGAAATATTCCATTTTCTTCTCGACCTCATGAGAGGATGGCCCTTCTAGGGATGGAAATTTTGACAAAGACAAAATTGTTTTTATTCTTATCGTGCCTTCTTTTATCACCTGGCTTTGTTACGTGGAAATAACCGTCTCTTTTTTTCTGTTTTATTACACCCCCGTAGGGGGGCAGTGCTGTCATTGCATCTCACGTGGTGTACTGCAGGCATTACACCAGTGGTTCTTAACCTTTTTATTACCACTAAGAGTTGGTTCCCCGCCCCTTGCATCTATGAGTAAAATTCCCTCCCAGATTTAAAGGAAAATGAAAAAGAAAGAGAAAGAGAAGAGGTGTTTTTATTCTTTTGGGAATGAATTAGTGAGATACTTGACACTACTTCTTAGCTACTAGATCTTGAATGCGTGGTTGAATATTAAGAGAATTATTAATATAAAATAAGAGAATTTTTCATTTTTCTCTGGGGCTTGCAACCTCCCCCCCCTGGAAATTGCTGACGCCCCCCAGGTTAAGAACCACTGCATTATACTGAAGGCTGTTTGCAGCGTCCCTTCGGCCCCAAGCAGCAACCGATTTTCAGCCTTTTACCGTACCTCTCCTCCCACTTCCTTTCTTCAGCGTTTTGCCTCACCTCTCCCACTCCAACCACTGCACTGGATAGCTGAAAGTGCCCCAGTGCTCGGCTTCGGAGCCAGATTTCCTCAGATCTATTTTATTTCGAGGAAACGTCTTTATGGGATTAGGGTTTTAGTCAAGACGGAGTCCAGCTGAGTAGTTTGTTTTTCTTCATTGCTTTTTTTTTTTTTTTTCGGAAGCATTTTTTTTTTTATATTTACCTTTCGTCTACCTTGGGAAGCTTTTTTTTTATTTTTCTAATTTTTTTTTCTTTACCTTTCGTCTACCCTGGGGTGCTTCTTATTATGGTATTTTCTTCTGGAGACGTTTGCTCTGCATTAATCGCCCTTTGGGCATATATTTTAATAATAATAATAATAATAATAATAATAACAACAACTGTAAGATACCCTTCTTTTGTAGTTTTTAAGTGCATTAGTATATTGTAGCAATCCACAAATAATAATAATAATAATAATAATAATAATAATAATAATAATAATAATAATAATAATAATAATAATAATAACTGTTATGATATTTCTACCTTTGATCTGCATCAATCTTTTGCTCTCATTATCCCATATTCTCCGTAGGGGGTTAGTGCCGTCAGTGCACCTCATGCGGTGCACTCTAGGCATTACTTAAGGTTCTTTGCAGCGTGCCCTCGGCCCCTGGCTGCAACCCCTTTCGTTCCTTTTACTGTACCTCCTTTCATATTCTCTTTCTTCCATCTTACTTTCCACCCTCTCCTATTAATTGATTCATAGTGCAACTGCTTTGAGGTTTTCCTCCTGTTACACCTTCCACACCTTTTACTGTCAATTTCCGTTTCAGCACTGAATGACTTCATAGGTCCCAGTGCTTGGCCTTTTTGGCCTAAATTCTATATTCCATTCAGTTCATTGTCTCATGCCTTCATACGCGGGCTTTCTATTATTTGAGCACCCGTGCTTAATTGATTGATTTGTTCAATCACAGTATCCACACTCTGGGCCTCTGTGAATTCCCTGTTATAGTAAGTGCACTGTTCCTGTGTTATCGGTGGATGAGATTAAACACATAGCGTCGCTCCTTTTGTCTCCGTTCAGTGTACACCATTCTGCCCTAAAGTGGAAGACCGCAGTATCTGCAAAAATACAGAACTGAGAAAAATGGCAGACACTGCAGTTTTCCCTTGCCTTACTACTGATTTTGCAGATACTGCAGTTTTCCCTTGCCTTACTACTGATTTTGCAGGTACTGCAGTTTTCCCTTGCCTTACTACTGATTTTGCAGATACTGCAGTTTTCCCTTGCCTTACTACTGATTTTGCAGATACTGCAGTTTTCCCTTGCCTTACTACTGATTTTGCAGATACTGCAGTTTTCCCTTGCCTTACTACTGATTTTGCAGATACTGCAGTTTTCCCTAGCCTTACTACTGATTTTTTGCAGATACTGCTTATGTGACCCCTAAAATATAAAGCACTGAAGAATCATTCTGAAACTGCAGTAACTTGTGTATTAGCGTTTCACGAGCCCAATGGATGGCACATCTCAGTTTCGAAAATTTTGCAGATACTGCAGTTTCCCTTGCCTTACTACTGATTTTGCAGATACTGCAAATGGGACCCCCTCAGTAAAGCACTGAAGAATCATTCTGAAACTGCAGTAACTTGTGTATTAGTTCTTCACTAGCCCAATAGGTGGCGCGTCTCAATTTCGAAAATTTTGCAGATATTGCAGTTTTCCATTTTAGGGCAGCATTCACCTACACGGAACACCTGTCCATTCACCTGGTGATTTGTGTGACCTTGAATATTTGTCTTAGATTTAAGAATCCCTGTCCCGTTCGCATTTTCCAGAGATGTAACCTAGTATCGGAACCTTTCCCTGAAAAAAGCGGTACGCCACATCTTAAAAACCAACCATAGAATTTTTTTGAAAATAATCTCATTATGTTTCCCATACCCAAATTGCTCCCAGGGTATCTTATCTAACCTGCCCTAACCTAAGGGCATGGCAAAAAAAAAACCGGGGCTGGGGCAATACTAGCTTACATCTCAGGAATTTGCGTTCCGTTCAAAGTTCACTTTTTTTGTTTTTTTTGTTTTTGCGTTGTTGGCGTCATATCCATTCTAAATTTTACCTGAGCATTGTAACGTAGTGTTAAATAATCAGCTGATTTTCGTAACTGAGATTAACGTCATTGACATAAATTCTCACCTGTCATCGTTCGTTTATATTTAGATGGCTGGTTAATAAGCTGTAAAATGGTTCTTTTAGATTAAAAAAACTTAATGTTAATAATTCAAAATAGTACATTTATATAATCGTTTCAAACTTTTTTTTTACCTCGAAAACAAAATCATTTTCCTAAAGAAAATTGAAAAAATTATAAAAACAGATAAATATATAAAAGAGTTCTTTTAGATTAAAAAATATTTATTCTAACAAATCAAAATCATACATTTAGTAGATCCCAACCTTTTTTTTTTTTTACCTCAAAAACAAAATCATTTTCATACAGGAAAATTGAAAAAATAGTAAAAATAGTTAAATATATAAAAGAGTTCCTTTATATAGAATAAACACATTCTAACAATTCAGAATCGTAAATTGGATCAATCCCAACTTTGTTACCTCAAAAACAAAATATTTTTCATACAGGAAAATATAAAAAGTAGTAAGATTAGATAAACATAAAATACAACGCCTCAAAACGAAAATCATTTTCCTAAAGGAAAATAAAAAAAATAATAAAAATAGATTCCCAAAGGAAAATGCAAAAATATACATATAAAAACAGATAAATATATAAAATTCTATCTCAAAAACAAAATCATTTAAAATTTAAAAAATTAAAAGATTCCGAAAGGAAAGTGTAAAATAAAATATAAAAACAGATAAATATATAAAATTCCAGTTCAAAAAAACAAAATCATTGAAAATTTGCAATTTAAAAAAATTATAAAAAATTACAAAATTATAAAAGTACAACAAAATTCGACGTCGATCCTAACCAGCCCGGCGTGGCATTGTCCCCGCCAGATCCTCCGACGGACGAACAACATCTTCGAGCTGAAGTCCCTGGACGACGCCCTCTTGTCGAAGGGCAAAATGAACGGCAACGCCCACCCGCACGAAGAGGATGAACACCCGAAGTGTCTCAGCTTGAAAGGTGAGAGGTGGGGAGGGGCGGCGCCCTTGGGATTATTGCCCTGCGGTAGCGCGCACGGTTTTATGTTTCTGATTATTAATTTATGTATTTGTTTCTTTACTTATTTATTTGTTTATCTGTCATCTCTTGCATCTGATTATTTATTTATCCGCTTATTTATTTATTAATTTATCTGTCATCGCCTTCATCTGATTATTTATTTATTTATTCATTTATTTATTTTTTAATTTATCTGTCACCCGCATCTAATTATTTATTTATTCTCTTATTTACTCATTATTTGTCACTTCCTGCATC
This sequence comes from Macrobrachium rosenbergii, assembly GCF_040412425.1. Lineage (NCBI taxonomy): Eukaryota > Metazoa > Arthropoda > Malacostraca > Decapoda > Palaemonidae > Macrobrachium > Macrobrachium rosenbergii. The sequence goes on from NC_089741.1 coordinate 34,110,218, forward strand.
TGATTATTTATTTATTCACTTATTTTTTTATATATCTGTCATCTCCTGCATCTGATTATTGATTTATTCACTTACTTACTTATTAATTTATCTGTCATCTCCTGCATCTGATTATTGATTCATTTATTCGTTTATCTATTTATTTATTTTTTTATATATTATCAGAGATCAGTCTACAATTTTGACGCCATTGAATGACGATAATAAAATATACCTTGTATTTTCGTTCCCCCTTTTTTTTGCAGTTTTAGTTTAAGAGAAATAAAAAAAAATAAGATATGGGTTACTGAAATATGTGACCCGATTTCGGTCGTATAAGCGCTCTGCCAACACGAATGAAACGCGTATGATACAGTTAACACTTATGTATTTATCGTTGAAATTACATTACGTTAATTTATGCAGTTACGGTGGGGGGGGGGACGTGCGCTAAGGCTTTACGCGTCACCCCATCACTGTCCCGACGGTCAACCACGCCCACCGCCCGCCCACGCTAAACTGAGGGGACAGCTTTTAAACAGAACATGCACTCGCGGCCCTCAGACCTTATGTCTTCGCTGATTGGCTCCTACTTTCGAAAAAGGGCCAATAGGAACGCAGTGTATGGACACCCTTTTGTGGCACTCACGCCAAGCGGTCAACGGTTATTTGGCACCTTGGCACCGTTATACCCTGATCACAAAGGCACACACACGGGCAGCAGGTTTTCCGTTACGTCTCAGTCATAAATCACTGCATATGAATCGGTTCGTATGTAAAATTCCTCTCCTCTTCGTTGCCTTTAAGTCAACTAAAAATAAATAAATAAATAAAAAAATAAATAAATAAAAAAAAATAAAAATAGGGCCGAAGTCTCTTCAGCGCAATCGAGTTTTCTGTACAGCTGCTACGGCGTATAATCAAGGCCACCGAAGATAGATCTATCTTTCGGCGGTCTCGGTATACTGCTCTATGAGCCGCGGCCCATGAAGTTTTAATCACGGCCCGGTGGTATCGTATCCTATATCGTTGCCAGAAGCACGATTATGGGTAACTTTAACCTTAAGTAGAATAAAAACTACTGAGGCTAGAGGGCTGCAATTTGGCATGTTTGATGATTAGAGGGTAGATGATCAACATACCAATTTGCAGCCCTCTAGCCTCAGTAGTTTTCAAGATCTGAGGGCGGACAGAATAAGTGCGGACGGACAGACAAAGCCGGCACAATAGTTTTCTTTTACAGAAAACTAAAAGCGACAGAATTAAGACAACTGAATGATAAAAATAGACCTTGTGTTTTCGTTCATTTTTTTGTAGCCGTCGTTCAAGAGAAATGAAAATTATTAAGAGACGCCTTACTTAGGCATGTAATATAATTCTCTTCATAACATTTAGGAGGTCAGTTCAGAAAAGCGACCCAATTAATACAATTGAATGATAAAAATATACCCCTTTTTTTTGTAGTTTAGTTCAAGGAAATAAACATTAAAATGCAGTTTACTTGAATATTTAATATTCCTCTCCTCTTAGTCATCTCTAAGTCAAGTATAAGAATAATACAATTGAATGATAAAAATATACCTTTTTTTGTAGTTTTAGTTCCAGGGAAATAAACATCAAAATATAGCTTACTTGAATACTTAATATTCGTCTCCTCTTAGTAATCTCTAAGTCAACCATAAAAAAAAAATAAAATAGGCAGCTGAAAGAAAGCAATTGCTTCCAAAAGAATAAATCCTTGCCATTTTTTTTTCTTTTCTTCTTCCATCCTCCAGGCCAGATAGCCCCGTAGGGTGATAGTACCATCAGTGCACCTCATGCGGTGAACTGTAGACATTGCTGCCCACCCTCTCCTAACAATTGATTCACAGTGCAACTGCTTTGAGGTTTTCCTCCTGTTACACCTTTCAACCTTTTAACTGTCAATTTCCCTTCCAGCGCTGAATGACCTCAAAGGTCCCAGCGCTTGGCCTTAGGCCTAAAGACTATACTCATACGATATTCATTCCAGGCCAGATGATGTACATGGACGAATGGAAGATGATCCTGTTCCTGGCCACACCTATCATGCCCGATCTCGAATCCTTGATGTCCACGGGACTCTACATCAACGATTTATCTATGCATGACTTCTCAAGGTAATTAAGTTGATGACCGTGTGTGTGTGTGTGTGTGTATGTGTTCAATGCATTACTATCCTAATGCTATTCTCCTTGCATTTTAATCCATTTTTTTATCTTTATTAATTTATTTATTTATTTTTTCTTCTTTTTAATAAGTTAGATCTCTCTTCTTTCTATATTTCCCTTTACCTTCTCTTACTACCTGATGAACACTATAACATTCTTTGGAAGCTTGAATTTCAAGTCAGTGGCCCCTGTGGTGGCCTTGTTCCATATGAATAGGGTTCATCTACTGAATAATAATAATAATAATAATTTTATTATTTATTTAATAATAATCCCTATGTGTATGTAAGTGTTCTTCACCCCCACCTCTGTCCCGTAGACTAAGGGGTCGGTCGCCTTGATGATGCGTCTTCTCCAACCATTCCTATCGACACCATCATCTTCCTGTGCTAAACCTTTCTTCTCCAAACCCTCCTGAGTCACTTTATCACTCTGTCTAATCCTTTGCTGCCTCCCTGTCGACCTTCTACCTTCTTCACCCCTTCCTCTTCTCCCTTTCTTACCACATGCCCATACCATCTCAGTCTCGACTATCTTTGTGTATATAAGTAAGTACACTTGTTCAAATAAGCATATGTCCAAAAACATATAGGCATCTGCATGTCTTCTGAGAGCTGTAGGGGCCCAGGAAAGTGGAGTTCACAAAATGCTCTGGAGACAGCAAATCTCTGCCAAGGCTGAGTATCCACCTGACAAATGTCTCTTTTTATCAAAATCTAATGCCTTATTGCCAGTCATAAGGCCCGCCCTAGCTCAGACTTTCATAAAATTTCAAAAGTAACCTTTTTCGAAATTTTGCCAAAAGTCAGACAACACAGAAAGAAATCCATTATATCCATAGCGAAGATGATAAGAGGAACCACATGTAATGGTACTTTGTCCAGCCCTGAACACTTTAGTATCGTGGAGGAAAGTGTGTTGATTGTAGAGGGACTGTAGAAGGTTGTTAACTTACTGACCTTGTGTATTTTACACCTGTATGTATGTATGTGTCATGTCTCTCTCTACTCTTTTGTTAGAGTACTGTAGGATTACATTAGGGTCGCCTTATGGCAGCACGAACCCTTGCCCTCCTAAGTGTAGCAAGCCACGAAAGTGCCTAGGAAACCTGACATGGATCTCAGGACTCTGCCCAACAAACTCATTTCACTGACATCCTTCTATCCTGCCCAGGGACCTGATGCTGGCTGGTACTCATTCACTGATATCCTTCTATCCTGCCCAGGGACCTGATGCTGGCTGGTACTCATTCACTGATATCCTTCTATCCTGCCCAGGGACCTGATGCTGGCTGGTACTCATTCACTGATATCCTTCTATCCTCCCCGGGGACCTGACGCTGGCTGGTACTCATTCACTGATATCCTTCTATCCTCCCCAGGGACCTGATGCTGGCTGGTACTCAGCAATCGGTGGAGCTGAAGTTAGCCTTGGACCAGGAGCAGCTGAAGAGCAAGAAGTTGGAGGAATCCATGAAGAAGCTGGACGAAGAGATGAAGAGAACGGACGAACTTCTCTACCAGATGATACCGAAGCAGGTGGCCCAGAGGCTGAGGAAGGGAGAGAATCCCGTGGATACGTGCGAGGTGAGGCGATGGAGAGTGTTGCGTCATGGTTCTGGGTCTCGGGGCATCTGTAGACGACACGACACACCGCCCCCCGACTTTTTTTTTGGCTATGTTTATTTATTATTATAGAATGGCGACTCTCTCTCTCTCGCTCTCTCTCTCTCTCTCTCTCTCTCTCTCTCTCTCTCTCTCTCTCTCTCTCAGGGTGCCTCACACTGAGGGACCTGGGGCAACCTGAACGAACTGTAAGGTCTGTAAGGTCTCTCTCTCTCTCTCTCTCTCTCTCTCTCTCTCTCTCTCTCTCTCTCTCTCTCTCTCTCTCTCTGGGAGAACATTTACTTGAGAATTCTCTCTCTCTCCCCGAAAAAACATTTACCTGAGAATTCTCTCTCTCTCTCTCTCTCTCTCTCTCTCTCTCTCTCTCTCTCTCTCTCTCTCTCTCTCTCTCTTGGCTTTACAAATATTCATTGAAGAGTTTTCAAAATCCTTTATACCACCCAAAATAAACAGATGATTCCAGATTCTTTTTCCCATACCATGTAGACAAGCTTGCTGGTGCTTAAGGAATGGTGAGTCATCTTACTGTTTATTATTAATTAGATTATCCATTTAACATAATCTTTCCTTTTAAGGCTGATTTGTAAGATGGAGAGGACCATCAAGGAACCCAGACGTTGTTGGCATATACGTAGCTATCATAGCCGATCTGTTTGGGGGGCTCAGCTGCTGGTGTAAACTTGACTTCCTGGGACAGCTTACTTGAACAGTGAAAGTTGTTTTCATAAAAAATGGAAGTTATTTTTTTACTCTTTGTTTTCATTTATTTTAATTCAAGACAAGCAACAAACGCATACTTAAAATAATCATATACTTTCCAGACTCACATCAGAGTAGTAAAACTACTCGAGATGTTCAATAGTTTTACTGGAGTATACTCAAAACAAATATCGTTCCTGGTGTTTCCCAAGTTTTCCTGGTAGCAATATGATGACGAGGGCGCCAAAGACTCTCCCCCCCCCTACGCCGTGACGTCACGAATCTCTGACGGCTTCTGATGGAAAGAAGGAAGGCGGTGGTCTGCCTTGCCTCGCCTTCCCTCTCTCTCTCTCTCTCTCTCTCTCTCTCTCATTGTGGCTCATTCAGCTTGCATTTCGGAGCTGATTCCACCAATTCCTTCTACTTCGTTACACCCTTTGTTGAAGAAATGGGACCACCGAACCACCGAAATTCGACAATGGGGGAGACTTCTATTTTTTCTGGGGAGGGCATTGTTTGGCCGCCCGCTTCCATGATCTCTTCCACCCCACCCTCCCACGCCCTTAACCCACCTACCCACCAACAGACACATACATACACATTCACCGCCACTAATCCCATGCACCTGACACGGAAAATTGTTAATAGTAAAGATGATAAGTACATTGGGCAGTGGGAATCCCTGCACCGTATCTGCAGGAAGTTTAGACCACATACAACGCGGGCGCCTCGCGCACAGATAGACACACACACACACATATATATTATATATATATATATATATATATATATATATATATATATATATATATATATATATATATATATATACATTACATTTATATACTAGCTGACTAACCTGGCACAGCCCGTGAAAACTGAATGACAACGATAAACTCTCTCTCTCTCCCCCACCCTCCCTAGCACTCTCTCTCTCTCTCTCTCTCTCTCTCTCTCTCTCTCTCTCTCTCTCTCTCTCTCTCTCTCTCTCTCTCTCTCTCTCTCTCTCTCTCTCTCTCTCTCTCTCTCTACCTTTCCTGTTAAGATAGTTGCTTCAATTACAATGCCCAGCTTTTTTGACATTTTATATTTAACTCCTCCTCACCCCCAATTCCTATCAGGCTGAACTTGGACTTAAAGGGCATCCGGAGTGTCACTATTCATCTCAGCAACCTCGAAAACTGTTGATTAAACCCTAATATCTGTCGTTTTGTTTGTACTCGTCACACCCTCCCTTTTGGTGCCCCTTCAAGTATTCTTTTCCAGATAGTAAGTCACATGTGTACCGAAATGAGGTATGACAATCATGTAGGGTTTATTTAGTTACTAAGTCTACGGGCAGAATCAGCCCCGTTTCAGGGAAGCCCTTCCCAGCCCCAACCCCGTTTGGTACCCTTTGGTGCTAGTGACGTCCTACCCTCACAGTATTCTTTTCCAGATAGTAAGTCGTATGTATGCCAAGTTTGGTTGAAATTGCTCAACGGGTTTCAGAGTTATGCTGGAACATAAATAATAATAATAATGAGTCATCCGTCCCCTCCCCAGACCTTCGAGAGCGTCACCATCTTGTTCTCCGACGTGGTCACCTTCACCGAGATCTGCAGCAGGATCACGCCCATGGAGGTGGTGTCGATGCTGAACGCCATGTATTCCATCTTCGACAAGCTCACGGAAAAACATAAGGTCTATAAGGTGAGTTTTCGAAGGCCTGTTATGCAAAGGGTGTGTGTACGCCATTCCTGTTGGTGTGGGTGGTTCTTGTAGGCAGGTTTGAAAGATTTGTTTTTTTTTTCAGCCTGATTGTCAAGAGAGTAATGTAGAATGGTGTACTGTGATTATATGTATAGATATTCATCCCAATATTTCAGTATATATAAGTATATACTCTTGTATATATGTGTGTATATATATATATATATATATATATATATATATATATATATATATATATATATATATATATATATTTATATGGCTGCGAAATATTTTCTGTTGAAACAGAATTCCGTCCAATACAAGGAAGCCCATAAACGCCAAACAAAGGAAATGAAGGCTATATTTCAGAGACCAAACTGTCTCTCTCCTCAGCAGGCCTGAGGAGAGAGACAGTTTGGTCTCAGAAATATAGCCTTTAATTTCCTTTGTTTGGCGTTTTTGTGGGGCATTGTGCTTTGATGGAATTCTGTTAATATTTCAGACTCATATATATATATATATATATATATATATATATATATATATATATATATATATATATATATATATATATATATATATATATATATATATATATATATATATATATATATATATATATATATGTGTGTGTGTGTGATAACAGTCACTCAGTTAAATATGAATATAATGTTTCTTCTTTTAATACATCAGTAAGTTATATAAAATATAAACAAAATGCATAACGATAGAAGAAAATTCGTTGTTTCGTTAAAATATTCCATTTGGCTTCGGAATTGGTAATACTGTAAACCTATGGAAAATCATTATACGATAACTGGGAGGCAAAATGCCTGCACCGAAAGCAAAATTAAAAATCTGTTCAGCCACGCATTTATAAAGTGGTTCTCAACCTTTCTTAATGTATACGCCCCTTTCAATTCAGCAGTCAGTTCTCGAACCCCCCCGAATTGCTGAAAAAAAACCAAAATACAAAGTTGATATGATGTGTATTAATAATAATAATAATAATAATAATAATAATAATAATAATAATAATAATAAATAATTATTATTATTATTATTATTATTATTATTATTATTATTATTACTGATTTTATTTCATCTTATTTTGTTTTTATTTTTTGCAGGAAAAAATAACATGCGTACTCGTATATAAAAATCTATTTTGCTTTGATTATTCATAGGCATCCTCGCACCCCTGAGGAACCGGCTTCGCACCCCCCTAGGGGTGCGAACACCCCTGGTTAGGAACCACTGCATTAATAGAAGATTAATCAGAAACGAGAGCAATTGATCCCCTATTCTTCCCCCTCAGTAATCACGACCCCAAAATACCAAGTCGATTTCAGGTCCTCAGTCGAGTCTTGATCCGCAGGTGGAAACCATAGGCGACGCTTACATGGTGGTGGCAGGCGCCCCCGAGAGGCAGATCAACCACGGGGAGATGGTCTGCGACATGGCCCTGGACATGGTCGATGCCATCACTGAGCTGAAGGACCCTTCTACAGGTATTATTCCCCGTAGGGGGCTAGTGCCGTCAGTGCACCTCGTGCGGTGCGTTGTAGGCATTACTTGAGGTTCTTTGCAGCGTTCCGTTCTTATGCCACTACCTGCTGGAACCCCTTTCGTTCCTTTTGCTGTACCTTCTTTCATATTCTCTTTCTTCCATCTTACTTTCCTCAACCCTCTCCACACAATTGATTCATCGTGCAACTGCAAAAGATTTTCCTCCTGTTACACGTTTCAGACCCTTTTACTGTCAATTTCCGTTTCAGCGCTGAATGACCTCGTTGGGCCCCGTGCTTGGCCTTTGGCCCAAATTCTATATTCAGTTCAATTCAGTTCTTTACAGGTATTATTTCACTTCGCGGCGGCTGGGTATTTGACAGGTTGGCGGGTGTCAGGTGGTGACTGGTCAAAAGAATAACAAAGGTTATTGACGCCGGGTGTGGGGTTAGAATTAATGACTGCCCATTTCTAATTTTCATCTTTTTTGAAATTTAATATATATATATATATATATATATATATATATATATATATATATATATATATATATATATATATATATATATATATATATATATATATATATATATATATATATATATATATATATATATATATATATATATATATATATATATATATATATATATATATATATATATATATATACAGTATATATAATCATTTAAATTGAAAGTTAATGACAGTATGTTAATGATATATATATATATATATATATATATATATATATATATATATATATATATATATATATATATATATATATAATCATGAAGCTACAGATGTTTTAATATCAAATTCACGCTACGTCGGAATATCTCCGATGGAGAATTATCCATTTATCACTTATAAATTCCCCTTCGGTGATAATTCTCCATCGGGTATATTCCCGAGGTAGCGTGAATTTGATAGGAAGCGACGTTTGTAGCTTCATGATTGCATATAAATCACGGTGTGATAAAAACTTTCATATATTTATACACATATTTAAATATATATAATCATTCAAATTAAATTCAAATTAATATATACTGTATATTTAAATTAATAAATATTTGAAGCCGCAGTACCTCCCCTGCAGGCAACCATCTACGCATCCGAGTGGGCGTGCATTCGGGCATGGTCGTGGCCGGTGTCGTGGGTCTCAAGATGCCTAGGTACTGCCTCTTCGGCGACGCCGTCAATACAGGTTTGTATTCCTCTTTCGACATTTACTTATTCCTGTTTCTATTTGCTTGTTCCTTTTTCTATTTACTTGTTCCTTTTTCTGTTTACTTGTTCCTTTTTCTATTTACTTGTTCCTTTTTCTGTTTACTTGTTCCTTTTTCTATTTATTCCTGTTTCTATTCACTTATTCCTATTTCTGTTTACTTATTCCTGTTTCTATTTACTTGTTCCTTTTTCTATTTACTTATTCCTGTTTCTATTTACTTGTTCCTTTTTCTATTTACTTATTCCTGTTTCTATTTACGTATTCCTTTTTCTATTTACTTATTCCTGTTTCTATTTACTTGTTCCTGTTTCTATTTACTTATTCCTTTTTCTATTTACTCATTCCTGTTTCTGTTTACTTATTCCTGTTTCTATTTACTTGTTCCTTTTTCTGTTTACTTGTTCCTTTTTCTATTTATTCCTGTTTCTATTCACTTATTCCTATTTCTGTTTACTTATTCCTGTTTCTATTTACTTGTCCCTTTTTCTATTTACTTATTCCTGTTTCTATTTACGTATTCCTTTTTCTATTTACTTATTCCTGTTTCTATTTACTTGTTCCTGTTTCCATTTACTTATTCCTTTTTCTATTTACTCATTCCTGTGTCTGTTTACTTATTCCTGTTTCTGTTTACTTGTTCCTTTTTCTATTTACTTATTCCTGTTTCTGTTCACTTATTCCTGTTTCTATTTACTTATTCATGTTTCTGTTTACTTATTTCTTTTTCCATTTAGGTATTCCTGTTTCTATTTACTTGATTCTGCAACCAAAGAGAAAGTCGCATCAGCGAATGGCGGGAGCCAAAGAGATTTTGGTCTGAATTCACATTCGGTATTTTGAAGAGATCAGGACACCACAGTTAGGATGGCCTTCAGCTAGGCTGCTTTCTCAATTCACAGTTATTCTTCTCCTGTTGGAGGCCGGGGGAGGAGAGAGTCATCCATTTTACTGCACCTCCGTTCATATTCTCTTTCTTCCACCATGCTATCCACCCTCTCCTAATAATTGTTTCATAGCGCAACTGCTTTGAGGTTTTCCTCCTGTTACGCCTTTCAAACCTTCGTACTGTCAGTCTCCCTTTTAATGCTGAATGACCTCATAGGTCCCAGCGCTTGGCCTTCGGCCTAAATCCTACAGTGTTCCTATTCCTCTTCCTATATGAACTGGCAACCCAGTCCTGACTCTCCGACCGGCCAGTGAAGAATTAGAGGAATTCATTTTTGGGGATAGAAATTCATTTCTCGGATTCCACGATAAGCTGTAGGTCCCGTTGCTAGGTAACCAGTTGGTTCTTAGCCACGTAAAATAAATCTAATCCTTCGGGCCAGCCCTCTCTAGGAGAGCTGTTAATCAGCTCCTCAGTGGTCTGGTTAAACTAAGATATACTTTTTATTCCATTCTCTTACATATTTCTGTACCTCGTCGTAATCCCCTTGTATTTTTTTTTTCTAATACCTCAGCATCAAGAATGGAATCGACGAGTGAGGCCATGAAGATACACGTCTCTCAGACAACGAGGGAAACCCTTCCGCCTCCTTACTACGTCACGGAGAGAGGAGAAATCCCCGTCAAAGGGAAAGGTCAGTTACGAATGATGGATGGTAAGGTAGCGTGGAGAATCTAGCAATTTTTTTTTTCTTGGTGAAACCTGGTTTATTAGATTTTGAGGAGAACCCCAGACGACTTCAGAGCAGTTAAGTGTTGTCTGTTGTAAGTTAAGTTTGATTCATTAGATTTCCTGGAGAATCCAAGACGCTTTGAAAGTGTTGGGGTGTGGTAATGTTTATTGGGATCTTTCCTAGATAGTGACCCCCCAAGGGTTTTAAGTTTTAACCCGGTATGTACCCACCTTTGCGGCGTATTTAGTACAAGCCCCTTGGGGATTACCGTAAAAAACATAAACAAAAGACTCTAGATATCACAAAGATAATGACCCCCAAGAAATATTATTCGTAAATAAAGACGTCTAGGTTAATTGATTGATTGATTTACGGCTACTAAAACTGGCGTCACTAACGTCTAGGTACTTCACGCACCCAGAAGAAATAAGTAAAAAATGTATCGAGGTTTCTTCGAGGCAATCGAGTGTTCTGTACACCCGCTACAGAGTATAATCAAGGCCACCGAAAGTAGATCTATCTTTCGGTGGCCTCGGTACGAAACATTAACAACGGCCCGGTAATGGCCTATCCTATATCGTTGCCAGAAGCACGAGTATAGATAACTTTAACCGTAAATAAAATAAAAACTACTGAGGCTATAGGGCTGCAATTTGGTATGTTTGATGATTGGAGGGTGGAAGATCAACATACCAATTTACAGCCTTCTAGCCTCAGTAGATTTTAAGATCTGAGGGCGGACAGAATAATGTGCGGACGGACAGACAAAGCCGCTTTGTCAGAAATGATCTGGGGAGGTTGCTGATGTCTGCTGCTCAGGAAACGCGAGTTTTCACGTGAATATTGAGCATCCGAGGGAAGGAGAGAGAAAAGCGCAGGAAGACAGAAATGGAATATAACGCCTCGCGCGCCGACGTGAATACAGAATGACTTCTGAAATGAGATGCGGAACGAGGCATCTTTTTTCGATAATGTCAAAGGTTACTGTAATATAGCGCCTGCGTGGAGTTCTGCATCAAACAAAGTAGAAGAAGAAGAAGAATAAATACGATAGTCTGCGTAAATTTGGCTTGTATAACAACTCTGGATCCCCGTAGAGGGGGTTGGTGCCGTCAGTGCACCTCATGCGGTGCACTGTAGGCATTACTTAAGGTTCTTTTTAGCGTGCCTTCCTTAGGCCCCTAACTGCAACCCCTTTCATTCCCTTTTCTCTACCTCCGCTCATATTCTCTTTCTTCCACCTGACTTACCACTCTCTCAAACAACTGTTTCACAGTGCATGTGTTCAAGGTTATCCTCCTGTTACACCTTATTGTCAGTTTTCATGAATAACCCCATAGGCCCCAGCGCATGGCCTCTGGCCTAGATTACATAATCCTGTCCCTATCGTAAGCTCTGGTATTTACATACAGTACCATTACAGCATCACATTCACATTTCAAGACTGTTTGAGTTTTTTTATAACGATATTTATTTTATGTTAGTTTTGCATCTTTTACTCAGCAGTTTATGTAAAAGGATTCCAGTCCTTCAGGAAGGTATGTGTGACCATTCTTCCATGCAGAACCAAATTACTTCTTTGGAAAACGTAAGGATTACTCAAGCACAGCTTGGAGTTCCGGTCTACACGTTGGAAAGGTTCTGTGTCGAGTGTTCGAGACACTTCAGTGCCAATCCGTTTATCACTTAAAAGTTCCCCTTCGGTGATAATTCCCCCTTTGGGAATATTCCCGAAGTAGTGTGAATTGGATATTAAACGACGTTTGTAGCTTAATGTCTATATATATATATATATATATATATATATATATATATATATATATATATATATATATATATATATATATATATATATATATATATATATATATATATATATATATAAGAAAAGCTTTAGAGAATATAAGATCTATTTAAGCAAAGCAGAAAGTGCAGAATTATGAGTGATACCGAACAAGGAAAAAAAGGACAAATAAGTGTCATCAGTAGAGAATATAGGATCTACTCAAGTATATAACTGGGAAAGGAATGTCGTCCACCATACCAGAGAATGTTATGGGAGACTTATGAAGTACAGGAGAGGAATGAGAGAGAAAGAGAGAAATTTAAAAAGACATACTATAATTTTTATGATTAACTGAAGAGAGTGGGTATTTTTTCGAACAGGCTGTGTATAGTATTTCAAGATGCAGAGAGAGGGAGAGAAAGAGAGAGAGATAGAGAGGGGAGGTGGGAAAAAGAGGCGGGGACGGGGACGGGGTTGGGGGCGCCTTGATGTGGGCGTGGGATGATCTGGGCCTGAGGACCAGATAAGGATGAGGAACTCCTTACAGGAGAACGACATTTGGGCGAGGCTGTTTGAATCCTTATTAGACAGGCATACCGTCCTTTTGGGATTAAGGATGGACCCTTTCTCCTCTTCAACCCCGTTCGGTTTCCTCGGGGTTGCGAAGACAGACTGACAGACAGATCAAGAGAGAGAGAGAGAGAGAGTGAGAGTAGATGGACATGTCTATATTTAGTAGCAAATTTGCACCGAGAAGGAGGGGGACTCGAGTTGAGGGGGAAATTCTAGTTACTGGTAAATGTCTGTTGAGAGAGAGAGAGAGAGAGAGAGAGAAAGCGGGGGAGGGAGAGAGTTGAATTTTAGGAGGGACATTGTGCAGATTACTTCCATGAGAGAGAGAGAGAGAAAGGGGGTTAGGGAGAAAGTTCAGTTGTAGGAGGGACATTGTGCAGATTATTTCCATGAGAGAGAGAGAGAGAGAGAAAGGGGGTAGGGAGAAAGTTCAATTGTAGGAGGGACATTGTGCAGATATTTCCATGAGAGAGAGAGAGAGAGAGGGGGAGGGGAGGGAGAGAGTCGAATTGTAGGAGGGACATTGTGCAGATTACTTCCATGAGAGAGAAAGAGAGAGAATGACTGAAAAAAGAGAAAAAGCTGAATTGTATGTAAGACACCCATGCAGACTAATGACAGATTCCGTCACAGAGAGAGAGTGAGAGATCTTTGAGTGTGTGTGTGTGTGTGTTGTTTAAGACATCTTATCTCTCAGAATGACCTCTCCCAGTCCACATTTCTCTACTTCGATGAGACTCGAGTCCAACACATTTACTGTAGATGTCATCTGCCTCTTTGTTCTTCCACAGTTGAAAAGAAGAGGAGGAGGAGGAAGAAGAAGAAAAGAAGGGGGTAGGAGGAGGAGGGCACTTCTCTTAGAAAAAGTACCACATCGAAAAATTTCCCCTTGACGATCGTCTGTTCTGACAGACGAAACTTTGAAAGAGAGCTTTCTGCACAGACACTATTCCGGAAGTGGGTGTTCTTGGGGTTCTCAGCCCTGCCCACCCCCCTATTGCGAACTACTGTTACAAGCAAGAGCCCGTGCTGGGACGCGGCCATCTCGATCTGGCAATACCGACTGGGGTCGCCAGACCTTAGAGTCGTTCGTCTTGAATATTCTCGTATGTTTTTGTGTGTGTTACTCTCACGTGTGTAGCTTTTAATGTTCATGGATTATTCAACAGTGGGTGGATGATATATATATATATATATATATATATATATATATATATATATATATATATATATATATATATATATATATATATATGTATGTATGTATGTAATTCTTACCTCATTCATTACCTGCCTGAAGAGGGAGACAGTTGTTCTCTGAAATGTAGCATTAACTTTCTACATTTTGGCATTTTTTATGGGTTTCCTTTTATTAGACGGAATTCTGTTTTAACAGAATATGTGTCATAATTACATGCGATACTTTGCAAATACAAAGCCATGTAGAAATGTATTTTTAGAGGTTAATAGGAATGTATTTTTTAGAGGCTAACAGGCGCCGCGGAGGGACAGTGATAAAGTGATATTATCACTTTTGGTCCAAAAAGGACACATGTCCGGGTGTCTGGTGCAGACGCGACCGTATAAAAGAATTTGCGTCGAAAGATAATTAGATTATCAGACAAACTGACGAGGAAGTTGACGTTCTCGTCCATTTTTCTTGACATTATTTTCACGCGCGATGCTGGACAAAGGCGACAGTAATACATTGAAATGAAATTATTATTGTTATTATTAATATAATTGTTCAGAAGATGAACCCTACTCATATGGAACAAGCCTACAGATGATGATGATGATGATGATGATTATTATTATTATTATTATTATTATTATTATTATTCATATAGAACAAGCCCACAGATTATTGTTATTATTATTATTATTATTATTATTATTATTATTATTATTATTATTATTATTATTATTATTATTATTCAGAAGATGAACCCTACTTATATGGAACAAGCCCACCAAAGGGGCCATTGACTTGAAATTCAAGCTTCCAAATAATATGATGGTGTTCATTTGAAAGAAGTAATAGAAGGCATTATTATTATTATTATTATTATTATTATTATTATTATTATTATTATTATTATTATTATTATTATTATTATTATTCAGAACATGAACCCTATTCATATGTAACAAGCACACCACAGGGGCCACTGACTTGAAATTCAAGAGGCTTCCAAAGAACATTATGGTGTTCATTAGGAAGAAGTAAGAGGAGGTAAAGGGAAATACAGAAAGAGATCTCGCCTAATAAAAAGAAAATAAAATGATAAATTAATAAATGGATAAAACGTATTAAAATGCAAGGAAAATACCATTTTGTACAATAACGGATTGTACGGCATACGGAACAATGAATTGATGTTCTTATGTATTTTTTTTATATTCTTAATATCGCGCTCAAGCTTGTTAAGCTTTAAGAAATAAAACGTTTTCCTGTCAAATGGACAGAGAGGACGAAAACTTTAAGAAACGTTTGTTCTCCTTCTAAATGATAATAATGGTAAAAAATAAGCATTATACTTTCTGTATTTCTTTCTGTATTTTCCAATGAACGCCATACTCTTTGGAAGTTTGAATTCCAGTGGCCCCTGTGGTGGGCTTGTTCCGTGTGAGTAGGGTTCACCATCTCTTAAAAGTCCTTCTGGGCCTCTGTAGGCTCATAGGGCAGTCGCTGATCTCCTGTTTCTTAGGCCGACAGCCAGTTGGAGGGGGGGCAGGTCCCAATGCCTGACACGTGGCCAGTGCGTCGCTAGGGCCACTGTTTAACTCCCCAGCCCGAGGGCTGACCTATTCTCCTACCGAACCTCTCGGGTTTTTTCGGACCGTTAGGTTGATGGGCTACCGGATTTTTGCAGTGGCGCAATCCGAGCCATCAGTGAGCGGATAATAATAATAAATAATAAGCATTATACTTTCTGTATTTCTATTACGTTCTGTAACTATTTCCAAATGAACGACATATTCTTTGGAAGTCTGAATTCCAAGCCAATGGCCCCTTTGGTGGGCTTGTTCCGTGTGAATAGGGTTCATCTTCTGAATAAAAATAATAATGATAATAATAATAATAACAAATGAACACCATAATATATTCTTTGGAAGCTTGAATTTCAAGTCAGTGGCCCCTTTGGTGGGCTTGTTCCATGCGAATAAGGTTCATCATCTGAATAATAACGATAATAAATAATAAGTATTGTATCATTTTCTCTAACAATGCCTCTGCTACCAGCCACTCGAAATATATTATTGACCCTCTTCAGTACACCCACTTCTAATAAAAGACAAACGACACGCGCTGATAAAGAAGAAAACAATAATAATAATAAGCATTATATAATTTTCTCTAACAATGTCTCTGCACCCAGTTACTCGACGTATATATATTACTGACTCTCTCTTCACCGTACCAAACGGAGAAACACACAGACGCTGATAAAGGAGAAAACACGAGTATATATTCCTCGAGAGGTCATACGGAGAACGCGACACCAATTGCTAGACGGGGCGGCCCCATATAGCACCGGAGCGGAGCTCGCCTCCCATTACGGCCCTTCCTCCCGGCGGCTCCAAGGGCGGAAGCGGCCCGCCTCTCAGGCCACGGGGAGGCGCCCCTGCGGCCACGCCGTGCGAAGACTACACAAGGCAGTATTATCTAGAGAGGCACTAGGCGTGAAAAATGGTCTCGATCAGGTTTTGTCTCTCTCTCTCTCTCTCTCTCTCTCTCTCTCTCTCTCTCTCTCTCTCTCTCCACCATGATCATTATGCTGGTTCTGTCCTTTAGTCGCCGTTTTTATAAAATCCTTTTTTTTTATTTATTATTGCTGCAGTTTTTTTATTTCTTCTTCGTGACTTTAACTATGGACTTTCAATATTATTATTATTATTATTATTATTATTATTATTATTATTATTATTATTATTATTATTATTCTTAGATAATCAGTATTTTTACATCATTTCACCATTTCTATGCTATAGTTTATTTTTATTATTATTATTAGATAATCAGTATTTTTACATCATTTCGCCATTTGTGTGTTATAGTTTATTATTATTATTATTATTATTATTATTATTATTATTATTATTATTATTATTATTATTATTATTATTATAAACAGCAGCAACATTAGTAAATTCCAAGTGCATACATAAAAGAAAACAAATACGCTGGTTTCGCAAATTTTGTTAACGTCGCAGTTCTCGTATTTCGACTTCCTTATGCTGGTCTAAGGTCAGAGAGAGAGAGAGAGAGAGAGAGAGAGTATGCCTGTTTTAAGTGGCTGAGTTACGTTTTATGCCGAAGAGACAAACGAAGTCGATTTCCATGGCTTCAGGAATCTCTGTCTCGATCGACATTCCGTGAAGATGAGGCGACTGATCTTCTTTCAGAATCACTAAATCAATCATTTACGGATAGATGAATAAATAAATAAACAGGTAAATAAATAGACGACAATTATGATGTAAAAAGTGGCGGATAAATAAATTATTTATGGATAGATAAATAACTAAATCAACATGTAAATAACTAGATGAAAGTTATCATATAAAAAGAGGCGGGTGAAAACGACCTGCTTTTAAAGCTTCGGAAGTTTTTGTTTCGTCAGCAATAAAAGGTGGGGCCGGGGGTGGGTGGGGGGTGGATTTAGGGTGACAATTGACCTGACTTGAGATTTGACCTGGCATGTTTCGAGAATTTGTATTGTTAAAATCAGGCCTACGATTTTTTTTTTTTTTTAAGGTAATAAGAAATGTGAAGGGCCTTGAGAAATGGCCTAGCAAGGTAGGACACCAACTTGCTTACCCCGTCGGGGGTAGGGGGCATTGTGAATACCGTCAGTGCACCTCACGTGGTGCACTGTAGGCATTACTACAGGTTATATCCAGCGTCTGATTTTTAGCCTTTTACTTGACGTCTTTTATCATTTCTTTCTTACATCTTTCTGTCCAGCCGCTCCAACTGCCCATTTTCGTTGACCCCGTAGGAGGCACACGCCTTTATGCTTTGGAATTCTCTCTCTTTCGCTGGTTTTCCCGACTTAGAAGCTTCCTTTGCTTAGGAGGCAAAAGGTCTGTCTCATGCTCCTTTCTTGTCATAGGTACCAGTTTCTGTAAAAAAAAAAAAAAAAAAAACAGAAACATTATCCTTCCCTGCATGGTTACAAGTCTTGAAGCTGAAAGAGAGATTCGGTATTTCGTTCCTATATTTCTAAATCAATTTTTTGTTTTTTTTTTTTATAGAAAAAACGTAACCACTTCCAAGAAAAAAAACCGATAAAGAATCGGGAAGTTTGTTGTTCATGACATACTGAATGTACACAGGTCTGGTCAATCTGTGTTGGTTTATAACCGTGGTTCTTGACCTTTTTATTTCCACGCCCCCTCTGAGAGTTTGTCCTTCCCTCCACGCTCCCCACCCCCTTGCATCTATGAGTAAAATTCCCTCCCAGATTTAAAGCAAAATAAAAAAAAAAAAAAGAGAAAGAGAAGGCTGTTTTGATTCTTTGGGGAATGAATTAGTGAGATACTCGACACTGCTTCTTAGCGACTCTTGTTAAGAGAATAACGAATACAATTAGAGAATTTTTTATTTTTCCCAAGGGCTCGCGGCCCCCTCGGAAATTGCTGACGCCCCCCAGGTTGAGAACCACCGCTTTAAGGAAGACTCTTCCTCACTTATGATGTCATGTAGCCCATGTGGTTAGAAGTGACCAAAATGTGAATATATCATTTCAATAATTGTCACTTCAGTCGTGGAGTCAGCAGTATTGAACAGTCCATTCGCTTTGGGTAACCGACGCCTCTCCGCCATGTCAACATGTCATTTCAATCATGTCACATCTTTGATTTTCCCGGAAACATGAATATTTATCGTTTCTGCTTTCAGAATGACTCGTCCTAATCATTCAGTATGTCATTTCAGTTTTTTAGTCAACAGAGTTTAGTGTCACTTCAGTCGTGTGGTCAACAGTGTCATTTCAATCGTGCAATCAATAGTGTCATTTCAGTCGTGTCGTCAACAGTGTCATTTCAGTCGTGCGGTCAACAGTGTCATTTCAGTCGTGCAGTCAATAGTGTCATTTCAGTCGTGTAGTCAATAGTGTCACTTCAATCGCGAAGTCAGTAGTGTCACTTCAGTCGTGCAGTCAATAGTGTCATGTCAGTCGTGTAGTCAATAGTGTCATTTCAATCGTGCAGTCAATAGTGTCATTTCAATCGTGCAGTCAATAGTGTCACTTCAATCGTGTAGCCAATAGTGTCATTTCAGTCGTGTAGTCAACAGTGTCACTTCAGCCGTGTAGTCAAAAGTTTAGTGTCATTTCAGTTTGAACAGTCCAAACACTATGGGTAACCACCTCTCCCCTTGCAGGAAACATGAAGACCTACTGGCTGGTGTCCCGCGAAAACCGCGAGTCGATCAAGGGCAAGGTGACCCTCCCGCAGGCCACCAACGCCGAGATCGCGGAGAGGGAGGACGCCAGGAGAGGCTCCAACGTCTCCAGGAACTACTCGCCCATCACCTTCGAGGACGTCGCCCGAAGGTCGCTCACAGCCACCCCGACGCCCTCCATCACGGCCCCGACGCCCTCTCTCAGCGCCCCTTCGGGACCCCAGACGTTCGGCGGCGTGGAAGCCCCCAAGGAGAAGGCCCGAAGTACGGAATGTGCCCTTTTGTTCGTCTCACTAGATTGTATTTTCCTTTTTTGTTTATATATTCTCATGAGAGGAAGACGCCCACTAAACATTTGACCTTGAAATTCTCTCACTCTCTTCTGAGGGAATTTCAAGGTCACTTTTCGTTATTTTTTACTAAACTCATTTTAATGTTAACCTCTTCACTCAATTTTTTTCTTTTATAAATATATATATATATATATATATATATATATATATATATATATATATATATATATATATATATATATATATATATTTTATATATATATATATATATATATATATATATATATATATATATATATATATATATATATATATATATATATATATATATATATTTTTAACACGAGGACTCCCACTAAACATCAGACCTTGAAATTCTCTCTCTCTCTCCTGAGGGAATTTCAAGGTCACTTTCCATAGATTTTTTTCTCTTTGTTTTCTGCTAAACACATTTTAACGTTCCATAACACATTCAGTCTGGCCTTGAACCTCTCACTATGGGGAAGTTTCAAGTTCTCTTTTCATAAGTTTTTCAAAAAAATTTCTCTATACCCAACACATTTTAATGTTCCATGACACATTCAGGGTCTGTATTCTCGTCTTGAAGGATGCTTCACGCTAAACGTTTTGGTCTTTCCCTGAGCTTTCCCTCATTCTTCTTACGGCTCGGCAATAACCCTTGAATAATCTTTTGATAGCCAACATTTCTGCTCATAGTTTTTCTCAGTTAGATGCTCCTGCCTGTTTACAGTAACCGAAACAGCCATTTCCGCCTTGAGGCAGTAAGAAAGAAACTGCTGTCGTGTCTTTATTTCTTCCATTACCATCATCGCCCGCCCTTAACCTCGCGACCAGACGACCGCAACGTCTTAAAAACGTTTCGTGCCCCGTGGAGGGTGGAGTAGTGCCGTCAGTGCACCTCACGTGGTGCACTGTAGGCATGACTCAAGGGTCTTGGCAGCGTCCCTTCCTGAGGCCCGTAGCTGCAGCAACCTCTTTCATTCCTTTTACTGTACCTCCTCCGTTCGTATTCTCTTCCTTCCATCTGACTTTCCACCCTCTCTAACAATTGTTTCAAAGTGCAACTGCTTTGAGGTTTTCCTCCTGTTGCATCTTTCAGACCTTTTTACTGTCAGTTTCCCTTTCAGCGCTGAATGACCTCATGGGTACCAGCGCTTGGCCTTTGACCTAAATTCTATATTCTGTTCTATTTTATTCAAATGTTTCGTGCGATTTCTTCGTGAACTTTGCAAACAAACTATAAATTCCGGTAATCCCCTTTACTGGGAGATTAATGGCGGACCAGCGTCTCTCGTTGCCTCGTAGCACAAGAAGGAAAAAGATCATTAAATTCAAATAATTAATATTACGATAGGTAACAGGCTTTTATGATGGGGAGGCCGAGAATGGTATTGTAGTATGAATTTATTCCCAATTCCTTTTTAATAGTCCTGGAAGGACTCTTAAATTTAAATGATCATAGCGAAGGTAGAACCAGTCTCCTTATACAATTACGGAAAATGTTGAAGATTTGGTATACTTCAGGTTGAAGCGAACGAAACACCTATAGGTACCATTCGAACGCCATTCAAACTGAAATACAAGTATTACCAAACATACGATTTGTGGCGGATCATAAGTAATCTAATGACCGACCACATTAACATTTTTGCAGACTGACACGAAATGTAAATACTGATCAATGATATTATGTTAATTGCAGAAGTTTCAGGTAAAGAAAAGTTATAAATCCACAACAGAAGGGGATAAAACCTGAAAGTTACAGCTCGAACTCTCTTTAAATAACCCCCAGATGCAAACATGACTTGCACATGTTTCTATTATAGAGAGGAAAATCATGTAGGCACAATTTGGACCTCTTGAAATGCCCGGGAGCATTTTCCGGAGAAGCAAACTGAGTACTGGGACCTTTCCTGAAAAAGGGACGCCATAACTTAAAAACTAACCTAGGGCCATGGCAAAAAAAAAAAAAAAAACCGAGGCCGGTGTAGTACTAGCATACATCTCAGGAAATGCAAACATCACCTAACATTGCTGTGCTAATGTCTGCACATCTCTCTGGCGTCGCGAAACTTAGCCTCGGTAATGTCTGCACATCTCTCTGGCATCGCGAAGCGAAACTTAGCCTCGGTATCCATTGGTATGTGAAAATATCTCCGTCGTGGTTGTCTCTCGTCTGGTCGCGACTGTTAAAGGCTGGTCTGAGTCATTGAACACCTTGGAAGAAGAAAATTCTGTCCTCTAGAAGTTTTCCTCTCCCTCTTTCTCCTCTTCTTCTTCTTCTTCTTCTTCTTCTTCTTCTTCTTCTTCTTCTGAAGCACCTCGTCCGTAGCTTAAGTGTTGTATTTCCATGCTGTGTGTAGTGCGCTGCTACAATAATTCTGTAGAGAAACTTTTTATAAAAACTGTAGCCTGATGCAGGTCAGGCCTTTGCTAGACATTCATACATTGAACGAACTCCCAGCACTGGAATTTGGCAGATATCTCCTATTTCTTTTTTTTTTTTCTCTCTCTCTCTGTTTGTGCTTATTATAATGTAAAACGTGGTATAGGTCACGTGATCATTAAGCCGCCAATGGTGTCTTTCCAGAGCCAGTGATAATCATACCTGAGCCACTTGAGTAATTACAGGTAAGAGCTGCCTGCACTTTGCTCTTCGCGTGACGCTTATCCACCCACCCACCTCCCCGGTCCTCTGATCCTACCCTGAACATGGTCACATGGCCCATACCACATATGTGCGGCAGTGGGGTTGTATTAAGGAAGAAGTAAAACGTGCAACGGGAGAGTTGTATAATAAGTCACTCTGAGGTTTTATAAACCCTTGGGGGTGCAGCAGTCACCCTGAGGCAATCATTTCTTAACTTCCAGGAATCTGTACAGCAGCTCGCCTTGCCCAAAGAAGTAGACTGGAGGGGTTTTTGAACCCAGAAGCAAATTGTCTGTTATTTCTGATTTTTTTTCCAGTGAACAGCTACAGAGAATATTCCCCTGACGCTTCTTTTCAAGATCCAAGATTTGTCAAGTTTTAAACACATCCAAGGACCCCATTTTGAATAAATTCTCCATTATCTTTTCAAGACTTACGTAAGGCAAGATTGCACTGCAGTACTGGTAACACTCAAAAACTGATAATTAATGGACTGGAGCCACGCATGTGACATCCATTTAACTCGCAAAAGAAGCTCCTGGTTGTGTTTATACACTTCGAAGTTTTATTTCCTTGAATACAACCTCGGACTGCTAATGCCCACTTTGCCAAGATCTGCACCGCTGAGGTGTCTCAGAAGAATTGATCTGTATGGTACAGAACAGCATATTCCCGGAAACACTAGCTTTTTTGGTATCCTGTATACCCAGTAGGATGCAAGTAGAGTTTGAGAATGTAGTTTTGTTGTAGCATCGTAGGACAGCACCTCCAGATTTCACGCGGTATAGAAGGAAAGGTCTCTGCACGACACAAGAGACAGAGTATGCTTTCAGTTTAATGTTCACTTTGGTTCCTCTTGTTCTGCATGGTAGAATGGTTTAAGTCAACACTTTTTTTTAGATAGGTTATTTAGAAGACAAGAAGTAAAAGTAGGAAATCAGTTTTCATTTAGAAGCATCCTGCAACTCAGCACTTCTAGGAACTTCGATCAGCTTCCCAATCACTGTCCCATTATTGACAAAGCTTCCCACTCACGTTGAATTTCAAAATTTCGTTCCTTGCGGCCTTCACATTTTCCAGTGCTGATATTCTTAGAGTGACTTCTGTTCCAGAACAGTCTGCACTGATTAGCCTCACATCTCACTCATTATCATTAGCATATAGAAGGCCACTGAAAGGAATATTGATATAGATTGTATCCGCATTTATCTTTTATTTACATATTTATGACTGCTAGTCTTTAAGAAACGTTGACTGCTGTCAAAGAATGATTTGCATTCATTTATCTTAAGAATGACTTTCACACTGACGAGTTTTTCCTCATATTTCAGTTTTTCAGTATTCGTCTACTAACACCTTCGAGTATGTAAGAACCTTGTCATTTGCCTTTCCTTTGTTTCCTGTTCTGTCGTGTACCTAAAATTCCACTGATTTACCTCCCTCCCATTTTTCCTGTCATTTTTAGCATCCTGCTCAAAGCCATTTTCCTAAAAAATAGTCTTCGGTTCGGGGGTAAGTCCCCAACTGTGCTGAGTGTTGCCTTATATGTCAGCCTGCCACGACTTCCCTGCTCTGATGAGTGATTCCTTGCTTTCTAAGAGGTTTCATGAGCACGTTTCCCATAATCACTCCACTCTGTCGAGTGATTCCTGATTTTCAGAGATGCTCCACACGCATGTTTTCCCAAAGCTTCCTACTTTGTCGATTGTTTCCTTATGAACTGAGACGTTTCATGTGCCTGTTTCCCAGAATCTCCTCCGCCGCTCGGTCGAGTGTTCCTTTATTTCCCAAGAAGTTTCATGTGCCTGCTTTCAATAACTTCTCTGCTTTTTGGAGTGTTTCGTGATTTTTTCCCCATGAGTTGCCTGCTTCATTGTGTTTGTGTGTGCATGTGCGTGTCCTTGTATCTCTTATCTTTTCCTGTGTTGTCAACTCTTTCCTTGTCCTTGAGATGTTCCTGCGCCTGTTTTCCATCTTTCCCCTTTTTGTCAAGTCACGTATGCTTGTTCCCCTTTACCTTTCCAGTTCTTTATCAAGGTTTTCCATGTTTTTATGACGTTTCCTTTGCCCTTCCTGGCTTTGCCATGCTTTTTCACGTTTTGAAGTCATCTATATGTCCCCTACAATTTGCTCAGCTCTACCAAGGTGTCTCAGGATATGGGAGAAGTATCTAATACCTGTTTGTACAACTCTTCTTGCTTTCTTAAGGTTTCCGCGTTTTCGAACATATTTCATTTATTTTTGTTTCCCTTTTGCAGATTTTCAGCATTTTTGAGGTTACACACACACGTTTGCCTTAGTTTTCCCTCCTTCGTCAAGTTTCCCCAAGTTTTCACAGACGTCTCAAGGGCCTCTCCCACATATCTTCTTTCTTTGTTAGGTTTTCCTTGTCTCTTCGAAATAATTTCACATACTCGCCCCTCAGAACTGTCATGATTTCGAGGAAGTGACATATACACGTTCTCCTTGCCTCTCTCTGTTTCGTCTGTTCCTTCCGTAACTGTCATCAAGACCTTTCGTATAGTAACTTTCCCTGCTTATTAATGAAGTAGCTTGGTGCTTGCCAAGCCTTCTTCCATTTTGTAAGATGTCCCGAATGCCTGTTTGCAATAGTTTCACCTTCCCTTCTTTGTCAAGACTTTACAAAATTTCTCTAGTAGTTGGTAAGTTAGTGAATGGACAATTTTGTTAAAGTAGTTGGTAGGTTAGCGAGTATTTGTCAGTAATTGTAAGTGTATTGTAAGTAGTCGAGTATTGTAAGTGACACACTTTCCTTTCCCAAACTGCAGGTAGGACGTTCTCCAACGCAGGGTTCTCTGGGGTGACTGTCCCTATCATCAACAGCTCGCCCAAGCCTTCGCCGACGGACGAACTGCTGCCCCCACCCACGGTAACCACCTCGATGCACGAACAACTCCACGCTTCCCTGGGCGATAGGGTTCGCAACACGATGCACGAGAAGCCTTCGGAAGTAGCAGCAGCAGCAGCAGCAGCCTCGCTGACGCCTCGCCACATGCACGCGATGCAGCAGAAGTCTCAGCCTCTGCCGATCGGGAGTTACACCCTGATCGCCACGCAGACGCCGCAGAAGCTCATCCTCCCGGACGTCCTGATCGACAACCACCACTCGCACGACAGCAAGGCCCAGGAGGCGATGGGAGCCCACAACATCATTCCCATCACCAAGATCGAGGTCACGGGGATCAAAGAGGTGGTGGACAGGGCGACGCCGCCCATTGTGTCGCACAGCTCCAATAACGCATGAGCACAGGAACAGAGTTCACAGTCACACGTGCGTGCTGCTGTAACGCTCACGTTCACCTAGGACCCAAATAGTCTTCTGTGAGTGGTCTGGCATCACCTCACTCGTCATCAGCTTTAGATCTTGAAGGGCATTAAACGGAAAATCCTATACGTAGAAGTACTTGTCTCTCCCTCAGATCAACCTCATTACATCTCAGTGGATGTGACGAATCATCGAATAAAGTGCTCCTCTTTCGCAGTTTAAGTCCTAGAATGACCTAATGGGAATGTAAGTTAGAACATGAGAGACCGGGAGATAGAGAGATGAAGAGAGAGTGAGACAGAAAGAGAGAAAGTCTGAGCACACTGGCGTGCTCGCAATGGATTCCCTTCACCACAAAGATCTTAATCAAAGTTCCTGCAAGTAGTCTATAGCAAGGCCTTTTTCAGTCAAAAGGAATGCTAGGTCATTTGACTGAAGTAAAAACCACCAAAAGTGCACTTTGGCTTTGGGACTTGTCCCTATTCATTGAACCAAATTATTCCAGTACCTCTTTTGATATGCACAAGGTGGTCCAATCAGTTCACTGATATGTGCATATATGCATACAGACATCACAAAGGCACACACTCATCAATAGACACATACAATGAAATTGTATGCAGATACATATATTGTATATATATACACATTTGCACATATATATAGTTTATATATACATATAATTTGTATATATTTTCCGTTAACCCATTCGTGACTGTTTCTTCTGCAATGCTGCGCCAAACTTGGTCTGCTTATTTGGTCATGGTTACTGAAAGGGCCATATCTGGTTTTGGCTTCTGACATGACACAGATCAGAGCTCTCTCAAATTGCAATTTGATAACATCTGTTAAGAGATTATTGGTAAAGGAAAATTTAAACTCGAACTAAAGGGACGTAAAGAGAACTTTTGTGTTTTTCTGACTGACACCATCATCAGATCTCAAGGTAAGAGTTCACAGTCACTAGTGAGTTAGCAGTCTTATTTATTAGCACAGGAACTATGTCTGAGTAGTGTAAAGTAGAGGCTTCTAGATGGCAAAAGAGCAGTGGCAAACATTTCTTCTAGGTTGCAAAGGTCCATCAACCAATCTTGCAAGGCATTCTGGCACTTTTTGGCCATCCTGTCTATAAATGAAAGGAGACCATGCATTTGCCAACTGTATTGTCGGTAATTTTGGGGTACTGTGGTTCTTGCAGGCCTTTCAAAAGGTAATTGCAAGGTGTTTTGATATTCAGTGGCCATACTGTCAGGCACTATGGTATTTTCCAGCCATGCTGTCTGTAATGGAAAGGTACTTTGCCATTTGCTGGATGTTCTGTCTGTAATTGCAAGGAACTTCGACATTTACTGACAACACTGTCTGTAACTGTAGGCCACTTCAGTATTTTCTGGCCACACTGTCTGTAATTGCTGGGCACTGAGAGCATTTGCTGCCCGAGCTGTCTGTAATTAATTCGTCGCTGTTGTACAAGCAGTTCAAATATGTAAAAGCGCAAAAGTAATCTGCATGCACGATCCAGCACCTACTATCTGGTACCAAGCCATTGAACAATAGGGAATAGGGAAATGTTCGCTAGCATCTGTTTGCTCGGCGTTGCTGTGGCCCCACAACTGCAAATGTGGCCTTGGTTGAAATGTGAAACCTACTGCAAGTCCAGTTCATCAGTTCCAGTGCATGCTTCAGGCCTGCAAGAGGAAATCGGACCAAAGATACACCAAGATCACTTTCTCTGCCACTGAACGGTAACCTTGTGCACTGAAGTGCAGGTAACATTTTCTGAAGCCTGCAAGAGGAAATCTGACCAAGTTCCACTTCTCTGCCACTGAATAGGTAACCTTGTGCACAGGAGCGCAGGTGACATTTTCTGAAGCTCACAAGAGGAAACCTGCCCAAGATCCACGTCTTTTCCACTGAACGGGGTAACCTTGTGCACAGTAGCACAGGTACATTTTCTGAAGCCTGCAAGAGGAAATCTGACCAAGAACCACTTCTTTGCCACTCAAAGGGGAAACCCGCCTATGCAGTGAACAACACACTGAAACTGGTGAACGAGGCTGAAGTAGGAGAATTGCCATTGGATCGTTGTGGTCACAGCAGTCTGGTGCCAGAGGCCGTGGAATCTCAGTGGAGGAATCGCCAGTTTGTTTCCACTTAGCCGTGGTGGTGGAGAGGAGGAGGAGAAGGAGGAGGAGGAGGAGGCTTAGATGTGAGTAACACGCGCCAAGGTTTTGTGGCACAAGTAATCGTTCATGAAAAATGCGTCCATCCAACATTTATTTTGTATGTGCGTGTGTGTATGTGTGTGTCTGTAGGTTAAGGGCTTTATAAGGTACGTCAAACTTTATGAATCCATTTAGCAAGAGCACATTTTTGTATGTGTGATGCATAAGTATAAAGTAATATATATGTAAGTATATATATATATATATATATATATATATATATATATATATATACATATATATATATATATATATATATATATATATATAATGTAAGTATATTATGTATATTTATATGTATATATATAATGTATATACATATGTAAATGCATATATATACATATAATATATACTTATATATATAAATATATATGTATATGTATGTATGTGTATATATATATAAATAATTATATGCATGTATATGAATACATACATACATACATACATACATACATACATATATATATATATATATATATATATATATATATATATATATATATATATATATATAATATATATATATATATATATATATATATATATATATATATATATATATATCTAGTTTTGACTTCGATCAATGGTGCAACGTAGTCTTTAGGTTAAGAGGTCATTATCATTATGCATATCAGTGTTTTGGGTCGCCTGTCTCAGATGGACATGGTTTAGAGTGAACCAATATATATTGTATAAATGAGAGAGAGAAAGAGAGTGTGTTTATGGAGGAAATTGTTATTTGCCATTCTGTTCCTGCATACGTTCTTTTTTTTATTTTATTTTTGTTTTGTTTTGTTTTGCGTTTCATGTCTGTGTTTTTGTAAAGCAAGATGAATAAGTGTCTCTGTTGTATTCAGATCCTTGTATAGAAATAGGGAATTGCATCGTCAAAACAACAGTATCTCCTTGTCATAAATGTGAACATACTCAAATTTTTATCACAGATATTATATATATGAACATAAATATATACAATTGAATATACCTATATTTTTAGTAGTGCAATATGCGAGGCGTCACCTTTACCAAAGCTAATGTGATAGTTGGAAATGGATCAAATAAATAGAATTCTGTCGTCTAATATGTATTTTATTATATTTTTTGTGTTCTCTTTCTGTTGTACTTCTTATTTCTGTCCAAGTTGCGACAAAAACAAAAAGAAGTTGTCTATGAAATACAATTAAGCCTAGAGGAGGCTTGTATTACAGTCGACAAATAATCTGGGCTCAAATGAAGGCCCAGAGGAAGCCCTCCAAAATGTAGCCTGAGCCTTGTATTACAGTCAACAAATAATCTGGGCTCAAATGAAGGCCCAGAGGAAGCCCTCCAAAATGTAGCCTGAGCCTTGTATTAGAGTCAGCAAATAATCTGGGCTCAAATGAAGGCCCAGAGGAAGCCTTGCAAAATGTAGCCTGAGCCTTGTATTACAGTCAGCAAATAACCTGGGCTCAAATGAAGGCCCAGAGGAAGCCTTGCAAAATGTAGCCTGAGCCTTGTATTACAGTCAGCAAATAATCTGGGCTGAAATGAAGGCCGAGAGGAAGCCCTCCAAAATGTAGCTTCGAGGTTATAATGGATAATGACGGTGAAGAAGATGATGAACTTGAAAAAAAAAAAGAATTCCTTGAAAATTCATACAAATAATTGTCTTCGTTTGCTTCATTTTTTCCACGCGACTCAGCACCTGATAATCTTTTAAAAGTTGCACGCACAAAGAGTCCTCGTTGATTAAGTTTTTCCTGAAGCGCCAAAAATACGACCAAGATATTCATGTTCGTTTCTCTGGTATAAGAAGGCACAACGTCACGTCTGCCTAGCCAAAATGCTTCCAGAAATCTAATAATGTTCAAAAGTCTCGGAGGTAACTGAGGAAGACGAGAGATTGAACTGGGTCTCAAAAGGTGAGTAGAAGCGAAAAGTATCGTTCAGCTGCAAACTAAGACAGTAATGTTGGAATGAACCAAACTGGATGAAATATGAGGAAGACTTCTGAACTAAACAGCCAACAGGTAATGGTGATAAAGATAACGACGCCGTTTTTCTACAGACTTATTGTTATTTGTAGACCAGAACCTAACTGCCTAACATTTCCTTTAGAGCCAAGATTTTACGTGCTCGAGGACCCGGTATTCACTGGACGTATCCTGCAATATGCAGCAATTCTTAAGTAAGTTTTTTTGCCATGTCCCTAGGTTAGGTTAGGTAAGGTTAGAACCTCCCATTTAATTTGGGTGTGGGAAACATGATGAGATTATTTCCAAGAAAATTCTATGGTTAGTTTTTAAGATGTGGCGTCCCGCTGTTTTCAGGGGAAGATCCCGGTACCCGGTTACGTCTCGGGAAACTGCCCCCGGGAATGAGTGATGGGTTTATACATGCGTCAGGACAAGTTTCCAGGGACCATCCGGAGACAGAAAAGATTTCTCAAGTGCAGTTCCCTTCAACAATTACTAAGTGCAGTAAGCACATTTGCTCTGTTTTTATCTGAAAAAGCCGTATGATTTCTATAGCAATTCAGATCTTGGTAAGTCAGGCATGAGACATTGCTGTCCATGAATAGAGTTTAATTTAATGCTGCTTAGATCATTATAAGCAGCTGAAACTCCCGAAGAGGGCAACGAACATCTGTAGACAGATCAAAAGACAGGCATATGTAGGTGCAAGGTAATCAACAAATAACCATCAAATTTATATTCAAGAATGCTTTGCTTTGCCCTCCCAGCACTTGAAAAGGAAACGTGTATTCTTTGGTTAAAATCTTAGAGATGTTTCAGATAATTTCTCTTTGAAATGAACTAAAACCATTTGGAAAATGTACATATAATTTTTTTTAACCCCAGAGCCAAGTTTGGGCAAGACCTGGGCAGCTGGTGGCTTACGAGAAAACTAAAATGCAAGTTAAAACTTTACTGGGAAAAAATAAATCCCAAGGACGAATACAATTTATAGAAAGCACACAAAGCCAGTTCTTTCAAGGATCTAATAGAAATCTGGTTTTGGAAAGCAGACGAAGAAAGTTCTCCCAAGTATTGAAAAGAAATAAAGTTTTAGATAGCATATGATGACAGTTATCCAGCGTACTGAAAGGGAATCAAGATTTGATGGTATTTAAGGGCTTTTGCACCAAGTATCAAGAGGAAACGAATTTTCATAGCATGTAGTTGTTGTTGTCCCAAGTATAAGCAAGTAAAAAATGACCCGAAGTTTCTTCGGCGCAATCGAGTTTTCTGTACAGCGTATAATCAAGACCACCGAAAACAGATCTGTCTTTCGGTGGTCTCGGTATAATGCTGTGTGAGCCCGGCCTGTAACACTTTAAGCCTGTCCTATCGTTGCCAGACGCACGATTATGGCTAACTTTGATCTTAATAAAATAAAGGTTACTGAGGCTAGAGGGCTGCAATTTGGTATGTTTGATGATTGGAGGGTGGATGATCAACATACCAATTTGCAGCCCTCTAGCCTCAGTAGTTTTTAAGATTTGTGGGCAGACATAAAAAGTGCGGACGGATAGACAAAGCCATCTCAATAGTTTTCTTTTACAGAAAACTAAAGAAAAAAATGGAAACTGAGTATTAAAAGGATATCAGTCTGGATAGCTTTTAATTTTCAGTTTTCCAAAGTATATAAAAAGAAATCGAGTTGTGTAACCTAGAAGAAAGTTCTCCTTAGTATTCAAATGTAATCAAGTTCTTGATAGGATTTGAAGCTGGCTGTCTCAACATTAAAGAAGGAATCCACTTTGGGGTTGAATGTGAAGACAAACTTCCCCTTTTGCAAACAAGTTTCGGATGTCATCCGATATGCAATTATATCGAGGAAATCTACTCTTTGACTGATTATGAAATTTTAGGTCTTGAAGACCAAGCGCCGGAACCCATCAGGATTGTTCATCGCAGCAATGAGGGTGAAATATATAAATTAATGATATGATTGATAATGAAAAGGTGAATGATAACATACTGTACTGTAAAATTCAGTGTTAAAACATGAACGTAAAAAATGAAGAATGGTATTAGATAAAACCATAAAAATAAATATATATAAAACTAAAACATATACTCAATATATGAAATAAATATGACAAATCTTTAATAAATATATACTAAATTATATTTGGGTAAATATATAAGGACAAAGGAAAGGATATTAAGCTGAGAACAGCATTTGACACCAACTATTGGAGATGTAAAAAGGAAAACGAATTTTTTTGGTAACTAATGAGATCAAATCTCCCCAAGAATTTCAAGGAAACCAAGTTTTGGCTGGCGTCTGAGGCCAGTTGCTCCAGTTATACGTAAGAAATCGAGTTTTGGCTAACATATGAGAACCGTACCCCCAAGAATTGCAAGGAAATCAAATTTGGAGTGCAAATGAGGCTAGTTGTCCCATGTATAAAGAGGAAATCGAGTTTTGTATAACATAATAGAAAAATCTTCAATGTATGTAAGGAAATCAAGTACCCATTACGAATAGTAAATCATGTTTTGGTAAGATGTGAGGACATTTCTCTCAAGTATTGAAAGGGAATGGCATTTTAGATGGTATTGGAGCCTAACTGACCAAATTATAGAAAGGAAATCGAGATTTGGGAAAAATATAAGGACAATTCTCCCAAGTACTTGAAGGAAACAAGTTTTGCGAAACATTTGACCCCAACTGACCAAATTATAAAGAGAAAAATCGAGGTTTGGGAAAATATGAGGACAATTCTCGCAAGTACTTGAAGGAAATAAGTTCTGGATAGCATTTGAGGCCAATTGACCAAATTATAGAGAGAAAATCGAGGTTTGGGGAAATATGAGGACATTTCTCCCAAGTACTTGAAGGAAACAAGTTCTGGATAGCTTCTGAGACCAATTGTCGAAACTATAAAAGAAAATCATGTTGTGGTTAATGCATGAAGACAAGTCTCCATAGTATTGCCGGAAAATCAGTTTCAGGAATATTAGGATAAAAAGAAAACCGAGATTTGGATAACACTTGAGCACAGTTCTTACAGTTATTAAAAGGAAATAAAGTTTTGGATAGCCCATTAGGCCAATTGCCCCATGAACCAAAAAAAAAAAAACAATTTCTAGTAAGATATAAGAACAGTTGTCATTAGCATTTAAATGAAATAACAAGTTGTGGTCGGTATATGATGCTACTCGCCTCAAGAATAATGAAGAAATTGGGTTTTGGTAATATATGAGAATAATAATGATCCTTCCAAGGTTTACAAGGAAATCAAACTGGCATAGGGACCAATTCTCCTTAATATAACGAACAAATCGAGTTTTATGTAGTATATATGAAGACAGTTTCTTGAAGCATTGAAAGGAAATCAAGGGTTGGGTTGCAAATGGGGCTAACTGTCGGAAGCATACACAGGAAATATGAACGCATGAGGACAGTTTTCCCAAGCAGGCAAACAAAATTGAGCCTTGATAGCATGTAAGGTCATCTGTTGCCAATCGAAAGAGGAAGTATAGATTTACAGTAGTCAGCATCTCCGGACCATTCATCCAACTATTGCTATTAAGTCAAGTTCTGGATACCATATGAAGACACTTATCCCAAGAGTAAACAAGGGTAAGTGAATAAAGATAAGGCTAAATAAAGAGTAAATAAGGGTTTGGATAGTGTATAAAGTCAGCTCTTCCAGGCGACTAGAGGAAATCGAGTTTTGCAGAACTTATGCAAGCAACACTCGCAAGTATTTTGAAAATGTATTATTATTAATTATTACCATTCAGAAGATATACCCGATTCGTATGGAACAAGCTTCGAGCTTCCAGGCTTCGGTGGTCATTAGAAAGAGGTAACTGAAAGTACCAATTGAACGACTTCCTCTTGGAAACAAAGAGAATGATATTAAGTAAGACTGTAAGAACTTGGCTAACAATATGGAAACACGTTCTCATGTCATCCTGAGATGTATGCAAGTATTGCACCAACCCCGTTTTTTTTTTTTTTTTTTTTTTGAGCCCTAGGTTAGGTTTGGTTATGTTTTAGGTTATGTTTTAGGTTAGTTTAGATCAAAACCTCTAAAACATAATGAGATTATTTTCAAAGAAAATTCTATGGTAAAGTTTTTTAAGATATGGCGTACCGCTTTTTTTCAGGGAAAGGTCCCGGTACTCGATTACATCTCGGGGAAATATTCACTAAACAAGATTGGAACAAACCCTAGGAAACCGTGGCTCATGTCAAGTAATAACGTAACAAAAAGTAATTTGAATGATTATTATCCTTTAGACTAGCTCAGAGGAAGGCATTGCAGACCAGCTGGAAAAACCAGACAGCAATATATGATTTTGCCGCAGATATCCAATAGCTGAAATGAGAGGTAACGAAGGAATTCTGTAAATTTGAAGACAATTTCCATTCAGCACATATATACAAGTCATCCATAAGCAATGCCAGTGTCTCTGTAATAAGTAATAAAAGTTACCTTATGCATAATGTGGAAATTAATAATAATAATGACCTATGAGGTCACTCAGCGCTGTAAGGGAAATTGAGAGTAAAAGGGTTGAAAGATGTAACAGGAGGGAACCCTTAGTTGCACTATGAGCTGACTGTTAGGAGAGGGTGGATAGCAATATGGAAGAAAGAGAATATGATTGGAGGTACAGTAAAGGAATGAAAGGGGTTGCAGCTAGGGCCTAAGGAAGTCACGCTGCAAAGAACCTTTAGTAATGTCTACAGTGCACCCCGTGGGATGCAATGACAGCGCTACCCCCCTACAGGGATTAATAATATACATAATACAGAGTTAGGTCCTTTAAAAAATAAAGGACGAATTTGCTTTGTGTCTTATCCGATGTAGATGAAAATAAGGAATGAATTATTTTTTTATCTATTGGATCTTCGTATGTATGAAATTAACTGAATAACCTGAATAACAGATGAACTTCCGCAGATGATGATTGTGATTATCAAATGATTATTCAAAACAGAAACTCATGACCTTTAGCTTTTGCAAGGTTATTCACTTGCTGAGCGAATGACGAGGATAATATGAATAATATAAATGTATATATTAGTGAATATATACACCATTAGCAACCTGTAAGTAAGGTTATTCACTTGCTGAGCAAATGACGAGGATAATATGAATAATATAAATGTATATTAATGAATATATACACCATCTGCAACCTGTACGCAAGGTTATTCACTTGCTGAGCAAATGACGAGGATAATATGAGTAATATAAATGTATATTAGTGAATATATATACCATTAGCAACCTGTAATATCTACAGTAGAATACCCATAAATCTGTTGTATATCTACAGTACTCCCCTAGAAGAGGGGTATGCCGTCAGTGCACCTCACGTGGTGCACTGTAGGCATTACTAAGGTCCTTTGCAGCGTCTCTTCGGCCCCTAGCTGCAACCCCTGTCATTCCTTCTACTGTACCTCCGTTCGTATTGTCTATCTTCCATATTGCTGTCCAACCCTCCTAACAATTCGAGATTGTCCTCCCGTCACACCTTTCAAGCGCACCTACTCTCATTTTCTTCCAGCGCCATGACCTCGTAGGTCCCAGCGATTGGCCTTTGGCCTAAACTCTCTATATTCCATTCCGTTCCATCTGCAGTACTGCATTCCTTTCGTAGGGTTAATCAAATGGGCTGAGAGTAGAGAGGGGCTTTATTTCAAAGAATGGTCGTCAGTCAATCTTGTAAATCGCTTTGTATATTTGTACGGTTTTGTATGAAAATGTTTACTCGTAGAGAAGTGAAGCATCGGCAACATTAGTACATAAGAAACAACAATAATAGATATAATAATAATAATAATAATAATAATAATAATAATAATAATAATATTAGATATTTTTCATGAATGCTAAAGTATCTCATTTACAAAATTGGTGTGAGTTTTGTAGGTATGTATGTATATATATATATATATTATATAATATATATATATATATATATATATATATATATATATATATATTATATATATATATATATATAATGTATGTATATAAAATTTATATATGTTATGTATATATTTATATATATATATATATATATATATATATATATATATATATATATATATATATATATATATATATATTAAACATTTTGAAAACTAAAATGTGTGTATTAATTAAAATTAATACACACAATATATATATATATAGATATATACATATATACATACATACATACATATACATATATATATTATATATATATATATATATATATATATATATATATATATATATATATATATAATAATAATAATAAAAAACATCATTTGATATGTCAACCAGCATTCATGTATAGCGTCACATTTTCAAGATTCAAGATCAATACATGTTCTTCCAAATGACTTGAGAGTAAAAACAAACCTTATTAAAATGTAAGCGTCACTTGAAACAGGCAACATTTAGAATTCACCCAACCAAATAAATATTATACATAAATCAATAAATATATAAATAACAGATCTAATAGATTTCAGTGCTTGTATAGGTTAGACAGAATTGGACGAAAAGCAGACTGGGCAACAGATTATACTTGAAGAATCAAATGGTTGATTCATTTGGCCTCGCGACTTTTATTTTGGTTCATTTTCGGACACGTGTGTAGAAATATTGGCGAATCATTAGCTGATTCGTTTTCGGACTTGTGTATAGAAATGTTGGCAAATAGTTAGCTGATTCATTTCCGACCTGTAAATGTAAGCAAAGCAAAGATTAAGAAAGGCAATTTTTTATCTTCAACAAATCAAATGAAGCAAACTTGACTTAAATATGTGAATTCATAAACAATGCTGTGTGCTTGAGCAGTGGATTATGTGTTTCTGCACAGAATTAAAGTTCGGTTTGCCATTCAGTCCAAAGTATTCATCTGCATAGAAATGTTCACATGTACAGTGCAGTGGAATATCAAGAATTAAAAGAAAATCAGTGTTTCATGCATTAAAACTCATTCATGTTTGATTCGCAAAAGTAGTTGAAATACCTGAATGCATTTGTTTATGTGCTTTTTATTTTGTCAACTAGACGCCCTTTCCCCTTTGATGGTGCCCTTTAAAAAACAAAAACAACAGCAATCCTGTATTTTTTGTAATTTGCAATACCTAGCTAATCTGACACCTGTTAACTAATGTACAAACGGAATTGTTCCCTTGGCACTAAACCCATTTACATGGTATTTGTCGCAACATTTTTTAGGAATTTCCTTTGTGGCTCAGCAGTAAATGCGCTCTGCAGAAACTATTGGAGGTTTTTCAGTGACCAATCCTTTTACAGATGATATCCTACAGCAGTGGTTCTCAACCTGGGGGAGTGCGCCCCCCTAGGGGGACGTCAGCAATTTCAAAGGAGGCGCGAGCCCCAGGGAAAAATTAAACATTCTGTAATGATATTCGTTATTCTCCTAACAAGAGTGGGGGAACCAATATTCACCTCCCTTCTATCCTCGAAACCCCTTCTCTTTCTCTCTTTTTTTATAATTTTACTTTAAATCTAGGAGGGAATTTTACTCATAGATGCAAGGGGGTGGGGCGTGGAGGAAGGACCATCTCTCAGAGGGGGCGTGGTCATGAAAGGTTAAGAACCACTGGTCTACAGCACTCGATCCCGCAGGGCCGTATTTCACTTTCCTCTACCGTTTTTCTCGATGTGACGAATGTCTATAATAATCACGTCTGTTTCAGTTACTAGATTTCAGCTTTTTGTTGTAATCAGCCCTCTGCAAGTGCCCCAATGTTTTGGCATTTCCAACGAATTGAGGTTTATATACCCTCCTGATTTCCCAGCAGAATGTTGTCGAGTCAGCATTTATATTATTATCATTATTATTCCAGTATGTGAAACCCATTCACGTGGAACAAGCACACCAAAGGGGCCACTTGACTTGCAGACCCCACACTGCAGCAGTAACTGATCATGATACAGAGCCAGTGATATTTTTTTTTTTTTGTATAAGAGCAAGTAAAAGTTGAACCTTGTAGCTAGTAGTAGTAAGTAGTCGTAGTAGTATTAAGTAGTTCTTTGTGATTTCACACGCCACGCCTTCTATACACAAAGGATCACCTCATCCCTATTGGAAACGAATAGCAGTTACAAAAATAGTTCTACGCATCATCAAGATATTCTGTTTCTTGTGCTTTGATTGCACTCTGTGTCTATGGTACAAAAACAGGTGGAAAATGATTGCTTTTATGTACAACCGCAGGCGGTGTAAGAATCATCCAAGCAAGTGCGCTCTCTCGCGCTTGGGAAAAGCGCGCATTTATTCAAAATATATCACAGTCAACGCTTTATTGATAACCATCAACTTAGCAGTTAAAGTGTTGAAATTATTTGGGTCTGTGGACATTAGTATACCCCACCGATTTGTAAGACGGAAATGAAAGCCATAAATAGTTAGATATGTTAACAAATCAGTATCCAGCAGTGACTCTCGTAGGAGGGTAGCGCCGTCAGTGCACCTCACGGGGTGCACTGTAGGCATTACTGAAGGTTCTTTGTAGCGTCCCTTCCGGCCTTCTAGCTGCAACCTTTCATTCCTTTTACTGTAACTCCATTCATATCTTTCTTCCATCTTGCTGTCCACCCTCTCCTAAACAATTATTTCATAGTGCAACTGCTTTGAGGTTTTCCTCCTGTTACACCTTTCAAACCTACCGACTCTCAATTTCCTTTCCAGCGCTGAATGACCTCATAGGTCCCAGTGCTTGGCCTTTGGCCTAAACGCTATATTTCTATAATCCTCCAGAAGTGACCTAGATGATAATTGTCTACAAATTCAGCCAGATAGATATCAAAATGGGGTTTTCTTTTTTTACGAAAAAGATGACTTTGAAGATTAGTTGAGTCACAGAATATGTTATATATAATGTAATATTATCGGAATCAAGAGAATATCAGTGGGGTTTTTTTCTGTTCGACGTCGCCAGTGCTTTCACTCTGATGCATTCACGACTAACGCAGAGCTGTCAAACTCTCGAGCTGTCAAACTTTCGAACTGTCAAACTCTCAAGCTGTCAGACTTTCGAGCTGTTAAATTCTCGAGTTGTCAAAACCTCGAGCTATCCATATCTCGAGCTGTCAAACCCTCGAGCTATCCATATCTCGAGATGTCAAACCCTCGAGCTATCCATATCTCGAGCTGTCAAACCCTCGAGCTATCCATACCTCGAGCTGTCAAACCCTTGAACTGTCAAACCCTCGAGTTGTCCATCTCTCGAGCTGTCAAACCCTCGAGTTGTCCATCTCTCGAGCTGTCAAACCCTCGAGTTGTCTATCTCTCGAGCTGTCAAACCCTCGAGCTATTCATGTCTCGAGCTGTCAAACCCTCGAGCTGTCAAACTCTCGAGCTGTCAAACCCTCGAGCTGTCAAACTCTCCAGCTATCTATATCTCGAGCTGTCAAATCCTCGAGTTGTCCATCTCCCGAGCTGTCAAACCCTCGAGCTATCCATATCTCGAGCTGTCAAAACCCCTCGAGCTGTCCATCTCTCGAGCTGTCAAACTCTCGGAGCTGTCAAACCCGGAGTTGTCCATCTCTCGAGCTGTCAAACCCTCGAGTTGTCCATCTCTCGAGCTGTCTAACCTCGACCTGTCAAACCCTCGAACTGTCAAACTTTGGAGCAATCTCATACAGAAAGTCTTTTATTGATATACCTGTATGAATTTGAACTATGATTGGTTGCACTCTGTTCAACAGTAACTATTTAACACTTTCTTTAGCTGAGTAAGTTAAAAACAAAAACTCACAGAAGATCAAAGCTACGAATCATCAGCTATTTTCAAATTTTTCCCAACTAGTGGCTGTTATCTCGATAAAATCTACACTTCACAGCTCTTTGCTCTCTGTTCAACTACTTCACATTGTGCAATGAGAGAGAAAACTGTGCCAGGTAGAAAAAAAGCATATTGACGTCTTCAACCAGGTGCTAAGGTTCAAACAAGTGCTTCCGAATGCCTCTTGATCAGTGGGTGGACCAGTCGTGAAAAGATTCTGCATAAAAATTAATGATTATTAATCATGATATCTGAGATTGAATGCATGATTCATTCTTCATCTCCCAGGTACGTTTTTGTAGGAGCTCGTGTTTTCTGATTTTTGGCCATTCCGGAGGTACTAACTAGGTCAGGTAGCACCAGACTAAACCTAATGCACTGTGGGCCAGTCCAGAGGCAACACTACCAATACTGTGTAGCACTGAGGTGAACCTTTGTAGTGTATTGTCAAACTTCTGAATTGTGGGCAGTTTTATATATTTACAAAATAACTGCTGGTTAAACCTTATTCCCTGTAGCAGAATTTCCATCCCAGTTTAGGCCAGTCCAGAGATACACTACCAACACTTGTGTAGCAAAATGAACCTTTCTGAGTTTCTTATTGACAATCACCCTTGATCATTTTCACATGAGATTCCAGGTTCAATAATGTTGCTACAACTGCATAATTCCACCATGCTTCTCTCAGTGTATTTTCAGCACTGAATTGAATCACAAGGCTTCAGAAGACTGAAAAGGTAATGAAAACATTTTGAACTAATCCGCAGGAGTAAGTTTTGTGCCCAGATCCTTAGGAACCACTTCCACTGACTAACTACTGTGTGGCCTGCATAACCATTTTCGTGATTGTCTCTCGTATTTCTTTTTACTCTGTACGCTTCATCTTCGTCTTTATGAGTGACCGGAGGTAAATAGTAAAAAAATTAAAATGTTCCTTGTGGACTTACCAAAAATAACTATGTACAATATCATTATGCCTGCAATGTTGAAGATTGTCAATTATATATATACATATAATATGTATATAAAAGTATCACTGACAATTGAAAACCTATAAAATATTCTGTGAATGGGGTCACACAAAGCAAGGCATTAGAGTAATCATAGATGTCACGACGCCACGAGATAACCTCAAATCAGTCAATCCATCAATCAATAAAAAAATCCTAATATCTCTGCAAAGACGTCGGAGGCAAATGCGGAGAAGTGTTCTTCTTGATGACCGCCCTTGGGACAGCCCAGTCGTCGAACTCCACGAAGTCCGTCATGACGATGTTCGGCCCCTGAGGCCCCTGGGAGGTGGTTCACCCACGCCCCCACCACCCGGTTGCAGGGGACGGCCATCTTTCTTCTCAGCAACATCCTGCGAAGTGTCGCAGGAGGTATTTCCCTGAGGCGTCAGGATGCACCTGAGGAAGGTCGACAGGTGAGGATTTTTGGAACTTCTGAGGTCAACTTAGATATATATATATATATATATATATATATATATATATATATATATATATATATATGTACTAATGTCCTTCTTATAAGTAGATGTTATCATTAGCACTGCATCTTTGAAAGAAAACTATTTTAATAATAATGATACTAATAACAATAATAGTTTTGTTGAATAAAATGTCTACATTTTGCAAACTGATTTTATACTGAGGTTTCTCAATTCATCTAATTCGCAAAATGCAGCCATTTTATACAATAATAATAATAATAATAATAATAACTAATAATAATAATAATAATAATAATACATAATAATAATACCAGATTCATCATCCTAAAAGACCATCTCATACACGTGTATACACACACACCCAGTATACATATACATGCAAGCTCTCATGACCAGTATGCATACACGTGCACCCGTCAGCACTTGTAATACATTTACTGGCACACGTAAAACCAGTCCGTGGCAGAACAGGGAACCTGGATCTTTGCCTAATTGCTAATTGATAACTTATATGAAACGCAGATGAGAACCTGTTTCATCTCTGTGACTCTGCTGTTTACTGTAAGTGTCAGACAGACAGACAGAGAGGAAAGGGGGGGATGTCTTATGATCAGTGTCCTCCCCCTGTCAGGAGAATTGCCTCATAGAGGCATGGCTGTTCACTAAATGTGATGAGATGATATGAGGCATTTATCTGTTATCTTCTCTCTCTCTCTCTCTCTCTCTCTCTCTCTCTCTCTCTCTCTCTCTCAGCCACGACTCACCGCAGTCTGTTAACAACCAGGTAACAATTTATACTGTCGAGTTATCAAATTGAAACTTGATTTCATTTATAAAGTCAACAAGTTTATATGACTCTACCTGACAGAGAGAGAGAGAGAGAGAGAGAGAGAGAGAGAGAGAGAGAGAGAGAGAGAGATTTACTTACTGAATTAACGAAGAATGTCTGGGAGAGCTTTGAAACTGAAATATAGAATTAGGCAAGCGCTTTGGGACCTACATGGTCATTCAAGGCTGAAACGGAAATTGAGAGCAACAGGTTTGAAAGGCGCAACAGAAGGAAAACCTTTGCGGTTGCACCATGAAACAGCCGGAACGAGATGGCTGGGGAAAGTCAGAGGGAAGAAAGAGAATACGAACGGAGGCACAGTAAAAGGAACGAAAGGGTGTTTTAGGAGCTAGGGCCTAAGGAGGGACGCTGTAAAGAGGTGTACGACGTCACTGCCTCCCCTACTACGGGCAAGTACGGCCGGGAAGACGTGGGTGAGTCTAATTAAGATCTACTCACCAAAGAGACGAGAATGTCCTGGTGGGGTTTGTTTTGGGGGGATGTCTCAGGAAGGTGTGGGAGGTTATGGGCAGGGGAGGAGACCAGACCTACTCACCGAGTAACGAAGAACGTGTGTGGGTCTCATCCTTCAGCTGCTGCTCCAAGAACGAGATCATTTTGTCACCGAAGTGGGTGTCTGGCCACGGGTTCGGAATGGAGTCGTTGGACCATAGCCACGACACGGCTTGCATCGACTGGTCGTGTCTGTAGAACACCAGTACCTGGAGACGAGAAGAACGCGGGTGAACGAGACGAGAACTTAGTGATTTTTCTGATTTTATCAATATTTAGTCACAGTGATTCCTTTTTCTAGAGAGTGGAATTGAACGTCATGCTAGAAGGTTTTGTAATAATAATGACAGTTATGTTATTCTCGTATGCTTAGTGATTATATACAATTGAGCGCCATGCTAGAAGGTTCTATAATAATAATGACAGTTATGTTATTCTCGTATGCTTAGGGATTATATACATTATTTTTATATGCAGAAACACGCCTATGGCATGGGAGAATAAGTTTATCAAGAAAATGATTCAATTTAGCTGAAAGGTACAAGTGAAACCAAATGAGATGAAGATCAACAACTCCTCCCAAATGAACCAAAAATATAATATACTTTTCATCATAACTGAGTCCCATTTCTAAAGTATTTATTCTTGAATGAAAGGCAATAATTAAAGCTTATGTAAAGTTTAAGAAACTGGACAGTGAAGCAAAGGCAGTGAGAATGCAGCTGGTGACCCAAGAGGGAAAGATGATGGAGATTTCCAAATCCTCACCTGCAGAGCACTCCTGCGGTGCATCTGTAGGCATTACTGAAGGTTCTTTTGCATCGTCCTTCCTTAGGCCCTCTAGCTGCTGCAAACCCTTTCATTCCTTTTACTGTACCTCCAGTCATATCTCTTCCATCTTACTTTCCACCATCTCCTAACAATTGTTTCATAGTGCAACTGTGTGAGGGTTTTCTTGTTACACCTTGCAAATCCTTTTTAGTCTTAATTTTCCTTTCAGCGCTGAATAACCTCATAGATCCCATCGTCTGCCCTTCGGCCTAAATTGTATATTCCATTCTAAATCTCACATGGTACTCATACTGCCCTCCAGAGCTCCTTCCTATGGAGGAGATGCCCAATGAGAACCCAAACCTCACCTTGTACCACCTCACCTGGTATTTGTACTGCCCTCCAGAGCTCCTTCCTATGGAGGAGATGCCCTATGAGAACCCAAACCTCACCTTTGTATTACCTTACCTGATATTTGTACCGCGCGAGGTACGAGAGAGTCAGATGCTTCAGCTGCTGGAAAAAGGGCACAGCAGGTCCGAGAAGGTCGTCTTCAGGAGAGCGATGAGGGCGGCGTGGTCGTTTTGAACTCAGCCCGTGGAAGTGCTGGAAGTCTAGGAGCACCAC
Organism: Macrobrachium rosenbergii; assembly: GCF_040412425.1. Taxonomy (NCBI): domain Eukaryota; kingdom Metazoa; phylum Arthropoda; class Malacostraca; order Decapoda; family Palaemonidae; genus Macrobrachium; species Macrobrachium rosenbergii. The sequence continues at coordinate 34,153,978 of NC_089741.1, forward strand.
TTCCCGGGATGCCTCACCAGGAAGTGCGAGATCTGTGGGAGAGGTGGTTTTGAGGAGTGTATTAGACTCATGTTGCTCCAAAGTGACTCTGAAATGTAAATTTTCTGGGTTTCCTTGTACTTGGGTAACAAGTCCTTAGACTCAGACTGGGTTAATTAAAATTAAGGTACTGAGGGAGATCTGTGGGAGAGGTGGTTTTGAGAAGTGTATAGACTCATGTTGCTCCAGAGTGACTTTGAAATCTAGATTTTCTTGGTCTCTTGTACTTGGGTGACAAGTCCTATAGACCCAGGCTGGTTTTAAGTAAGGTACTCTGGGAGATCTGTGGAGTGGTGTTGAGAAGTGTATTGACTCATGTTGCTCCAAAGTGACTCTGAAATGTAGATTTTCTTGGGTTTCTTTGTACTTGGGTAACAAGTCCTTTAGACTCAGACTGGTTAATTAAAATTAAGGTACTCTGGGAGATCAGTGGGGAGAGGAGGTTTTGAGAGGCATTAGACTCATGTTGCTCCAGAGTGACTCTGAAACGTAGATATTCTTGGATTTTTGTCCTTGCATTAGACCCTGACTGGTTTAAGTAAGGTACTTTGGGAAAAAAATATGAATTGTGTTTATTATTTTGTTTGGGTATATTAATGGCATAGTTCTCCCAAGCATAGACCATCCATTTGGATTGAATATATAAAGTCCGTGCGGTGTTGAAATCCAGGCTTACGTCACCTTCGTCGGTACTGAAAAGGTTTTTAATCTTTACGAATGAATAACTTTGTACCACTGTCATTTGTCGTCTAAAAATATCCTCCTTCCTTCCATGTTGTCAACATAAATGGCTATTGTCTCATTATGAGAACGGCCAGCTTTCTTAACTGCGAATAATGTTTATTACCCAACTATCCTTTAACAGTTTAGCTAATTGTTAACATCAATTTTTATCGTTTATTGATTTTAATTGTCTTATTCATTGGTGTTGTAGATTGTTGTAAGGATGCAGTATACCATACCGGCCCCCATTACAACATCTCCCTTTTGGCGCCAAATTCGACCCGGCGCGCGCATGACGTCACAGCCTGTCTAAACAGTAGTTAGCACTTAGTTTCCTCAGCTGGCTGTAGGCTTGTAGTGTTTGTGTGTGTGTTTGTGTCGATGATATACAGAGAGAAATACGTTAACTGTGAATATTTGTTGCTCATTTCTCGAACTGTTACACAAACGTGTAAGTGGTGAATTTATTTCCTTGGTCGCGATTTCATGTAACCAACAACGTATTAACTGCTACCGTTTATTCAGTTCATCATCATAGACATTTTTACTTAAATTATACGCCGTATTCCATATTCATTGTCAAATCTACGCTGCCATAACACTGGATAAAAGGAGAGTCTTTCATTTTTTCTTGAAAGACCTCATATTTTCATATTTTCAGTCTTCCTGACATTTAGCGGAACTCATTATATAGTCTTGAGCGGCAAATTCAATGGTTCTGCAGTAGCCTACATTCGAATTGCATCTTGTGATCATGTGCGTTGCTGCAAGGCATTAAATAAATTAATAAATTAATTAAACAAAATAGTCAATTTGTTGAGCCAGAGACATATGTTCATACATACATACATATATATATGTATATATATATTTCTCATTTTTATGTTGTTATGTAAATCTTCAATATTATTTTGTCATTTTTCATGAGGGGGCACGTGCCCAGGTGTTGGCCGCCCCACCCCCATGGATCGTTAGTGGAACAAACCAAATAGCTCGCAGGCATTTGCATAATACGAAGCTTTTACCTTTTTCCAGGCGACTTACGAATTCCGCTGATGCTTGTTGCATATCAGTACTGAACCTAGTTTATTTAGCCCTTTTTGTTATTCGTTACCTATTATCCTTAGTTTTCTCGAATGATTAGCATCTTTGTAGTAATTTTTTATTTCTGAATTTATGTATCTTCATTTTTTCTTCATGACCCAGTAGCTTTGTGTCCCCTTTTTATATATAGTTTTCGGGGCATTTTTTTCCAACTGGTCAGATGACGTGTGACAGAAAGTCTGTTTTTTTGAATATCTTATTTTCAAAATATCTATATATTGAAAATATATACGTAGTACTGTTTTAGTATATTCCTGTAGACAGTATTATTTTTTTATTTTGGTTTAGTTTTCAGCATCGCTGTGCATATATCAATTTGTCTTTTGCAAGATGCAATGTGCCGATGTTAGCACTGAATGTGACCGACTGATTATCGTAGATTCTCTCTCTCTCTCTCTCCTCTCTCTCTCTCTCTCTTCTCTCTCTCTCTCTCTCTCTCTCTCTGCATCTGTAACTTGTCAGACCTAAAAGCAATGTGTTTCCACCCATATTTTACTTGATAATATTCATATTTCACTTGATAATATTCACTCTTGACTGATTTTTGACTTATAGTTATGATTTGCCAAAGAAACGTCCTATTTTAGGGACAAAAAAATTAAAAAATTGGGAGCTTTGCTATTTACAAGTTACCTTGTTTCTCAGCTAGAATTTCTTGCTTTATGTAGAGCGTTTAATTATCCCTTCTCCTTTGCTGTACCTCCGTTCATATTCTCTTTCTACCATCTTACTTTCAATTCTCTCCTGATAATTGACTCATAGTGCAACTGGCAGGTATTCCTTTGTTACGCCTTTCAAACCTCTCTACTGTCAGTTTCTGTTTCAACGCAGAAGACCTCATAGGTCCCAGCGCTGGCCTTGGCCAAAATTCTATGTTCTGTTATATTCTATTCCTTCTCTGAATCAGAATAAGTTATGATTACATCTTGTTATGACCGATTTACACCAAACTTTACAGGTTCTGTTATAAGCATCAATCTTCTATTTTGAGGTCTTGAATTTTGTGATGGACTGCCCTGAGATAAAACCTAAGATGATAAATGATCAAACTAAAATGTAAATAATGAGATTTTGACCTAATTTATGAGGCAAGCGGTGATTTCCAGTTCACGTGATTCAGACCATTGGGGCAACCAAATCTAATTCACCTCATTTGAATCAGCCATTGTCGGATTGAATAACATTATTGTTTTGTTTATATCTCTGTGTCACAGCGTTTTTATATTCAAGGTGAATAACATCAGCTGCCGTCCATGTATTTATAGTAATGGATGCATTTTGAGTTTCATGTACTCTTCTAACCTGTATGGGTTGAATCCCACTTGGGAGGGGGAGAATTCTTCATTTTCTTTTGGGATTTCTAGGCGTTCAGTGAAAAGCGTAACCAAAAATGGAAGGAAATAAGAGAAGTTAAGAGAAATTGAATCTTTATACTATATGAATTATAAACTCAGATTAATAAAGTTGATATGAATTAGAGATAATATATTTGCAATTATCAGCTGATAAATCATCGCATGAAAAGCTGATTACCAAAGTAGAGGTCACTCACTGAGGTGGTAGCTATACAATGTCCTAACTTAATCGAAGGCAAAGGCTTACCAAAATACAAGTTGAAGGTCACGTGACCTACTTCAGACAGCAGCGGCTCGAGGTCACCTCCGTAAAGCCTGTGGACGAAGAAGAACTCGAGTCCCTGGCGGCCACACGAATGTCGAAGTACCTGAGGAGGGAGGAAACGGAATGGTATAGATTGCTGATATATAAGAGTCGAGAGATAAAGGTGGTTTGGGTATGTGGGTGAGAATGACTGAGGAGGAAGGATTGATGAACAGAAGGAGCAATGAGGGCTGGTGGAACCTGTTAGGAGTAGAAGATAGAGAGAGAAGGAAGGATTGATGGGATGATATATAGAAGATGGATTTAGTAGAGAAAAATGCTTTGATAAAATTAGTTTGAGAAGATAAATCAAGGCAACTGACCCCATAGCTTAAAGAAAGTAGGAGAATGAAAAAATATATTGACCATTGTAAAGGAGATGAGATAATTTGAGGAATTTACTGAAACAATGAGAAATTCATCATCTTTTGTCTATGCTTTACTCATCTGAGGGGCTGGCATTACACCAGCGACCTTTGGTTTCCCACTGTGTTGTGTACCAGCCACACGGGGATGAGCGTAAAACATAAATAAAAAAACCTTTACTGTACTCCGTTCATATTTCTTCTTCCATCTTACTTCCTCGACCATCCCCTAACAAATCATAGTGCAAGTGCGAGGTTTACACCTGTCAAACCTTTCAAATCTTTCCACTCGATTTCCTCTGAGCGCCGAATGACCTCATCTTCGGCCCCAGCTTACTTGACTGACTTTGCCCTGAATTCTATATTCCATTCCATTCCATTCCATCCCATCCCATACTATTTCATCCCATTCCATTTCATTCCATCCCATCGTATTCCATTCCATTCCATTTCATCCTGTCCCATTCCATTCTTCCCATCCTATTCCATCCCATTCCATTTTCATCTATTCCATTCCATTCCATTCATCCTGTCCCATTCCATTCCATTCTAATCATCCCATCCCATTCCATTCCATCCCATTCCATTCCATTCCATCCCATCCCATTCCATCCCATCCCATCCATCCATCCCATCCCATCCATCCCATCCCATCCCATCCCATTCCATCCATCCCATTCCATCCATCCCATTCCATCCCATCCATCCCATTCCATCCATCCATCCATCCCATTCCATTCCATCCATCCATCCCATTCCATTCCATCCATCCATCCATCCCATTCCATCCCATCCCATCCCATCCCATCCCATCCCATCCACCTGATGCCATGTTTGAGTTGATCCGCCATGGACGCCTTCTGCGTCACTGACCACCGCAGGATGGCAGGTCAGCCATACACGAACAGCAGGAGTCCAGGATTTTCCACGACGTCTGGGGCGTCGGGCTCTACGTCCTCCTCCGTCAGGCTGAAGCTGAAGGCGTCGGGACCCTGCGAAGAAGGATACATGGAGACTTTAAAACTCAAAGATTTCATTTTCCAGTAGGGGCAGAGTAAGCCGCCAGCACCTCACGCGGTGCACTGTGGGCATTACTTAAGTGTCTTTTGCAGCGTACCCTTCCTGATGCCTCTAGCCGCTGCAACCCTTTCATTCCTTTTACTGTGCCTTTCTGTTCATATTCTTCATATTGTATATTCCACCTACCTTCTAACAGTTGTTTCAACATTATTCTCAGCACCGAGTGACCTGTAGGTCACAAAAGATGGCCTTTGGGCTAAATTTATATATATATATATATATATATATATATATATATATATATATATATATATATATATATGACATATATATATATATATATATATATATATATATATATATATATTATTATATATATATATATATATATATATATATATATATAATGTATATCTAATGAAACAGCGTACGTCCTCGATGTTTCTTATTCTGTGAGTAACAATAAACAATAATAGCCCACCGCCATTAACTCCCCATTTAGACACCAATCTATTACCCGGTAGCGTGACCGCGAAATTGATCTAATATCACTTACAAATTGGCACCACCAATTGAGTTTCTATATTATTTCTCTTTATTTAACTGCCGCTGACTTCTTGCCTATAATTCACCCGGCTTACCATCCAGTGTATAACTCTGAAGTACCTGAATACTAGTTAATGGCCGCTTCGATCTGATCGATACAGCGCTTAAGCGGTTAGGTAAATGGTTCGCTCTCGCAACGGGGGATAGTGCCAGTGCGCCTCACGCGTAAAAATTGCAGGCACTGCGTCAAGGTTCTTTGCAGCGTGCCTTTTAACAATAGGTAAGAGTTATTTTTGTCTGTCCGTCCGCACTTTTTCTGTCCGCCCTCAGATCTTAAAAATTGTTGAGGCCAGAGGGCTGCAAATTGTTATGTTGATCATCCACCTCCAATCATCAAACATACCAAATTGCAGCCCTCTAGCCTCAGTAGTTTGTATTTTATTTAAGGTCAAAGTTAGTCACAACAGTGAGTCTGGCAACGACATAGGACAGGCCACCACTGGGCCGTGGTTGAAGTTTCATGGGCCGCGGCTCATACAGCATTACACAGAGACTACTGAAAGACAGATCTATTTTCGGTGTACCTTTGATTATACGCTGCACTTCAGGCTGATTGCACATGAAGAAATCTGGCGCATTTTTATTTGTTTTCAATATTTCATTGATATCATCTTATGAAAGGGTCTGTAATAATGCAAAGTATTAACATTGCAGTCACTTCCTGCAAATGATTCTTGTATGAACCATTTAACAGGTCCTAGAGAATGCGTAATGCCGTAATTACTGTTATTTTAACAAACCGTCTTTCTAACATTTGTGTGTTAATCTCTGTTACAGGAAAGGCAAGAATAATGCAAGGTTATTTATCATTCGGGCGGTTGAAAAGCAATAGCTGCGTTACTGACCGCATATAAAAGTTCAAGAGGGTCAAGACTGTGTCATTTCCTCGATTATCATGTGCAGTCAATGATGACAGGTTATTTGCATAACAGGTAAATCAAGTTACTGAATATAAATAAGTGGCTTCCTTTAGCTACAACCCTTTCTGCTCCTTTTACTGTAACTTCCATCCAGCATTCTTTCTTCCACCTTGCTATCCACCCCTCTCCTCCTAACATTTGTTTCATAGTGCAAACAAGAGGTTCATCTCCGTTACACCTGTCAAACCTACCTACTCTTAATTTTCCAGTGCTGGAATGACCTCAGGTCCCAGCGCTTGGTCTTTGCCTAATATATATAGCATATATATATATATATATATATATATATATATATATATATATATATATATATATATATATATATATATACACATACATGTGTATGTATGTATATATACATATTTATATTATATATATATACATTAATATATACATGCAAAAATAGATCTGCCTATGTTCTGCATCACACCTGCCTAATTGGGCAGTAGTGTGTGGGTTCACGCTGCTTATTATAGTCAACATTTAAGCATACTGAATATCGTCTTGCAATATGTTCAATTGCAGGTTTTTCTTGCAATATGAACTCTAATAACACAGGAGAATTGCACCAATGCCAGGTATGCACTTGCTCTCTCTCTCTCTCTCTTGTTGTAGTATGTAGGGCTGTCACATTCGTGAATGAGATGTAATCTTTTGTGTACTTCAGAAATCTCTCTCTCTCTCTCTCTTTGATCTCTCTCTCTCTCTCTCTTTGTAGGAGAAAGTTGTCTGTAATCAATGACATGATAAATGCTTTTGTGAAATTAAGTTTCATGTATACTCTCTTCTCTCTCTCTCTCTCTCTCTCTCTCTCTTTGTAGGAGAAAGTTGTCTTTAATCAGTGATATGTAAATGCTTTTGAAATTCAGTTGATTTTACTATCTCTCTCTCTCTCTTTCTCTCTCTAGTAAGCTGTCACGGTCACTGGTTTGATACAGATGCTTTGCGAGCTTAAGTAATTTATTATCCTCTTCTCTGTCTGTCTGTCTGTCTGTCTGTCTCTCTCTCTCTCTCTCTCTCTCTCTCTCTCGCAAAAAAAAATTATGGGCACCTGACATGAAAACAGCAAAGCAAGTCGATTAATGCGATCAGATTCTGAAGATGATTTAGGATTGCTGGCAGGAAAAAATTAATATTCTTTTTGTTCTTCTGGGAGTGTGTTTATAGCAACATTCTATTAGCTACCGTATGTCCGTACGTACATTGCTACACGGGACGTAGATACACGCAACACGGACGCATTCATATAGTGTATGTATCCATGTATATATATATATTATATAGTATAAAACATATGTATATATATTTTATATATACATGCATTATATATACATATATATATTATATATATATATATATATATATATATATATATATATAATATATATAATAATTGATTTTATATATATATATATATATATATATATATATATATATATATATATATATATATATATATTCGCTTATCTGCAGGTGGAGTGGATTGGTGGGCAGCTGGGGTCGTACCAAGAGTCTTGCAAATACACAGTGCCCAGTACTGTACAACTCTCAGTTTATTTGTGTGTGTGCATATGTACACAACAGCACATTTGCCATGTTCATATACTATTAAAATGCACAGGCCTGTTGCCTTCCAGCAGTCAGTATCCTTCCATTTTATAGTATTTATTGTATTTTTAATCGTCAGTGGACCTCACGCAGAGTACTGTTGGCACTATTTCGGTTCTTTGCAGCGTCCCTTCGGCCCAGGCTGCAACCCCTTCAATTCCTATTACCGTTCCTCCGTTCATATTCCTTGTTCTCTCTCTTTCTACCCTCTCCTATCAATTGTTTCCTATTGCAGCTGCGGGATTTCCTCCTGTTCCACTTTCCAGACCTTTCTACTCTCACTTTCCGCGCTGACTGACCCTCTTCACAGGTCGCAGCGCTTGGCCTTGGCCCTAAAATTGTACGTTCCGTTCCATTCCACAACCATCGCCATTCAATCTCCTCTTCTCATTTCTTGCACTGATTTCTCGCCCCCTATTACCAAGGAATGTTTCAGGAATGCTGATGGAATTAGTTCTGTTGGTTCAGTGACTGTGCAAAGAAGAGATTCAATTTCTTTACGCGAAGCGTGACTCAGAGGTTTTATTTTTATTTTATTTCATGGCGTTCGATAAATGATGAAAAAGTGTCCTTGCAGTTCTGTTTAAATGGGTTTATTTTGTATTTCTAGAATATTCATTTTGAGTTCTCGTACGAAATTATTAAAGTTTCTAAATCTTTCCCCTCTTATACTTAGGGTATAAAGTGTTGAAAGTCATTTTAATGTTTCGTCGATTTTATTTATGAAATTAATGTAATTCCACGTAAATTTTCATATTTAATTTTTGTAAGAAATCACAGCTTTAAAATTTACGTGCTTGATTGATCGAGTTGTGTATATGAACTGGCGTCGCAACGTTTGTGGTCATCGTATGCACGAATATTCAGCGCATATATTTGATTTCAGGCCTTTGAAATCAGAAAAATAAATTGAAATTGGAATTATAATACAGAATTTAGGACAAATGCCAAGCGCTGGGACCCATGAGGTCATTCAGAGGTGAAAGGAAAATAGGATTTAGGACAAATTCAATCGTTGGGACCTTTGAGGTCATTCAGAGCTGAACGGGAAATTGAGAATAAAGGAAGTTTGAAAGGATTTAACAGGAAGAAAAACATCATGTTACAGAATGATGCGAATGTCTTTTAATTTTCCAATTTTTAGTTATAAAATTATAAAATTTCACACTGATTCTTTCCAGTTTTATTTCTGATATAAAACAGTAAATTTCTCTCGGTCGTTTCCTATATCTATCAATTCTATTAACGACCAAATTCACTAATAGGGTTTTCTCATGCTGTTTTCAGTCATAAATTGATCAAATTTTATTAGAAGTTATTTTTCTCGTTTGATTTTAGACAAACTAAGCCCATGATTCTTAAGTGATTACGTCATCTAGTTGTAATTTTATCTATGTGTGATTTTGGATCCAGGCGTGAAATTATTAGTAGAATTATTAAAATATTAGTAAAATTATTAAAATATTAGTAAAGTTATTAAAATATTAGTAAAATTATTAAAATATTAGTAAAGTTATTAAAATATTAGTAAAATTATTCATGGACTAAGTGAATGTTTCGCAGAAGTCTTGGATTTTTCTTGATTCATTCATTGTTCTGCCCCGTAGGGGGTGCTATAGCGCCGTCAGTACACCTTATGCGGCGCACTGTAGGCATCAATTAAGGTTCTTTGCAGCGTCCCTCCGGCCCATAGCTGAAACCCCTTTCATTCCTTTTACATTACCTCCGTTCATATTCTCTCCCTTCCGTCTTCCTTTCCACCCTCTAACAATTGATTCATAATGGCAACTGCAAAAGGTTTTCCTCCTGTTACACCTTTCAAGCCACCTTTATTCTCAATTTCCCTTTCAGCTCTAAATGACCTCGTAGGTCCCAGCGCTTGGCAATTGTCCTAGATTCTTTATTCCAATTCCAATTTATTGTTCTGATTTCAAAAGACCTGAAGTAAAAAAAAAAAATTGGAGTGTATTGGTCTACGATGACCACAAACGCTGCGACGCCAGTCTATATAAACAACTCGATCAATCAAGTGGGTAAATTTTAATCTGTAATTTCAGTAAGAACGCTTCAACATTATGTCTTTGTGGCTTAAGTAAATCGGCCGTGCAACCGCGCTCCAACACGTTTATTTTCGAGGTTTATCGCCCTCGACCACGGCCCCTGGCTATTTATCATCGCAAAGTGAAGACCGTCCTTGGAGGGCGACCTTTAATGACAATTCACGAAAGCCCGCATGTATGTGTACACACAAAAGTTGCTGGAGTAAGTGCTGTTATTCCCATGACAATGGTGGCGGCTTTGTGCTGCTTGACTCCCACTCGGGAACACGATTCTATTGATTTCTCAGACGAGAGCTAAACTTGCTTTGAGGAGACACTGAGCCGCCATAGCAGTTTATAATGCTAGAGGAGATATTTGCCAGATATTTAGGGAAGTGGTCTTAGATTTTTAGGGTAATTGGTACGCGGTGGCAAGGAAAAAAAGTTTGAAGACTTGGCTGGTACAGGAGGTAAGGAAAAGTTTTATTTTGGATTTGTTTTGAGGAGACACTGGGCCGCCATAGCAGTTTATAGAATGCTAAAGGAAATATTGACCAGAAATTTAGAGAAATGACTATACAGATCTTAAGGATTAATTGGTACAGGGTAGCAAGGAAAACTTATACCTTGATTTAAAGCATGGAAATATTTAACGTTTTCCAGTATGCCACTTCTTCTCTTGAGTGCTGGGATGAGGATGGTAACTCCTCTTTCCATAATTTTCAGAGAATGTCCTTTGATTTTAAAGACTTAATTGGTATATGTTGGCAAGGGAAAAGTTTACATTTTGATTTAAAGCGTGGAGATATCTAACGTTTCCATTGTGGCACT
>NC_089741.1:34169891-34172391 GCF_040412425.1 Macrobrachium rosenbergii
TTTGGAAGGGGCCGCGCTGTTTGAGACACCAGAGAGAGAGAGAGAGAGAGAGAGAGAGAGAGAGAGAGAGAGAATGCCTGAAGGTTAGATATGCGTCAGTCACAAGCTGAGACCTTACAGAGATACAATTCGTTCAGTCAGGTCAAGCTGAGGACCTTTGATGAGAGTTGAGAGAGAGTATATTTTGCATCTTCCAGTCTTGGATGGTCTGGGATGCATCTTGATATTTGTCTCTTATTCTTGACAATATATGTTCCTCAGATGAGCTGGTAGCGCATTGAAGCATTATTCTTAATTTTCCTGGAAGTTTTGCACTATTAATCTACCTCTGCTTTATCTTTTGATAATTTTAGTTCCATGATGTTTCAGTAATTCCTTCTATCTGTTTCCATGCTTGAATTACCATGTAGCGTTCTCTTCTCCTTTCAAGACTATAAATTTAAGAATTGTAGTCTTTCCCTGGTTTGAGAGGCCTCAACTGAGAGGGAGAGAGAGAGAGAGAGAGAGAGAGAGAGAGTAAAACATCTTATTTCATTCAAGGAATTCTCGTTATATTCAGAGGAATAAACATCTTATTTCTCTCTCTCTCTCTCTCTCTCTCTCTCTCTCTCTCTCTCTCTCTCTCTCTCTCAGTTGAGGCACACTACAGCCTTCTAACAACCAGGTACATGAGTCATTGCTCAGACAGTAGTGAAACATATGATTCTGTTTCCTTCCAAAGAAAGAGAGAGAGAGAGAGAGAGAGAGAGAGAGAGAGAGAGAGAGAGAGAGAGAGAGAGAGAAGAACTGAATTGAATTGAATATAGAATTTAGGCCAAAGGCCAAGCACTGGGACCTATGAGGCCATTCAGTGCTGAAACGGAAATTGATGGTAAAAGGAACGAAAAGGGTTGCAGCTTGAGGCCCAAGGCACGCCGCAAAGGGCAAGTAACGCCTACAGTGCGCCGCATGAGGTGCACTGACAGCGCTATCGTCCTACGAGAGAGAGAGGGAGAGAGAGGGGGGGTTAAAGGTCAATCAACAATGAAACTATCGGTCGTTGTTCCATTAACACCGCCGAGAGCTTGGTGATAATACCCGTTGCGTGCTGAAGAAAAGGACTTATTACTCTCCTATTTTTTTACCTTTTATTGCTCTGTTTAAAAATGGTATCGCTCTTTCTAGTTCTTGTTGATCCTGCACGCACGACCTATCGTTAATCATTCATGGAAGGGCCATTCCAAACTCTCTCTCTCTCTCTCTCTCTCTCTCTCTCTCTCTCTCTCTCTCTCTCTCTCTCTCTCTCTCTCTCTCTCTTTCAGCTTGTAACTGACGTATATATAATCTTAATCTCTCTCTCTCTCTCTCTCTCTCTCTCTCTCTCTCTCTCTCTCTTTGTCTCTGTGTGTGTGTGTGTGCCTGCGACTGACGCACATCAGATCCTCAAACATTATCTCTCTCTCTCTCTCTCTCTCTCTCTCTCTCTCTCTCTGCCTGCGACTGACGTATTCTAATCCCCAAGCAATGCCAAGCGTCAGGCACCACTCGTTCCCCGCCACACGCGTGTCTTATTAAGTCTGTTTTAATCCCTCTCGTTGTTAATGAAGCAGAGCGAATCGTAGGAAGTGTTGCGAAAATATCCTCAGATGGACACCTTGCCAGCCACTGTCCCCCGCCACCATTTCCCAAACCCCTCCTCCCCCTCCCTCTCCCTCCTCCCCTCCCTCCCTCCTTCTTTCACTCACTCTCTTCCTCAGTCATTCGCCAGTTTACGTCCAAGAACTGCTAAGTGGTAACTGTTCGCCATTGTATGATTGCTTCCATGTGATTTTAACTCCCAAAGAAATTTGTGAGGAAGCTGAGTCCAATATTTCTCATATTGTCTCTAATTTTTATTATTATCTCCATTTTCCTTTTCCTTTTTCGTATTAGCTTTTGCCGAGGTTCTCTTTATTTTATTTGATCCTCCAAAGGTATTTATGGGAAAGCTCAATTCAAATATTACGCATCTTATCCCTGATTATTATAATTATCTCTATTTTTTCCTTTTTTCTTCTTGCATCAACTTTTGCCAAGGCCCTCTCTCTTTCAGATTTGCCATAAAAATGTTTCGTCTAACTTATTCCCAATAAATGGTAAACTTGCTCCAATCCGTCAAAAATGCCAAGTTATTTTGAAATTATCGAAATTTTATTGCGTGTCTACTTTTTTAAGTCCTGTAGACACAGTCCTAACGCTCAGTTCGTCTGTTGGTTGTATGGAGTCCAGAGGTCCATATTTACCCTCCAACCCTTTTAAAACATTGCCGTTCTAATGACCTGAATTGGTCATAACCAACCCACCTAATGCTTACTGTTGGTGAGTTACCTGTGCTAATGTTTGAAAGTTCTGAAGTCTTGTCTCACTACGGTGGTATTATTATTATTATTATTATTATTATTATTATTATTATTATTATGAATTATTCATATAGAACAATTATTGACTCGAAATTCAATTAAAGAATGTGGTATTCATTTGA
>NC_089741.1:34177391-34224404 GCF_040412425.1 Macrobrachium rosenbergii
AGAGAGAGAGAGAGAGAGAGATCTGAAATGATGCCAGTTTCTCAAATTATTGTGGTTCCACCGTGAGCAAATTGACCAGAAAAGCATTTAAGCAGAGAACTCTTCGACGAATGCCTGATAAAATTTGATGTTTCTTCTCGCGCACGCAAAAATATACGAGAGAGACCATTGAAAATGCACAAACTACTATAAAATGTATAGTGTAGAATGAATACGCATGATAATCTTACTATAAAATGTATAGAGTAGATTGATGATGCAATTCAAAATCGAAATCGAAATACTTATTGTAGGCAATGCCGATACAATATCGATTGGTAAGCGAATAAAAAAAAAAAAACTCTGGGAGTGATCTGACTTCGTGTGTCCTTTGAATTCAGTATTGACGTTACGCGGATGAAAAAACTACGGAATTGATCTGTATTCTTGACCACATTCTTCGGAACAGCTACGTACACACAGTTCAAGAATGCCAACTTTCCGTGCCAGGGAAGATATTGTTTTCTTATTGCTAATCTATAATGTCATTGTGGTTCGTTTACTGTTGTGCTATGATGTTTGAGCTCTCTGGATCAACGATGTTTACTTCCTCCGAACTCCGAGAGATGGCGTTTGTGTTTTTATCTATGGATTAGTAATGTCTTAATCGGTGGAATAGTAATAGCTTCATCAGTGGAATGGTAACATTTCCATCAATGGAATAGTAACATTACCGTCAATGGAATAGTAACATTTCCGTCAGTGGAATAGTAACATTTCCATCAATGGAAATGTAACATTTCCAGCAATGGAAATGTAACATTTCCAGCAATGGAATAGCAACATTTCCATCAATGGAATTGTAACATTTCTATCAATGGAAGAGTAACGTTTAAATCAATGGAATAGTAACATCTTCATCAGTGGAATAGTAACATTTCCATCAATGGAATAGTAACATTTTCATCAGTGGAATAGTAACATTTCCATCAATGGAATAGTAACGTTTCCATCAATGGAAGAGTAACGTTTAAATCAATGGAATAGTAACATCTTCATCAATGGAATAGTAACATTTCCATCAATGGAATAGTAACATTTTCATCAGTGGAATAGTAACATTTCCATCAATGGAATAGTAACGTTTCCATCAATGGAATAGTAATATTTCCATCAATGGAATAGTAACATTTCCATCAATGGAATAGTAACATTTTCATCAGTGTAATAATATCAGTGTCATCAATGGAATAGTAACATTTTCATCAGTGGAATAGTAACATTTTCATCAATGGATAAGTAACATTTCCATCAGTGGAATAGCAACATTTTCATGAATGGAATAGCAACATTTTCATCAATGGAATAGTAACATTTTCATCAATGGGTTAGTAACATTTCCATCAATGGAATAGTAACGTTTCCATCAATGGAATAGTAATATTTCCATCAATGGAATAGTAACATTACCATCAATGGAATAGCAACATTACCCTCTGATCGTCACTCCAGAGAGAAATAAAATTAAAAAAAAAATGGCCTCCATGTGACACTCTTACCTGGAATGAAGAGATGATTGAGAGGGATCTTGCGAATTTCGGGGTGGAGGCGGGTCATCCAGTTTTCCAGGCTGTCCTGGGCGCCGTCCAGTATCGCGTCGGAAACCGAGAGCACTCTTTCCAGCGGAGGCAGAGGCAGGACGGGGCGGATTCCAGCCGTGATGGACCGGGCGAGATGGACGCTAGCGGACGAAGACCAGCTTGCCTTAGTCGCCGGTCGGGGATCGTAGACGGAGATGTTGTCCCCCTCTCCGTAAGACTCGATGTCGAAGTCGACGGATGTGAAGTCGCCCACGCCTCTCTCTTTGATGCTGACCAGGTCGTAGAGCGAGCTCAGCTCCTTCGACTCGTGCTCCAGGGGCTCATCGTAGTTGTGGAAGGAAGGGAGAGTGGGCGCCGCGCCCGTCAGGATGTTCAGGCTGGGTAGCTCTCCGTTCCTCTTGAAGTCGGCGATCGGCACGGGTCGGAACAGCACGTGGTTGTGGGTCCTCTCCTCCACCGCTGCCCCGAACGACTCGGGCGAGGAGGGAGGCGCCGTGCCCTTGTAGTCGATGACGTGGGTGTTTTGATCCCGCTTCTTGCAGAAGTGGAAGAAGTTGCTGAAGGGCTTGGGGATGATCTTCTCTCTTTTCTTCTTCCCCTCCGCTTCCTGCTTCCGCCCTTGGAGAGAGCGCTTGCCCTCGGAAGCAGCGCCGCCCTCCTCCACTTGGACGGCGTCCTCCAGCACGGTCGCGTTGACCTTGGTGAAAGCCGCGTTCTGCAGGTTCGCCTCCTCCACCCTGATGACGAAGGGATGACTGCTGTTGGCGGTGGTCCCGTGAGAAACGTCATTCCTCCTGGTGGTGCTGGTGCCGCCGAGGAACGGTGGCCAGAAGAATCGGGTTCCTCCCTTCTTCGAGGTGCCCCTCTTGGCACAGCGGCTTGCCCTGCGGTCCTGGGCGCTTCCTCCTCGGTGTAGCTCGTTCTCCACGCTCATCTACGACCCTTGTGGCATTCTGGAACTGGCCGAGCTTTACAAAGGGCGCCCCATTCACGACACCTGAGTCTCGCGGTCATTGGCATGAGCTCCTCTCCTGAGGGAGAGGTCAAACAGCCCTTCTGTCCTGAGTCTGAAATATCCACGAATTTATTTGACTTTCTTCTCAGAGGGCCATTTTGTCTTGTTGTCGAGTCTGCCGCTTCGTTCAGGCATAACAAACTTGAGGTGTCCCTCGCACTCTGTAGCCATAGGTCAGTAGGTCATCCCAGTTCCTGGAAAAAATATATATATAACGAAATTTATAATGCAGTTCAGCTTCTTGGGCATTGTTAAGGTGTCATATAGCATTTTATACGTTTAGACATCAATGTGTACAATATATTCTTCTGCCAGCACACTGAATCTCAAATTGAATGACAAAGTGTTTCATTGCTAAATATATACATACATACATACATATATATATGTGTGTGTGTGTAAATTATTGTAAATAGGAGGTATAGTGTTTAATCTTCGAAAACTTTATTTAGATTCTTAGTGAAAAAAAACTATTTACACAAATGGGCTCAGGTGTTCGTTTAGCTGAGTCTTACTGAACATTTTTTGAATAAAGGAACAGTTATTTAATTCATTATTACTTATTATATGAGGGAACTCATGTTCCATCTTTGAGATTTTAATTCGATTAAAAAAATTCTGTCCTCAATATATACTGTATATATATATATATATATATATATATATATATATATATATATATATATATATATATTTTATATATACATATATAATATATATGTATATATATGTATATATATGTATATATGTATATATATATATATATATATATATATATATATATATATATATATATATATATATATATATATATATATATATATATATATAATATACTCTGTATATATATATATATATATATGAATATCACAGACACGTACTCAAAAGTCGCCTATACATAAAAATACACATCGATTAGAAACTTTGACTAACTGATAAAATAAGAAGCAAGCCTGATATTCTCGGTAACGTCTGATAAAAGAAATATGTTCTATACTGAGATGAATTCTATACATAGCCGATAGGTATTACTCTGATAGGCTACAAGCGGGCCTGAAACTCTTGAATATTGATAGCGTCATTTATGCGTAAGTTTTGGAGACAGGAGGTTCTATGTAGCATTCATAGAAGCATTTACTCTTTCCAATGTTTGATGCGAGATTCTTTTTGGAGAAGATGGTAGTTTTTACATTGGACGAAAAGTTTCTTTGTTATTTATTCCCATTAGGGGTTCATTCCCTCAAAAAGTTTCTTTGTTATTTATTCCCAGTGCCGCCAGTGCACCTCATGCGGTGCACTGTAGGCATTGATCAAGGTTCTTTTCGGCGTTCCTTCGGCCCCTTGCTGCAACCCCTTTCATTCCTTTCACTGTACCTCCGTTCATATTCTCTCCTCATGCGGTGCACTGTAGGCATTGATCAAGGTTCTTTGCGGCGTTCCTTCGGCCCCTTGCTGCAACCCCTTTCGTTCCTTTCACTGTACCTCCGTTCATTTTCTCCTTCTTCCGTCTTACTTTCCATCCTCTCCTAACTGTTACACCTTTCAAACCTTTTTACAATCGGTTTCCCTTCCAGCGTTGAATGACCTCATAGGTCCCAGTGCTTGGCCTTTGGCGTGAGTTGTATATTCCATTCTTTATGCTCATAAAGCATTGCTGATAATTCGTCATTTGACTTTTCATCAACGCTTTCCGTAGCTTTTGTTTTGTGTGGATGATTGATCGGAATATCTCTCTCTCTCTCTCTCTCTCTCTCTCTCTCTCTCTCTCTCTCTCTCTCTCTCTCTCTCTCTCTCCTTCGATCACAGAGTACTCTCGTCTTGTTGACTTTTAATCTGTTTGAGTTCCTCGGTAGATTTAGAAATCTGAACCCAAAACGCAGTCGACCCTATGCCATCCACACTGTTTATCCAGGCGCTTTTTTCGGTCACGTATGCGTGATCGTGAGCAGTCGAGCAGTTATTTTTAAATATTCATCATCCATCCATGGGCTCCACTCAGATCTAGGGAAGAAAACTCCTTTTTTTTACACCGGGCTGTCGTAAAACCTTCGTGATGACACTCAGAATTAAATATTCACAAAAGCCCTAATGCCGTGATATGTCCCGGTTGGAGGGAAAAGCAGAGAGAGAGAGAGAGAGAGAGAGAGAGAGAGAAGAGAGAGAGAGAGAGAGAGAGAGAGAGAGAGGGGGTGTGAGCTTGTAGTTTTCAAGGTCACTTCATTTCGGGGATTCTTACATAACTATACTTTCTTTGCTTGTTTTTTATTTTCTTTTTCTTGCATTAAAAGGGCCATTTAGATGTGATTTTACCCTTGTTTATGTACAAAGAATTAGGGAAATAAATGTTCTTTGTTTATGTGCAAAGAATTAGGGGAAAAACAAATATTCTTTGTCTATGTACAAAGAATTATGGAATTAAATATTCTATGTTAATGTACCAAGAATTATGGAAATAACAAATATTCCTTGTTTATGTACAAAGAATTAGGAAAATAAATATTCTTTGTTTATGTACAAAGAATTAGGAAAATAAGTATTCTTTGCGTGTACAAAGAATTAGATAAATAAATATTCTTTGTTTTGTACAAAGAATTAGACAATAATAAATATACATTGTTTATGTTCAAAGAATTAGGAAAAACAAATATTCTTTATTTGCAAGGAATTAGGGAAATAACAATTAGTCTTCGTTTATGTGCAAGGAATTAAGGAAATAACAAATATTCTTTGGTTACCTATAAAGAATTGGGGAAAATAACCAATATTCTTTATGTACAAAGAATTAGGAAAATAAATATTCTTTGTCTATGTACAAAGAATTAGGAACATAACAACTAATCTTTGTTCGTGTACAAAGAATGGGGAAAAACAAATATTCTTTCCTGTGGGGAAAATTTACTTGATATTTTTGCTGATTTTAATATTAGTGTTTCACGTTTCAGATTGATTCTTGTGTTAAATGAAAAACAGCTATTTTCTCCACAATTTTTACCTGTTTTTTTTTCTTTATGCCATGTACAAAGTTCTCGGAACAGCGTATTTTAGATTTAGATGGCCGAACGAAAATACGCACTTAAATTTAACTGTAGAGAAGTCAGTCCATTTAACTGAGTTCCTAGCAATGACGTGAAGGTTTGACGTTGGATAGCAGTGTCACGACAGAGATGAATGGGGTTGTGTGTGTGAGAGAGAGAGAGAGAGAGAGAGAGAGAGAGAGAGAGAGAAGAGAGAGAGAGAGTGTGTGTGTGTGTGTGTGGAGTGGGGGAGGGAGTGACCGGGCCAGCAGGCCTGGGTGGGAGAAGGGGTGTTGGTCATATATTGGGAATGAACATGTACCAGGTGACATAGGTTGCCTGGTAGCTTCGTAAACAATGTGAAAGCGACTAGCTACCTCACCACCACCACTCCTGCACCAAGGAACCGCATCAAGGTTGAACTAGCTGTCAAGTTGAGTCTAACCGTCGAGAAATAAAAGTAGAGAGAGAGAGAGAGAAAGGGGGCTTTTTTATGCTTAGACAAAGGAACTGGCTTCATTTTATCGAACCTATTATTTTTTTTCACTTTCTAGTTGTTCTTAAATTGCTTTTGCATAACATCTGATTTGTCGCAGTCATCTTTGTAATGTTATTGATGGCAGACATGATCAATATGAATGAAACGTATTTATGCACACGCATTTTTATGTATGTATATACATACACATAACACGTGTGTATGTATATATATATATATATATATATATATATATATATATATATATATATATATATATATATGCGTGTGTAACGAAATAAGTAATATCTTTCACTTGGTACTTTACTTCTCTTAGTATTCCGGAACTAATTCCTACAGTGTTCCTTCTGCCATCTAATTTTATGTATTATACAGACCCATTCTTACATATATTTCTTCACCATTCAGGTCTTTCCATTTCATTAGCTAATATTTTTTACGATATTAACTGTATATTTTAGCCATTCACAATTGAGGTGGAAGTGTTTCTAGCTTATTTTAATGAGTAAATTCTGAACAACAGCACCTGAATTCCGTTTTAGCAACGCATTGTCTCATTTCGGCAGAAATCTCACAGTACAGTAACAGTTCACAGTTTTGATTGTTAAATGGCGTCGAAAATTATTGTATCATTATCTGAGGCGTATAAGCGAGTGGTATATTTTTGTTTGAACTGCTGTGTTTATTCAGTGCAAAATTCCGATTTAATTTCATCAAATATGGCGTTGACGAGGTTAAGCCTTGTTTCAACCCTTCAGTTAATAACGGAATCTTTACGATAATCTAGATAATTGAAGTGATTGGGGATTTTTGGCGTTTATAACTCGAGAATGTATGACATTGAGAAAGTAAAGTTTCTTTAAGTTTGTGATTTGTCACGTAATCTCAGTTTCCTTCGACTTTGGCTAATATTCTATTCTATATTTGCAATTATCACAGGTTGTCATGTAGTGAAATGTTAGTACCAAACACCGTAGAGTACTCTCTCTCTCTCTCTCTCTCTCTCTCTCTCTCTCTCTCTCTCTCTCTCTCTCTCTCAATAACAGTGCTAAGTTATTTTTATAACTATATAGTTAAAAATATTTTTCAAACATATACATACATATTGTGTGTATATATATATATTTATATATATATATATATATATATATATATATATATATATATATATATATATATATATATATAATATATATATATACACATATGTATACTTGACAAAATGACAAAGTATATTTTAACCATCGTCACAAAATATAATTTGGCGTTGAAAATTTTATTTAAAAAAAGTGCAAAATTATACATGAGCAGGTTATGATGCTATCAATGCTCTATGAATATGATGAATACATAGATGAATACAGGTCACTGACATGAATACGTGGCTTTTCATTGCGTGAATAAGGGTCTTCTTACTTGTTGTGGTGTTTGTGTGTTTGTGTGTGCGCGCATAGGCGTGTCTTCGTTGCGAATGACCTCTCGTGTTATATTCAGGAAAATTTCTTTTTTAACTCTAGACACACATGATGTAGAGTTAAGAAAATCCTAACGTTTTCTTTATTAAAAACAATAACTTTTAATTTAACTTCATAAAACATGATGTAGAGTTAAGGATAAACGATTATAGAAACTGAATTAATGGTAATCGTTGAAATTTTAGTGGAAGCATTCTCATGGGACACATTTTCTCGACTTAAACAAAAATAATCACATGATGTAGAGTTAAGGATAAACGATTATAGAAATAGAAACTGAATTAATGGTAATCATTGAAATTTTAGTGGAAGCATTCGCATGGGACACATTTTCTCGACTTAAACAAAAAATAATCAGCTCTATTTTCAGTCCATTTTCTTCGACAGATAGCGTGTGTGAAGTGTGATTGACTGTGAGCTCAATAGGTGGCGCTCACTTACACACATGCAGTTTTAGTCATGGAAACTTGCAAGGAAAAATTATAAATTTGTGAGAGAGAGAGAGAGAGAGAGAGAGAGAGAGAGAGAGAGAGAGAGAGAGAGAGAGAGAGAGAGAGAGAGAGAGTTTCTTCGCACCTATGTACTTGAGCTGTCAAGTTATGAGGTCGCGATTTTCTGAATTATCTTGTATATTGCAATGCCACTCATTAATTTGTTATTATCTATAATTATATTTTATATCGTTCTTCAGCTATGCTGATGCATTTTTCCTGGTAAAATACTTGTATTTTTAAGAAATTTAAATCCTGACAGTAATGAATAAACAATTATAATCAGTTATTTAAAATGTTTATACCAAACATCTAATATTCTCTAACAAACGAGAGACAGTTAATTTTTACGTTCTAAGGGAATGACCTAGGATGGGGTTAGCGCCGTCAGTGCACCTCATGCGGTGCACTGTAGGCAATACTTAAGGTTCTTTGCAGCTTGTTTTCGGCCCCCAGCTGCTACCCCTTTCATTCCTTTTACTGTACCTCCGTTCATATTCCCTTCCATCTTACTTTCCTTAACCCTGACAATTGATTCATTGTGCAACCGCATAAGATTTTCCTCCTGTTACACCTTTCAAACCTTTTCATTGTAAATTCCATTTCAGCGCTGAATGGCCTCACAGGTCCCAGTGCTTGGCCTTTGGCCTAAATTCTATATTCAGTTCAATTCAATTCTAAGGAATGAGAAGGAACTTAATAAACGTACAAAGCTTCTTCAGTAATCTTTGTGGATTGAAATCCTGTACAATAAAAATAAATTAAACATAAAAAAAATAAATAGCAAAGCAGATAAAAATGGAAACAAAACTTATGAAATGAAATAAAATGTAAATAACAATAAATATTAATCAGGAAAAATTAAAAAAATTAAACAATGATTGGAGACTTTTCTCTTTCAGTTTCTCACCCGAACTTCGATCCATTTAATTCTCCCTCTTGTATTTTAGCATTAATATGGCATATCCCGAATGGGGGAGGTTAGTGTCGTCAGTGCACCTCACGCGGTGCACTGTAGGCATTACTTGACGTTCTTCGCAGCGTCCCTTCCTTAGGCCCCTAGCTGCAACCACTTTCATTCCTTTTGCTGTACCTCCGTTCATATTCTCTTTCTTCCATCTTACTTTCCCCCCATCTCCTAACAACCGTTTCAGAGTGCAACTGCTTCGAGGTTTCTTCACTCTCGGTTCCCTTTCAAGCTGATTGACCTCATAGGTCCCAGCGCTTGGTCTTTGGCCTAAATTCTATATTCCTATTCATCCGCCCTCCCGTCCCCATTAAAAAAAAAATCAGTTTTGAAGGCCATTACTATGATTACAATAGAACCGGATCTTTACTGGTAATTTTTTTAGTTTTCTGTAAAAGAAAACTATTGAGATTGCTTTGTCTGTCCGTCCGCACTTTTCTGTCCGCCCTCGGATCTTAGAAACTACTGAGGCTAGAGGGCTGCAAATTGGTGTGTTGATCATCCACCCTCCAATCATCGAACACACCAAATTGCAGCCCTCTAGCCTCATTAGTTTTTATTTTATTTAAGGTTAAGTTTACCCATGA
Organism: Macrobrachium rosenbergii; assembly: GCF_040412425.1. NCBI lineage: Eukaryota > Metazoa > Arthropoda > Malacostraca > Decapoda > Palaemonidae > Macrobrachium > Macrobrachium rosenbergii. The sequence continues at coordinate 34,187,020 of NC_089741.1, forward strand.
TGCTTCTGGCAACGCAACAATGCAGGGCACCAAGGCCGGCTGAGAGTTTAATGGGCCGCGGCTCATACAGCATTATACCCAGACCACCGAAAGATAGATCTATTTCCGGTGGCCTTGATTATACGCTGTAGCGGCTGTACGGAAAACTGTCATGAGAGAGAGAGAGAGAGAGAGAGAGAGAGAGAGAGAGAGAGAGAGAGAATTTAAGAGCAAATCTTCCCAGGTTTACGATAGCCATGCCATAAACAAAAACCGAAATAAACCAATAAATAAAGAGAGAGAGAGAGAGAGAGAGAGAGAGAGAGAGAGAGAGAGAGAGAGAGAGAGAGAGAGAATTAAAGAGCAAATCTTCCCAGGTTTACGATAGCCATGCCATAAACAAAAACCGAAATAAACCAATCAATAAATAAGAGAGAGAGAGAGAGAGAGAGAGAGAGAGAGAGAGAGAGAGAGAGAGAGAGAGAGAGAGAGAATTTAAGCAAATCTTCCCAGGTTTACGATAGCCATGCCATAAACAAAAACCGAAATAAACCAATCAATAAATAAGAGAGAGAGAGAGAGAGAGAGAGAGAGAGAGATAGAATTTAAGAGCAAATCTTCCCAGGTTTACGATAGCCATGCCAAAAACAAAAACCGAAATAAACCAATAAATAAATAAGAGAGAGAGAGAGAGAGAGAGAGAGAGAGAGAGAGAGAGAGAGAGAGAGAGAGAATTAAAGAGCAAATCTTCCCAGGTTTACGATAGCCATGCCATAAACAAAAAATAAAACCAATCAATAAATAATAAACCAATCAATAAATAAGAGAGAGAGAGAGAGAGAGAGAGAGAGAGAGTTCGTGACGTCCTCCGCATTCTCAAGGTCGACCTCTTAATTATCATCGCCCTTGAAACACCAGCCAAAGGAAAAACTGAGAACGTTGGATACGAACAAAGGTATGACCACAGCTACTAAAGCGGCCGTCTGGTGCAGCACTGAGGGGAAATGTCACCTCTGCTAATGCAACCGTCTATTACGTTAGACACGCGACCGTCCGAAGGTAAAAAAATAAATTAAAAAAAAGTCCCAAGAGGATTATTTGACGGTAGGGCAAACGGTCCTTGAAACATTGAAGAGGGTTTTAGTTTTCTGTAAAAGGAAACTATTGCGCCGGCTTTGCCTGTCCGTCCGCACTTTTTCTGTCCGTTCTTTTTTCTGTCCGCACTTTATTCTGTCCGCACTTTATTCTGTCCGCACTTTATTCTGCCCGCACTTTATTCTGTCCGCATTTTTTCTGTCCTCACTTTATTCTGTCCGCATTTTTTCTGCCCGCACTTTATTCTGTCCGCACTTTTGCTGTCCGGGCTTTTTTCTGTCCGCACTTTATTCTGTCCGCACATTTTCTGTCCTTCCTCAGATCTTAAAACCTACTGAGGCTAGAGTGCTGCAAATTGGTATGTTGATCATCCACCCTCCAGTCATCAAGCATACCAAATTGCAGCCCTCTAGCCCCAGTAGATTTTTTTTATTTAAGTTTAAAATTAGCCTTACTCGAGCGTCTGGCAACGATATAGGCCAGGCCACCGTTGGTTAAAGATTCATGGGCCGCGGCTCATACAGCATTATACCGAGACTACCGAAAATAGATCTATTTTCGGTGGCCTTGATTATACGATGCACAGAAAACTCGATTGCGCCGAAGAAACTTCGGCGCATTTTTGACTTGTTTATTTTTTATCTGCGATGGAAATTTACTCAGAGGAAGTGACGTCATTGTATTTGTTCTCAAACGGCAGATTTCATTAGGAAAGAAAGATATTTTCCTGTAGGAATTTCTAAGAGAGAGAGAGAGAGAGAGAGAGTGGGGAGGGAAGAGAAATAAGGGGGTGGGTCTTTGTTTTAATGGGAGAGAGAGAGAGAGAGAGAAATAAGAGGTTGGGTCTTTGTTTTAATGAGAGAGAGAGAGAGAGAGAGAGAGAGAGAGAGAGAGAGAGAGGAACAAGCAGGTGGATATTTGTTAGTTTAGATTAACACTAACAAAGATCCACCTGCTTTTTCTTTCTTCTCTCTCTCTCTCTCTCTCTCTCTAGGAGCCGGCCTTATGCCAGCACGGGCTCGTTCCTAAGGGAGGTCCTTGTGTGTGTGTGTGTGTGTCTGTGTGTGTGATAAGGTGTTAAAAGACCTCAGGGAACACACTATCTCCGTTGCAGAAGCTAGGGTCGTCATCTTCACTCTTCATCCCTACCTCATCTATATCTGAGCTTCAAGAACAGAACACGACATTCAAGATTCAACACTTGGCTTCCCCAAATAATCCCAGGGACCTCGGGTAGCGCTCTGACTTGTATATTAGATTCTCCTGACTGAATACAGTAGGTAGTTTGCAGTAGAATATATGCGCGTTCACACAAACGCACATGCCCACTTTAGTAGTTTACATGTTTATTTTCATGTTATTTTCAGGATAACGGTTTCCGTTGAGTCCACCATTAAAGGGTTGTACCAGAGTATGCGAAACAAGATGACATTTGAGAGAGAGAGAGGGGGGAGAGAGAGAGAGAGAGAGAGAGAGAGAGAGAGAGAGAGAGAATGAGAGAGAGATTGGGCGATGCAAGTGCCACTTCTATAATGGTTTAGGCAAATATCTTAACATAGCCTCCATTGTCAGTTCTTATAATATTCATAATTAATGTTCCATGCTGATAATTAACGAATAATTTCCTTAATTACTGAAACACTCATCAAAATAAAATGCACCTCTGAATTGACGATGAATAATAACAGTCCCGAAACGAATTTGAAAACAAAACTCCACTTGGTCTTTTCTCTCGAGTGACGTGACTTCTTGGCTTCAGCTGTCACCTGTTTTAACAGGTGACAGGAGCCTGTCACTCCGTCATCAGTCCGCGAAACGTTTAGCTAGACAGAAATCTGCCTGTCTGCCATTATGCTGTCATGTTAGACAGCGCAGTGCGTTTAGCAGAGGGAGAGATACTTATCAGTGAGATAGTGCGCTCGGCAGGTCACGCCAAGGTAATGCCCCGTCAATTTTTTGTCCACAAATTAGCCCTCCGTGGTTACGTCATCACCCTACCCCCCTTCCTCTCCTTTCTCCTCCTCCTCCTCCTCCTCCTCCCCCTCAAGTACATGCTTATTTATCGCTTAATATCCTCTTACTGTAATTGGCTGGGACCCTCGGTAGCCAGGTAATCCTGAGTGTTGCATGTGTTGATAAATTGCGTCATTTGTAACACAAAGAGCGGAGTAAAAATAAGTTGTTTTTTTTCAAGTGTCATTACACGACTTTTGAGAAGCTCGTATTCTTGTCATGTCGTAATTAAAGCACTCTTGTCAGACAGCGCAAAGCAACTGCGTGCTTTGACGAAGTATTTTGGAAACCCGTATTGTTCTTGTCACGTTATTCCTTAGGCGAAAGTTGTGTCAGAAATGACAAAGCATTTGGGAGGCTGTATTCTTGTCGAGTGACAAACAGTTAAGTGCCTTGTAAAAGAAATTTTGGAAGCTTGTATTCTTGTCACGTATTTTCTTTGCCAAAGCACTTTTTTTGTTAGAAAGCACAAGCACGTGTTACTGTGCCATTGCAAGATAGTTTGGAAGTTTGTAATCTTTTTGTGTGTAAAAGCAATAAAGTACAAAAAAAGCAGATAGGTGCCTTACAAGGAAACCAAAAATTATGAAAGCAGGAAAAAGGCCCTGGAATGCTTTTGTAAGACATTTTGAAAGCTTAATCAAAAGCTGTTAGATGTTTCACAAGACTTTTTATAACCCCCCCAAAAAACAAATGTTTTACAAGACATTTAGAAATCTTAGTAACAAGCTGTTAAATGCTTTATAATTTTTAAGAAGACATTGTAGAAGCCCAGTGTCTTAGAAGACATTGTGAAAGCTTAGTAACAGCTGTTTAATGCTTTATAATACATTTTGAAAGCCTGATTTCTAAGAAGACATTTTAGAAGCCCAATGTCTTAGAGGACATTTGGAAAGCCTGTCTTAGAAGACATTTTAAAAGCCTAACGTCTTAGAAGACACTTTGAAAATCTTATATTTTAGAAGACATTTTGAAAACCTAATGTCTGAGAAGACATTTTGAAAGTCTTACATATTAGAAGACATTTTGAAAGTCTTATATTTTAGAAGACATTTGGAAAGCCTTGGTTTTAAGAAGACATTTTCAAAGCCTGAGTTTTAAGAAGACTTTTGAAAGCCTGATCTTTAAGGAGACATTTTGAAAGCCTGATTTTTAAGAAGACATTCCGAAAGCCCGATAAAAGCAACTAAATATTTTAAGGACGTTCTGAAAGCCTATAGTCTATAGGCAGAATCAGCTGCTTTCTGACGACATTTTAGAATTCGGTTTTCCTGTGTCAGTTATTAGACGATTTTCAAAGAACATTCTGAAATCCTGATAGAAATAAAAAGGAATTAAATTTTTTTGTCTATGAAACATTTTGTAAAAACTGTTATCTTTGTGCCTCAGTCGGCCTAGATGTAGTATTTGGGATAATTAAGGAGTATATGACGAATATATGATTTCGTGTTTGGGAGGTTTGTGCTTCGTTCATAACTACTGTATATTCAGCTTCAGTTGTTTCTGTGGAGATAGGTGGGATGGTACTTTCCTCTGCCACACATACATACATTGTACTACATGTATGTGTGCGTGTATGTATATATATATATATATATATATATATATATATATATATATATATATATATATATATTCTGTTATTTTAATGAATGCAGAGAATAGCTCAATTAGTAATTATATATATATATATATATATATATATATATATATATATATATATATATATATACATGTATAAACATATATATGTGTATATACATATACACTTACATATATATTTTATACATGTAAATTTATATATATAATTACTTATTGAGCTATTCTGTATAGTCATACAAATAATACCAGAGCCTCATTTAAAACGGATGATATCAAACAGAGATTTTTGTACAAAAAGTGTTACAAGCTTTCAAGGACTTTCTGTCCTCATCGGCCGGTAGCCATGAAATGTCCAGACCCGTGTTCTCGCCGTATTTATGTGCGTCTTTGGAAGAGAACTAGAGCCTCTGTTGATCAGATTCCGTGTGGTGCCTTTCATACATACTTTAATTAATCTCCATCTCCTGCGTAGCCCAGCCCTCGTGACCTTGACCTTCATCTAGACCTTTCTCTACCTGCGGCTTCTTCCACGCAGTCTCTTATATTTTTGTACATCCTCTTTTGTTTTTTTTTCATTGTTTCGTGTATATTTTTTCTTGATACTCCGTCCTCAGAACCGCTAATAGTGTTGCCTGCTATCACATCATTTGCCAGTGTTATAAAGGCATTTTCTGCAGTCAACCTGGCCGTTTTGTTTCGATGTTTGTATAAGAATCTCGCTCGTGTTCTCCTATGGTCTGACTGCAAGAGGACTTCCGGCTCGAAGGCGATTAGCACTGCTACCATATGTTCTCAATGCCGTTCAAACTTTTCAGCAAAAGGTGATAATCTGGTAGATTTGTCTTTTTTCTCCTTTTTTTTTGACCGCGGGTCACAGTAAATAGGGGATTGTCTGTCACCCTTGGTCCATTCGTCAGTACAAAAGCGAAATGCAAAGGTCGAAACATTATAGTGTCCTCAACCCTCTCCTGACAATTGATCCATAGTGCAACTGCTTTGAGGTTTTCCTCCTGTTACACCTTTCAAACCTTTTTGCTCTCAATTTCCCTTTCAGCGCTGAATGACCTCGTAGGTCCCAGCGGCTGGCCTTTGGTCTAAATTCTGCATTCTGATCTATTTCAATCAAATTGTTTCTTGCGAGACTCTGCTGTAGGTGGTACACTAAGGACTTCCGGCGTCCCATCCTAAGTCCTCAGTTCCACAGCTTTCTGCCTTTTATTTGTCTCCTGAATAAAAATTATATAAATCCATATTTCGGAAGCTGAAATGTTTCATTTTGCACACGCCTCTGTTTAGGATAGCACTTGCAAAAGTGCTTGTTGAGGATAACACTTGAAGAAAAAATGTGTTTCTCCTTACAACATAGCGATACATAATTGAATTATCATTGCCTTCGTCGAGGATAACACTTGGCAAAGTGCTACTCTAGGATAACACTTGAAGTAAAAGTGTTTCTCCACATATCGTATCGATACATAACTGAATTATTATTAAATAAAAATGGGCAGAAATATAGATATACGTGAGCACTTTTCACACGCCTTCGTCGAGGATAACACTTGTCAAAGTGCTGGTTTTAGGATAACACTTAAAGAAAAGTGTTTCTCCTTATATCGTAGCAGCGATACATAACTGAATTATTATTGCTAAAAATAGACAAAGCACTTTTCACACGCCTTCGTCGAGGATAACACTTGGCAAAGTGCTACTCTAGGATAACACTTGAAGTAAAAGTGTTTCTCCTCATATCGTATCGATACATAACTGAATTATTATTAAATAAAAATGGGGCAGAAATATAGATATACGTGAGCACTTTTCACACGCCTTCGTCGAGGATAACACTTGGCAAGTGCTGGTTTTAGGATAACACTTAAAGAAAAAGTGTTTCTCCTTATATCGTAGCAGCGGTACAGAACTGAATTATCATTGCCTGAAAAAGACACAGAAATAGACATACAATATGACTGTTTACGTCCAAGGGTACCTGATTGTTTCATAGCAACGTGTCCGGTGCACAAAAATACTACGCGCCCACTGAAGACCTTCACAGGAAGTAGTAATATTTTCCTTGCTGCGTGAAAAGATGTTTAGCAAAATGACAATGACCGCGCTACGTGTTGCTATGGAAGGCACGCAAGCACTCGCGCTGACGTGCGTGTGCGCAGCATGCACATGTACGTACGCACGCCTGACGTTTCAAGGTGTATGTCCATTTATCTTTATGTACTGTATATAATATGTATGTATGTATATATATATATATATATATATATATATATATATATATATATATATATATATACATATATGTACAGAGAGATTATATATTTATATATATATATATATATATATATATATATATATATATATATATATATATTGTGTGTGTGTGCGTGTGTGTGTGTGTATGAATGTATGTATGTATGTATGTATGTATGTATGTATGTATGTATGTATGTATATTCTGTTCTTTATATTTACGGTCTTAAATAACAGAACATCTGAATTAACTCACCTGTTATGAAACAGGACCACACAGAAACAGCGGAAGCATCATCGTCATAATCATCATCATCCCACGTCGTTCTCTCTCTCTCTCTCTCTCTCTCTCTCTCTCTCTCTCTCTCTCTCTCTCTCTCTCTCCTAAGCCTCACACGAGCGACGCTGACCGCTGCAACCGCATCTTCCCTTTAAACGGACTGCATAATCGATGTCGTTGGCCCTGTAGGGTGTTCCGAAATCCCGAATTCACAGAGGGGGTTTCCTTTCCTTTGACCTTCGATTTTGGGACGCCTAAATAGTACCGAGAGGGGTTCGAGAATCGGAGTTCTTCCGGCTCTTCTTCTCTTCTCCTCTGTTATGCGGTCTGTTCTCCTCTAATTCTCTTTTTCCCCTTCCCGGAGCGGTTTCGAATCGTTGCAGGTCTTTTACCCCAACCCTCTCCGTCGGATGTATACGTCCCTTCCGCTGCCTTTCCTGACGAGAGGTATTCGCTTGACCTGACGCCCTAGGAGCCTACGTCGGTTCTGTCATCCCTGGCGCAGAGCTGAGAGACCTCCCACACGGACGGAGGGACCAATGCGTCTCGCACCTTCTCACACCACCGTATCTTTGACACTGCCAGAGTGCCACGCTGCACAAGTGCCGCTCCTGGCTCCGTCCGACGTCTGCACCGGCACTTCAGGCACCCCCTCCTCCCTAATCCCTCCCTCCCACGCCGTCACCCCAGTACCCCATGTCACCCCGGCCTACCCCACCGGCACTGCCAAGGTTTCCCAGTTTGGTCGACGCTACAGTTTCTCTCGTATTCATGGCATCAGTGAGCCGTTACAAAGATGCATCCTCTCTACAACTACTACTGTAGAGAACATCCCATTTTGGTCGACGCTACAGTTTCTCCCGTTTTCATGGCTTCAGGGAGCCGTTACAAAGATGCATCCTTTCTACAACTACTACTGTAAAGGGCAACTGACATAATCTGAATCGTCTGAGTCCGATAAGAGAGAATCTCTCGATATTGCAGGTGTTATTTAAGACATCGAAGGTCGATGGGTATTTTGGGACGCTGAAAATGAGCCGAGATGAGAATTGGTATTTTGAACTTATTTCATAAGTCGTACATCATCTTGTGACTTCCGGTATTAAGTTCTCAGACCTCTCTCATTCCAAGATACCTAAAACCCCACAAATGATTGTGTCATGAGAAAGATTAAATTTCTCTTTACACTTCGTCAAAGCTTCCTGACTGGGACGAGCAGGAAGTTATTCTGGAGTAACTATCTGTTTGAGATGCAGACTAAAAAAGTCAAGTATACCTTAGTTTAACCAGACCACTAAGCTGATTAACAGCTCTCCTAGGGCTGGCCCGAAGGATTAGATTTATTTTACGTGGCTAAGAACCAATTGGTTACCTAGCAACTGGACCTACAGCTTGTTGTAGAATCCGAACCACATTATAGCGAGAAATGAATTTCTATTTCTAGGTAGTTCTTAACAGACAGCACATTGTTATGAGGAAGGAAGAAAGGAATGTAGAATTTAGGCCAAAGGCCACGCGCCGGGACCTATGAGGTCATTCAGCGCTGAAACAGATATTAAAAGTAGAAAGGTTTGAAAGGTGTAACAGGAGGATCTGTGAAACTATTGTTTGGAGAAGATGGATAGCAAGATGGCAGAAAGAGATTATGAACGGAGGTACAGTAAAAGGAATGAAAGGGGTTGCAGCTAGGGGCCGAAGGGACGCTGCAAAGAACCTTAAGTAATGCCTACTGTGCACTGCGTGAGGTGCACTGACGGCACTTGACCTCCCTACGGGGCACATTGTTGTGAGGACATAGATCAAGGGGCAAAAAGGACGGGGAGAGGAGAGAGAGAGAGAGAGTTTGAAGGATATAGCTCAAGGAGCAACAAGGACCTAGAGAGAGTGTGTGTGTTGTGAGGATATGGATCGAGGAAGGAGAGAGAGAGAGAGAGAGAGAGAGAAGTTATCAAGTGCAAGGGGGAAAACGTTTGAAGGATATAGCTCAGGAGCAACAAGGACCTAGAGAGAGAGTGTGTGTTGTGAGGATATGGATCGAGGAAGGAGAGAGAGAGAGAGAGAGAGAGAGAGAGAGAGAGAGAGAGAGAGAGAGATCAAGTGCAAGGGGAAACGTTTGAAGGATATAGATCAAGGAGCAATAAGGACCTAGAGAGAGAGAGAGAGGTGTGTTGGTGAGGATATGGATCAAGGAGAGAGAGAAAGTTATCAAGTGCAAGGGGGAAACATTTTAGCAGACTTCGGACTGTCAATTCGGCTTCTGTCACCATGTCTTATTTTTCCGATAGCCATTTCCTTGAAGTGAAACACCCATTACACGCAACGAAAACAGTTGGTAAATGGCTGGTTAAATTGTTTTCTCCTTCATGGGTCCTACTGTATTAGAACGCTGCGCTGAACAAGTGGTTCGCTTGGACGGGAAAAAAAAACCTGCCATCGTTACCCTCGTAGAGTACACACGCGCTAGTGGTCGTATCACACGCAACGTGTCGATGAAAATTACTGTTTTCTTTTTTAATTCCCTCCAGTCCAAGTCTGGCTCACAAAACTTGCTCCTCTATAACAAGCGGTAGAGACTATTTCTTTTAATTCCTACAGTCTAATCTTTCCAAAGGTCATTGAATCAAAGTGAGTTTTTGTTCCTCTTTTTCTGTCGGTTTTGTTAGTAAATTGACATCATTATCACGTTCAGTTATGTTGATTAATCCTCACGGATGTATTAGAGCAGTGGTTCTCAACCTATTTTTGGCCCATGCACCCTTTCACCATATGTCAGACTGTCATTTCTCCTTTTTTCCAGAATTGTCTGCCTCAGAAGTTGCATTCCAAATAATATGCAACAAAATACCAACACAAACACACAAACCAGCGTGACTTCTCAGTAGTGCGGACCGATGCGCACTGCGTTTTGTGTTGTCCTAGAGCCAGTTTGAGCCTGCCAATTTATTGGTCACAATTCCCTCCTGAAACTCTGAAATTCCCCACTAGGCGGAATTCCCTCCTTGTTGAGAACCACGGTATTAGATGGTGTTTGTCACTGAAATAGCTCAAGTAAATGGGAAAGTCTTTGATGTGTCACATCGGTTCCTTGTTGTCATGGAAAAGCTTCTTTTGAATAGGTTACACCAATGGCCTTACCATAAGTGCACTGGTAAACAATGTAATTAAGCTGGTTGCCTTAATCAGTCTAACTTTAAGACCTGTTCACGTTCCATAGTTGCCAGCAATCAATTGGCTCAACACTCTATACACCTAACAAAGACACTTGTCCTTTACTTTTGTTGTCGATTGTACAATTTTATTTGCGGCCTGGTTCCAGGTATGAAAATGGCAAAGTCTCATTCTGTAGGGGTGTTATTGAATCATTCAGAGCATAAGGTTCTGAAAACCTATAACAGTAGAATATACATTTTTACATTTGAAAATATCTATTTTTTTTTCTAAATATAAGTAACATTAAAGTTTTAAGATACGCTCTCTCTCTCTCTCTCTCTCTCTCTCTCTCTCTCTCTCTCTCTCTCTCTTTCTCTCTCTCTCTCTCTCTCTCTCCTCATTCGAAAATTATGATCTTTATCCTTCGCTCGTAGGATTAGGCATCATTCAGACCTCGAGAAATTATATCCATCCCTTGAATTGCATGTAGAGATAAAGTTATCTTCTTTTTGAAGCCTGATAAACGGTAATCCAATATCAGTCCGTATCCTTCTTTTAGAATGGTTTCAGAACGAAACGAAGCCTTATAATTGTATTTTCACACTAATGTTTCCCTTCGTCCTTAAAACTGATTTGGAACATGTAACCACAGTGGATTTTCCCCGGTGCCGTCAGTGCACCTCATGCGGTGCACTGTAGACATGACTTAATGTTCTTTGCAGCGTCCTTTTCTTAGACCCCTAGCTGCAACCCATTTTACTGTCCCTCCTGTCATATTCTCTTTCTTCTATCTTAACTTTCCTAACAATTGATTCATAGTGCAACTGCTTGGAGGTTTTCCTCCTGTTACACCTTTCAAGCATTTTGCTGTCAATTTCCGTTTCAGCGCTGAATGACCCTCATAGGTCCCAGTGCTTGGCCTTGGCCTAAATTCTGTATTCAATTCAATTCACAGTGGATTTTTGCATCGCCATGGTCATCCTCACCAGATTCATTTTAGGAAGCCCGTCTAACCGGCCTTCATTCGGCCATGTTTTCTTTGTCTGTTAGTTTTGAATTAATGTCTTTAATTTCTTTTGAACGTATTCAAGTTTCCGCTTTTTAAGTTATTTTCTAAATGCCATCAAGTTTCCACATTTTTACTGAGTTCTTGAGGCAAGTTGTGGGCTAACCCACAAAGTCCGTTTTAGGAATCCTTCGTCACATCTTGACCCCAGAATATACACAACGGAAGGCCATCGAAACAAATCCAGAACAGAAGGAAGACGAATAGTCACGCTCCTCGTGACCTCTTGATAAGCCCCTATCACATTGATCTTGTAAATGAGCTGCAACACTGATTTTTCTTAAGGCCAGAATTATTAGTTACCTTGACATACATCCGTTGAGCGTTTATGTAATTGCTCGATCGGTAAGTTCGTGTGTTTTTGCCGTGAAATGTAAGGAGGAACTCGAGAAGTATTGATTCAGAAATCATTATGCCTCAAGGAAAATTCCCCAAGACTTACAAATAACAGGAGACTGTCGTTAGGACAGAATTTGGGTTGCAGGAAGTAGGACATTCTTGTATGTGTCCCACTTCTTCTCCATCTCAGTCGCAGCTGACTCTGAGCTAAGGGGTCGGTTGCCTTAATGCGTCTTCTCCAACTACTTCTGTCGATAGCATCTCCTCTGTTACACCCTTCTTCTCCAGTGCCCACTTCACTTTATCGCCCCACTTTAATCCTTTGCCTCCCTCTTGACCTTTTACCCCTAAAAGGTTCCACCCAATCCCTCTTCACACCTTCCTCCTCTCTCATCCTTGTGTATGACCCACTTAACCCCTTCAGTTACACTCTACCTGGATCAGCTACGATTTTAATACCTGTCAGAGATCCATGTATTTCATTTGTTTTGGATTATATTCCTACATAATTCTACTCCTCTTCCTGGTCATAATGGAATTCTTTGCCTTCGGTACCACTTCTCTTAAACTTCTGACAAAACTTGTACTGGTCACCCCGGCCCTAGCCGCGACCTCCTGTGGACAGTCCGTAACCTGTCCACGGGTAGTAGTCATTTTCTGCTTCTACCCAAAATTAAACTATCACGTAGATGTCGATTTTGCAAGCTTCCCTGTTTGGTGCTGGGGCGAGGCTAAGGCCCATCAGACCTCTTAGTGACACCAGGTAATCTCCTGGGTACCAAAGTTATCATGGGCATCCGAGGGTTGGCCTCTTTGTGATCCCAGTCCAAGAATGAGATAGCGTTATTCATACATATTATCCTACTTCATCTTAATAACTTATGAATCGTTCCTAAAAAGTGGAAATACGGCTGTCAGTAAGGCTTCAGTAATGGCTTATCACATGCTTTGTGTTCTACTGGGACTGTTGGTTTCTGTAAAGAGCAGTCAAGTCTACCGGGTATCGAAGGTTGGACAAAAGTAGTTACACTGGAGATGTCCCGTCAGAGTAGGGGCAGGAGTGGAATTTGTGGATCTGTTTTCTTCATTTCAGTGAGTCAGCATTCTTGAGCAGTAAACAGTCAAGCCTACTGGGAATCGAAGTTTGGATAAAAGTAGTTACACTGGAGATGTCCCGTCAGAGTAGGGGCAGGAGTGGAATTTGTGGATTTATTTTCTTCATTTCAGTGAGTCAGCATTCTTGAGCAGTAAGTATCATGGACACTCCTTGAGTGACTCGTACAAGATGTGGTGAATCACAGTGACGGTGATTACCAGTGGTTACTGCAACTCCAGACTACTCAAACAGGCCAGATGATGACTGTCAGAAGGACAACTAAAATTTAATTATGTATTATGCCAATGTTTATTAAAGCCTTTACACAATACTGGAAAATCAAATGACTTAGGGACTTTAGTTAAAGATTGAGTTTGCTCCCTAAGCTGTACTTGTAAGTCCAAATCAAAGTAAAATAAAGCAAAAACCCACACGACGATAGATCTATAGTAGATTATTATATTTAGGGCCCGTCTTCACAGGTTTTACAAATCGATCAGGGCTAAGTTACTACATGGCTCTATGCTGGCTTCAGACTCTTGCCCCTTTTCGAATTTGTCAGTTGTGAACAAACATAAAATATCACCAAGAAACAAAGGACAGGGCTTTCCCTGAGTTTACCGAATCCTGATGATGCGGATTTTGTATCCATAACTTTTGACTCTTCCATTAAAATAGACGTTCAGCTTGTTGGAGATGGAGTTGAAGGCAGATGGGTTTCTATAACCGCAGTGCTTCTCGTTGTATCTGGAGTCGTAGAATGGCGTGGTGCCGTAGGGGTCTCTGTTGAAGGCAAGGTAGTTCGAGCTGCATGGAAGCTTCATCTTCTCAAACCTCACTCTCAGCCGGTATCCCGTCTGGGTCTGCGAAGCAAATACAGTTCCAGTGAAGGCATGACAGGATTTACTAGCAAAGTTCAGGACTAGTTGTACAAGAACTAGTGACTGTAACCGCCTGATGAACCAAATAGAGAACCTTAGCATGGCCTCCTAAAGTATGAAAAAGGATGACGATGGCTCTGTCTAGTCATGAAGTGATGAGGTTGCAGCAAGGTCTAAAAAGTTGTAGTAATTTGCACTCAACCTCAAACTCTGAAAAACAATTCCATGTTATTAACTACTGGTTTAGCAGTTAGTGGTCGAGGCATGCCGCTCAGATGTCGCGGGTTCGCATCTCCCCAGGGTGATGAAAATCACTGGCTCTGCATCATGATCAGTTACTGTTGCCATGTGGGTTCTGCAGTGGAGGTTGAAACCAGCATTCTTTGGGAAGCTTAAAGAATATCAAGTCAGTGACCCCTTTGGTGTGCTCGTTCCATGTGAATAGGGTTCATCTACATAATGATGATAATACCCTCATAATGCCAGTTTATCATACGAATATAAACGATTGTTTTTATCGTATGGATATGCTAATGACTCAGTGTGCTGGTTGTGTGTTTGGAAGATGGACAATAACAATCATTTGATTTTGCCGAGGTGACCCAGTTGCGCTCACACCATGAGCAGGTGATGTTCAATTGAGAGAACCATCCACTTTTCACATTGAATTTTAAAAGGATTTTGAATTCAAAGAAGCACAGGATAATGAAATTACAACTTGAGGCAGTTCATAATGAGAATACGCGTTCCATACTTACATAAAACCGGTATTCGCAAAATTTCAGTGGGGGATGCTTGTCAGGGAACCTGGGACTCCTCAGAATGTATGAAGACGATACCCGTATTTTCTGGAGAAAAGGAAGAAACCCAAGAATCAAGACATATTTGAACACCACTATAATTATATATATATATATATATATATATATATATATATATATATATATATATATATATATATATATATATATATATATATATATCAATTGAATCTGATAAGGGGGAAGTGAATGTAAGAGACAAGAGGCAAATGGATGAAAAAAAAAAAAAAAAAAGGGGGCTGGGTTTAAACATACAGAAGTTGGAAGGGTATTTGAGAAGTGCATAACATCTGAGGATGGGGTCACAGAGTCAGCAGTGAGTGTTTGTGGCGTCATGAAGGCAGGGAGAGGAAGTAAGGGCAATGTGTGTGGAAGAAAAAAATATATTTGATGTAGAATTATGAGGTAGAATGTCAGATCATTCACACGAAAAGGAAGGCAAACGAGAGGAAAGTTTATTACTTAGACTGTCGAGGAAGTTAGGAGGGCAATTTAGAGGTTGAAAAATTGAAAGCCACCGAGTTGATGGGATTACAAGTGGGATGCCGCAGAATGTGGCAGAAATGTGATTGAGTGGCTGACCAGGATGTGTAAGTCTGGAAAATGGAAAGGTTTCGAATGGATGGATGACACGAGTTGAGAACAGATTGTTCATTTGTATGAGGGTAAAAGTGACAGAAGAGATGTAAGAATTACAAGAGCACAAGGTAAGACAGATGACAGTGAGCTTGATAAGGAAGACCTGATAGAATTGATAGAGAAGTCATTATTGTTATTATTCAGAAGATGAACCCTATTCATATGGAACAAGCCCACAAAAGGGGCCACTGACTTGAAATTCAAGCTTCCAAAGAATATGGTGTTCACGAGGAAGAAATAAGAGGAAGTAAAGGGAGAGATACAGAGAGAAGAAAAAATAAATTAATAAATTTCTTTTTTAAATAAATTAAAAAAGAAAAAATAAATTGATAAATCAAGATAGATAAAATTGTATCAAAATGCAAAGAGAATATTAATAGGGTGGTAATGCATTGCACCTTTGCTTGAACTTTTGAGGATGGACAGTATCAAGTGTAAATTTTTGGAGAATGCTAAAAGAGTTTTTATGATGGAAGTGAAGCATGCTTTAGTTTCTAGGTGGGAGAGTGACTGGTTTGATGTAGAAATGGGCTGAGATGAGGGGTTATATCTCCAGGACTATCAAGAAAGGGACTGCAGATGCAAGTGCAAAGTTGTGTGAAAAGATGGTCACAAATAGTGAGCGGAATGTCTGACGTTCACAGATGATTCAGCTGATTGGAGATCTTGAAGGGAAACTGCAGAGTCTATTGAAATGGTTTGAAAGTATTTGCAACAGGAGAAAGTTGAGAGTAAATGTGAACAAGAGTAAGGTTATGAGGGTAAATGAGAACCAGAAAAAGGGAGGAATGAATGCTAATTTGGGCAGTGAAGGAATAGAAGCAGTAGAATCGTAGAAGTAATTTGGAGTAAATAGATTCACTGATGGTAGGTGATATAATCGCAGAATAGATGAACCAAGGGAGATTGCGAGATGTGTACAAAATATTGACAGGAGACTTGCAGTTCCAATGGAAGAGAAAATTTAAATGTATGAAGGGATTGTTGAGCCAATTCTCCTCTATAGAAAAAAAGTATGGGCGTTGAATGCAAATGAAAAGAAAGATAGAAACCGCTGTGAAAAAATATACTTACGACATTTGTAGCAAAAGGAAAAGAATGGAAGGGTTAAATATGGAGTTATTTGAGAGTGGTAAAAGGATTGGTGAGTGAAAGGTGAATCAGTGTTTTGAGATGATTTGGTCGTGTGGAAAGGATGGAGAATGGTAGGGTAGGTTAATAAAATAAAGATTATACATTCTTGAACCGAAAGGAGAAAGAAGGAGAGGAAGACCATGAAAGAGCTGGATAGATTATGAGAAAGACTGTAATGTAATTCAATAACGTCCTAGTTATTAGTCTTTTGTCTTCTGACTTATCGAAACCATCAACGAGAGCTTACAGACATCTTAACCCTTTGTATCCTGAGCTATGTGAGCAAGCAGTAGGTTACCAATACCTGTCAAGCTGATATATATTTACCTGTCCACAAGGGGACGAAGCTGTGCTATATCTCAGGCTGAATCCAGTGGAGGTCCTTGAGCTGTCAGCAATGAATCTCGTCCTAATTTTAGTCCCGGGGATGCGGTATGTCGTTCTAGAAGCTACACTCCCGGTTAGTCTGCAATTAGAGGTCGGTTAGGCCACTGGCTTTGCAAAAGGCTGTTATAGGTTGACTTGGACTTGTCTCTCTCTCTCTCTCTCTCTCTCTCTCTCTCTCTCTCTCTCTCTCTCTCTCTCTCTCTCTCTCTCTTGGTAAAGCTATCTTGCAGGATTTTATGGGTGGATTTCGCCTTTCATATAAACCTAACGGCTCTGTATACAGCACTTGAAATGACAGATGATTTCTGAAATCATTTTCCATATCAGGTTTTTCCTGAAAACTATTGAGATTATAAGACAGAATCTACTGGAATTTTTCTTTGGCATGCTAGGGGGCTTCCTCTTTCTGACAGGAATTGGTTCCTTCAAGGAATGGAATGGAATATAGAATTTAGGCCAAAGGCCCAGAGCTGGGACCTATGAAGTCATTCAGCGCTTAAAGGGAAATTGACGGTAGAAAGGTTTGAAAGGCGTAACAGGAGGAAAACCTCAAAGCAGTTGCACTATGAAACAATTGTTAGGAAAGGCTGGGTAGCAAGATGGAAGAAAGAGAACATGAATGGAGGTAAAGTAAAAAGAATAAAAGGGGTGGCAACCAGGGGCCTGAGGAAGGGACGCTGCAAAGAACCTTAAGTAATGCCTACAGTGCACCGCGTGAGGTGCACTGACGGCACTACCTCCCTACGAGTGGGAGCTCCTTCAAGGGGACTTTGACAATGGATGGTATATGTGGCTTTTTTTTTTAAGTTGTTCTCTATCCTTGTCATTTTCTTCAAGCCTGGGCTGTGAAAGAACACTGGATTATCCGCTCATTGGCCTTTGCTCACAAAAAGAAAAAGTTGATTAGTAAATTTTACAAATCACGCCATGTCCTTGCTGAAGATACTTACACTATTGAGGCATATATTGGCTGTAGACCGTTACAGAGTCTCTGACCCAAGTCTGAATCTGTTGATGTAGAGAATAGTGTCGGCAATGGAACTCTGTTAAAATAAAAAGAATATGACGTTTGGGTCATCGGTTCCAACTCATGGTCCTCATTCTTGGTACAAATCCTTCAAGCAACGTGCTTCAAAGCATAACGAACTCCACTACCGTCCGGGATTTTCTAGTAAAACAGTTTGTATGTGTAATATAGCAAAATTTGTTTTCAGCAAGTGAGTTACTCTCTATACAAAATTAAGTTGCATTTCTGAGACCTAACATCTCAGCAGATTGTAATCTAATTGTTCTTGAAAAGTTAAATGAAATAACTGTTAACCATACACTAATAGAACGAATCAGTAAGTGGCAGTAAGGATAAAGTAAGCTGAACTTTGGCACAGTGTATCTGAGGTCACCAGAAAACTTGACACTGGGCGCAGGAACCCCTAGGTATGCTGACCTAGCAGTATCAGATCTATTGTTTGGCTGAACTATTGGTCTGTCGGTATACGACTTGGTATGCTACCGGCCTTTTGACCCTTACTTTTGAAACAGAATTGTCCTATGTCATGTATTATGGTGCAAAAATCTCTTGTAATCTCTGTAAGAGAGGCTGAGAAAGCTAATGCAAAGTACTGAGCATGGTTACTCTAGTTACCACTGATTTTTATATATATTCATCTTGCTTTTACTTGCTGAATCCTATTTGTTGTTCTATGTCTACATCTCCTTGCCACCCTCCCTCTTCCTTTCACGAATGGGCAGTCTACGTTTTGGATGTTTAGCAAGCTAATGGCCCTTCCTGGTTCTGTGTTACTGTTGAGATCACGCTTAAAACCACTCAGTACCCCACAAAGGCCAACTAGTGATGTATCAAAAGCTCATCCAAGAATGACTTGTAAATCGATAAGGAAAGTAGGACTTACCGTAAAAAGCTCCTTCAGTGCACTGAGCGTTGTTTGGGTAGGAGGAAGGATATCTTGAGACTGTAGAATGTTTAGCTACCACTTACAAACGAGTTGCAGAAGTAGGCGTTGGTGTTGTGGTTGTAATGGTATAGTTGTAGTCCTTATAGGTGTTGATGTAGTGGTAGAAGTTGAAGTTGAAGTGGTTGTAGCATCTGGTGTTGTTGATGTGGTGGAAGTGGTTGTTGTTGATGTAGATGTAGAAGAACTGGTAGTTGTTGATGTAGTGGTTTTGGAGTTGTTGATGTGGAAGTGGTAGTGGTAACTGGTATTGAAGTTGTTGAAGTTTTGGAGGTAGATGTTGTTGAAATGGATGGTGTTGTAAATGTTGTAGTGGTAGGTGGCTCTCGCACTTGCAATCCATCGGCTCAGTTTGTAGTGGCTGATGTTGTCTCTGTTGTAGACGTCTGGCTGTAGAAGAGAGGAATGATATTTGATTTTGGTGTTGTTGATAGAATCTAAATCTTAATCAAAAATTATATTTCTCAATTAATAAAAATAATAATTGACAAAATAATGAAAACTGAAGCCTTTACTAACCTGCGTGGAGATGTAGATGTTGAAAGTTGAGGATCTTAGATGATGTGGTGGTAGATGGTGTTGTAGAAGTTGTGGAAGTAGTTGTTGTTGATGTAGATGTTGAAGAAGTTGATGAGGTAGATGAGGTGGTGGTTGTTGGTGTTGTAGAAGTTGTGGAAGTAATTGTTGTTGGAGATGTAGATGTTGAAGAAGTTGATGAGGTGGTGGTAGTTGGTGTTGTAGAAGTTGTGGTTGTAGCTGTTGTTGATGTAGATGTTGAAGAAGTTGAGGATGTAGATGAGGTGGTGGTAGCTGGTGTTGTAGAAGTTGTTGAAGTAGTTGTTGTTGGAGTTGTAGATGTTGAAGAAGTTGAGGATGTAGATGATGTGGTAGTAGTTGGTGTTGTTGAAGTTGTGGAAGTAGTTGTTGTTGGAGATGTAGATGTTGTTGAAGTTGTGGAAGTAGTTGTTGTTGGAGATGTAGATGTTGTTGAAGTTGTGGAAGTAGTTGTTGTTGGAGATGTAGATGTTGAAGAAGTTGAGGATGTAGATGATGTGGTGGTAGTTGGTGTTGTAGAAGTTGTGGAAGTGGTTGTTGTTGGAGATGTAGATGTTGAAGAAGTTGAGGATGTAGATGACGTGGTGGTAGTTGGTGTTGTAGAAGTTGTGGACGTAGTTGTTGTTGGAGATGTGGATGTTGAAGAAGTTGAGGATGTAGATGAGGTGGTGGTAGTTGGTGTTGTAGAAGTTGTGGAAGTAGATGTTGTTGGAGATGTAGATGTTGAAGAAGTTGATGATGTAGATGATGGTTGGTAGTTGGTGTTGTAAGTTAGTTGATGATGTGGTTGTTGTTGGAGATGTAGATGTTGAAGAAGTTGATGATGTGGTGGTAGTTGGTGTTGTTGAAGTTGTGGAAGTTGTTGTTGTTGGAGATGTAGATGTTGAAGTTGTGGAAGTAGTTGTTGGAGATGTAGATGTTGAAGAAGTTGTGGAAGTAGTTGTTGTTGGAGATGTAGATGTTGAAGAAGTTGTGGAAAGTTGTAGTTGTTGTTGGAGATGTAGATGTTGTTGAAGTTGTGGAAGTAGTAGTTGTTGGAGATGTGGAGATGTTGATGAAGAAGTTGAGGATGTAGATGAGGGTGGTGGTAGTTGGTGTTGTAGAGAAGTTGTGGAAGTAGTTGTTGTTGGAGATGTTGATGTTGAAGAAGTTGATGATGTAGATGAGGTGGTGGTAGTTGGTGTTGTTGAAGTTGTGGAAGTAGTTGTTGTTGGAGATGTAGATGTTGTTGAAGTTGTGGAAGTAGTAGTTGTTGGAGATGTAGATGTTGAAGAAGTTGTGGAAGTAGTAGTTGTTGGAGATGTAGATGTTGAAGAAGAAGTTGTAGAAGTAGTTGTTGTTGCTGTTGTAGATGTTGTTGAAGTTGTGGAACTAGTTGTTGTTGGGGATGTAGATGTTGAAGAAGTTGAGGATGTAGATGAGGTGGTGGTAGTTTTGTGTTGTAGAAGTTGTGGAAGTAGTTGTTGTTGGAGATGTTGATGTTGAAGAAGTTGATGATGTAGATGAGGTGGTGGTAGTTGGTGTTGTTGAAGTTGTGGAAGTAGTTGTTGTTGGAGATGTAGATGTTGTGGAAGTAGTAGTTGTTGGAGATGTAGATGTTGAAGAAGTTGTGGAATTAGTAGTTGTAGGAGATGTAGATGTTGAAGAAGTTGTAGAAGTAGTTGTTGTTGGAGTTGTAGATGTTGTGGAACTAGTTGTTGTTTGGAGATGTAGATGTTGAAGAAGTTGAGGATGTAGATGGGGTGGTGGTAGTTGGTGTTGTGTTGAAGTAGTTGTTGTTGATGTTGAAGAAGTTGATGATGTAGATGAGGTGGTGGTAGTTGGTTGTTGAAGTTGTGGAAGTAGTTGTTGTTGAGATGTAGATGATGTTGAAGTTGTGAGAGTAGTTGTTGAAGATGTAGATGTTGAAGAAGTTGATTGTTGATGTGGTGGAGGTAGTTGGTGTTGTTGAAGTTGATGTTGCAGTGGTTGATGGTTGGAGATGTAGATGTTGAAGAAGTTGATGAGGTAGAAGATGTGGTGGTAGTTGGTGTTGTAGAAGTTGTGGAAGTAGTTGTTGCTGATGTAGATGATGTGGTGGTAGTTGGTGTTGTTGAAGTTGTGGGAGTAGATGTTGGTGGAGTTGTTGATGTTGAAGAAGTTGATGATGTAGATGAGGTGGTGGTAGATGCTGTTGTTGAAGTTTTGGAGGTAGAGGTTGTTGAAATGGATGGTGTTGTAGATGTCGTAGTGGTAGGTGGCTCGCATTTGCAATCCGTCGGCTCCAGTTGTAGTGGCTGCTCTCTCTGTTGTAGATGTCTGGCTGCAAAGAGCAGAATTATATTTATCATTTAAATTCTCATCCTCATTTATATTATATCTTAGATGTTAATTGTAACTCAAGCCACTGACTTACCTGGCAGTTGTTGGGGGGTGTAGACGATGATGTAGATGAGGTGGCAGTAGAAGTAGAAACAGTTGGTGTTGTTGAAGTTGTAGATGTTGTTGTTGGTGGGGATATAGATGTTGAAGTTGTTGTAGATTGAGAGGTTGTGGGAAGTAGATCCTGTTGTAAGATGAAGTAGTGGCTGGGGTTGTGGAAGTGGTAGTTGCAGTCGTGGTAGATGCTGTTGTTGAAGATGTAGATGTTGAAGAAGTTGTTTGCGTAGGCGTGGTGGAAGTAGATGATGTTCCCGTGTGGTAGATGGTGTTGTTGAAGATGTAGATGTTGAAGAAGTTGTTTGTGTAGGAGTGGTGGAAGTAGATGATGTTGCGGTTGTGGTAGATGGTGTTGTTGAAGATGTAGATGTTGAAGAAGTTGTTTGTGTAGGAGAGTGGAAGTAGATGATGTTGTGGTCGTGGTAGATGGTGTTGTTGAAGATGTAGATGTTGAGGAAGTTGTTTGTGTAGGAGTGGTGGAAGTAGATGATGTTGCGGTCGTGGTAGATGGTGTTGTTGAAGATGTAGATGTTGAAGAAGTTGTTTTGCGAGGCGTGGTGGAAGTAGATGATGTTGCGGTCGTGGTAGATGGTGTTGTTGAAGATGTAGATGTTGAAGAAGTTGTTTGCGTAGGCGTGGTGAAGTAGATGATGTTGCGGTCGTGGTAGATGGTGTTGTTGAAGATGTAGATGTTGAAGAAGTTGTTTGTGTAGGAGTGGTGGAAGTAGATGATGTTGATGTCGTGGTAGATTGTGTTGTTGAAGATGTAGATGTTGAAGAACTTGTTTGTGTAGGAGTGGTGGAAGTAGATGATGTTGCGGTCGTGGTAGATGGTGTTGTTGAAGATGTAGATGTTGAAGAAGTTGTTTGCGGAGGCGTGGTGGAAGTAGATGATGTTGTGGTCGTGGTAGATGGTGTTGTTGAAGATGTAGATGTTGAAGAAGTTGTTTGCGTAGGCGTGGTTGAAGTAGATGTTGTCTTTGCGGTCGTGGTAGATGGTGTTGTTGAAGATGTAGATGTTGAAGAAGTTGTTTGCGTTGGCGTGGTGAAGTAGATGATGTTACGGTCGTGGTAGATGGTGTTGTTGAAGATGTAGATGTTGAAGAAGTTGTTTTTGCGTGGCGTGGTGGAAGTAGATGATGATGTTGGTCGTGGTAGATGGTGTTGTTGAAGATGTAGATGTTGAAGAAGTTGTTTGTGTAGGAGTGGTGGAAGTAGATGATGTTGCGGTCGTGGTAGATGGTGTTGTTGAAGATGTAGATGTTGAAAGAAGTTGTTTGCGTAGGCGTGGTGAAGCAGAGATGATATTTGCGGTCGTGGTAGATGGTGTTGTTGAAGATGTAGATGTTGAAGAAGTTGTTGGAGTTGTTGGAGTGGTGGAAGTAGATGATGTTGCGGTCGTGGTAGATGGTGTTGTTGAAGGGTAGATGTTGGAAGAAGTTGTTTGCGAGGACGTGGTGGAAGTAGATGATGTTGCGGTCGTGGTAGATGGTGTTGTTGAAGATGTAGATGTTGAAGAAGTTGTTTGTGTTGGAGATGTAGATGGAAGTAGATGATGTTGCGATTGTGGTAGATGGTGTTGTTGAAGATGTAGATGTTGAAGAAGTTGTTTGCGTAGGCGTGGTGGAAGTAGATGATGTTGCGGTCGTGGTAGATGGTGTTGTTGAAGAAGTTGTTTGCGTAGGGCGTGGTGGAAGTAGATGATGTTGCGGTCGTGGTAGATGGTGTTGTTGAAAAGAAGTTGTTTTGAAGATGCAGTGGCGTGGTGGAAAGAGATGATATTGCGGTCGTGGTAGATGGTGTTGTTGAAGATGTAGATGTTGAAGAAGTTGTTTGCGTAGGCGTGGTGGAGAGTAGATGATGTTGCAGTCGTGGTAAGATGGTGTTGTTGAAAGATGTTAGTAGTTGTTGATGTAGGGTTGTGGAAGTAGAAAGATGTTGGAGATATGAATGTTGAAGTTGTGGGAAGTAGTTGTTGGAGATGTAGATGTTGGAAGAAGTTGTTGATGTAGACGGAGTGGTGGTAGTTGTGTGTTGAAGTTGTGGAAGTAGTAGTTATTGGAGATGTAGATGTTGAAGAAGTTGTTGATGTAAGATGGGGTGGTGGTAGTTGGTGTTGTTGAAGTTGTGGGAAGTAGTTGTTGTTGGAGATGTAGATGTTGAAAAGTTGTTGATGTAGATGAATGTGGTGGTAGTTGGTGTTGTTGAAGTTGTGAAGTAGTTGTTGTTGGAGATGTAGATGTTGAAAGAAGTTGTTGATGTAGATGAGAGGTGGTAGTTGGTGTTGTTGAAGTTGTAGGGAGTAGTTGTTGTTGAAAGATGTAGATGTTGAAAAGTTGATGAGGTAGATGATGTGGTGGTAGTTGGAGTTGAAGTTGTGGAAGTAGTTGTTGTTGGTGGATGTTGAAGTTGTGGAAGTAGTAGTTGTTGGAGATGTAGATGTTGAAGAAGTTGATGATGTAGATGATGTGGTGGTAGTTGGTGTTGTAGAAGTTGTGGAAGTAGTTGTTGTTGGAGATGTAGATGTTGAAGATGTTGTTGATGTAGATGAGGTCGTGGTAGTTGGTGTTGTTGAAGTTGTGGAAGTAGTTGTTGTTGGAGATGTAGATGTTGTTGAAGTTGTGGAAGTAGTTGTTGTTGGAGATGTAGATGTTGAAGAAGTTGATGATGTAGATGATGTGGTGGTAGTTGGTGTTGTTGAAGTTGTGGAAGTAGTTGTTGTTGGAGATGTAGATGTTGTTGAAGTTGTGGATGTAGTTGTTGTTGGAGTTGTTAGATGTTGAAGAAGTTGATGATGTAGATGATGTGGTTGTGGTTGCAGATGTTGAAGTACTTGTGGATGTGGATGGGGTGTAGTTGTTGGAGATGTAGATGTTGGTGTTGTTGTGGAAGTAGTTGTTGTTGGAGATGTAGATGTTGAAGAAGTTGATGATGTAGATGATGTGGTGGTAGTTGGTGTTGTTGAAGTTGTGGTAGTAGTTGTTGGAGATGTGGACGTTGTTGGAGAAGTGGAAGTAGTTGTTGTTGGAGATGTAGATGTTGAAGAAGTTGATGATGTAGATGAGGTGGTGGTAGTTGAAGTTGTGGAAGTTGTTGTTGTTGGAGATTAGATGTTGTTGAAGTTGTTGAGGTAGTTGTTGTTTGGAGATGTAGATGTTGAAGAAGTTGATGATGTAGATGAGGTGGTGGTAGTGGTGTTGTTTGAAGTTGTGGAAAGTTGTTGTTGGAGATGTAGATGTTGTTGAAGTTGTGGAAGTTGTTGTTGTTGGAGATGTAGATGTTGAAACTTGTGGATGTGGTGATGTGGTGGTTGGTGATGTAGACAAGTTGTGGAAGTAGTTGTTGTTGGAGATGTTGATGTTGTTGAAGTTGTGGTAATGTTGTTGGAGATGTAGATGTTGAAGAAGTTGATGGAGGTAGATGAGGTGGTGGTAGTTGGTGTTGTTGAGAGGTTGTAGAAGTAGTTGTTGTTGGAGATGTAGATGTTGTTGAAGTTGTGGAAGTAGTTGTTGTTGGGAATGTAGATGTTGAAGAAGTTGTGGTTGGAGATGATGGGTGGTTGGTGTTGTTGAAGTTGTGGATAGTTGTTGTTGGAGATGTAGATGTTGTTGAAGTTGTAGGAAGTAGTTGTTGGAGATGTAGATGTTGGAGAGTTGATGGGAGTTGATGTTGGTGGTGGTAGTTGGTGTTGGAGATGTTGTGGAAGTAGTTGTTGTTGGATGATGTAGTTGTTGTTGAAGTTGATGGAAGTAGTTGTTGTTGGAGATGTAGATGTTGAAGAAGTTGTGGATGTTGTTGGAGATGTGGTGGTTGGTGTTGTAGAAGTGTTGGAGATGTATGTTGTTGTTTGAATGTAATGTTGTTGATGTTGTGGAAGTAGTTGTTGGAGATGTAGATGTTGAAGAAGTTGTGGAAGTGGATAAGGTGGTGGTAGTTGGTGTTGTTGAAGTTGTGGAAGTAGTTGTTGTTGGAGATGTAGATGTTGTTGAAGTTGTGGGAGTAGTTGTTGTTGGAGATGTAGATGACAAAGTTGTGGATGTAGATGATGTGGGTGGTTGGTGTTGTAGAAGTTGTGGGAAGTAGTTGTTGTTGGAGATTGGATATTTGTTGACAGTTGTGGAAGGAGTTGTTGGAGATGTAGATGTTGAAGAAGTTAATGCTGTTGGAGATGAGATGGTGGTAGTTAATGTTGTTGAAGTTGTGACAAGTAGTTGTTGTTGATGTAGATGTTGTTGAAGTTGAAGGAAGTAGTTGTTGTTGGAGATGTAGATGTTGAAGAAGTTGTGGATGTAGATGATGTGGTTGGTTGGTGTTGTAGAAGTTGTGGAAGTGTTGTTGTTGGAGATGTAGATGTTGTTGAGATGTTGTGGGAAGTAGTTGTTGGAGATGTAGATGTTGACAAGTTGATGATGTAGATGAGGTGGTGGTAGTTGTTGATGTTGAAGTTGTGGAAGTAGTTGTTGTTGATGTAGATGTTGAAGAAGTTGATGATGTAGATGATTGGTGGTAGTTGGTGTTGTTGATGTTGTGGAAGAATTGTTGGAGATGTAGATGTTGTTGAAGTTGTTGGAAGTAGTTGTTGTTGGAGATGTAGATGCACAAGAAGTTGTAATGTTGTAGGTGGTGGTAGTTGGTGTTGTTGATGTTGTGGAAGTAGTTAGTTGTTGGAGATGTAGATGTTGTTGAAGTTGTGGAGATGTAATGTTGTTGGAATGTAGATGTTGGGAAGTTGATGATGTAGATCGTTGATGTGGTGGTAGTTGGTGTTATTTGAAGTTGTGGAAGTAGTTGTTGTTGGAGATGTAGATGTTGAAGATGATGTTGATGATGAGGTGGCGGTAGTTGGTGTTGTTGATGTTTGGAAGTAGTTGTTGGAGATGTAGATGTTGTTGTGGATGTGGAAGTAGTTGTTGTTGGAGATGTATATTTGTTGGATGTGGAAGTAGTTGTTGTTGGAGATGAGATGTAGATGTTGTTGAAGATGTGGAGTAGTTGTTGTTGGCGATGTAGATGTTGTTGAATTTGTGGAATAGTCGTTGTTGGAGATGTAGATGTTGAAGAAGTTGATGAGGTAGATGGGGTGGTGGTAGTGCAGTGTTGTTGAAGTTGTGGAAGTAGTTGTTGTTGGAGATGTATGACATTTTGAAGTTGTGGAAGCAGTTGTTGTTGGAGATGTAGATGTTGAAGAAGTTGATGGGGTAGATGATGTGGTGGTAGTTGGTGTTGTAGAAGTTGTGGTAGTAGTTGTTGTTGGAGGAGATGTTGAAGTTGTGGATGTGGTAGTAGTTGTTGGAGATGTAGATGTTGAAGAAGTTGATGAGGTAGATGCTGGAAGTGGTGGTGGTTAGTGTTGTAGAAGTTGTGGATTTGGAGATTGATGTTGGAGATGTTGATGTTGTTGAAGTTGTTGGTGTTGATGAGTGGTGGTAGTTGGAGATGTTGAGTTGTGGAAGGTAATGTTGTTGGAGATGTTGATGTTAAAGAAGATGTTGATGATGTGGTGGTTGATGTTGTGGAAGTAGTTGTTGGAGATGTAGATGTTGTTGAAGATGTGGAAGGTAGTTGTTGTTGGAGATGTAGATGTTGTTGAAAGATGTGGAAGTAGTTGTTGTTGGAGATGTAGATGTTGTTTGAAGATGTAAAGTGGTTGATTGTTGGAGATGTAGATGTTGTTGAAGTTGTGGAAGTAGTCGTTGTTGGAGATGTAGATGTTGAAGAAGTTGATGGATGTAGATGGGGTGGTGGTAGTCGGTGTTGTTGAAGTTGTAGGAAGTAGTTGTTGTTGGAGATGTTAGATGTTGTTGAAGTTGTAGATGTAGTTGTTGTTGGAGATGTAGATGTTGAAGAAGTTGATGAGGTAGATGATGTGGTGGTAGTTGGTGTTGTAGAAGTTGTTGAAGTAGTTGTTGTT
This sequence comes from Macrobrachium rosenbergii, assembly GCF_040412425.1. Classification (NCBI taxonomy): domain Eukaryota; kingdom Metazoa; phylum Arthropoda; class Malacostraca; order Decapoda; family Palaemonidae; genus Macrobrachium; species Macrobrachium rosenbergii. The sequence continues at coordinate 34,214,618 of NC_089741.1, forward strand.
GGAGATGTTGAAGTTGTGGAAGTAGTAGTTGTTGGAGATGTAGATGTTGAAGAAGTTGATGAGTAGATGATGTGGTGGTAGTTGAAGTGTTGTAGATTGTTGAAGTAGTTGTTGTTGGAGATGTAGATGTTGAAGTACTTGTTGATGTAGATGAGGTCGTAGTAGTTGGTGTTGTTGAAGTTGTGGAAGTAGTTGTTGTTGGAGATGTAGATGTTGTTGAAGATGTGGAGTAGTTGTTGTTGGAGATGTAGATGTTGAAAGATGTGGAAGTAGTTGTTGTTGGAGATGTAGATGTTGTTGAAGATGTGGTAAGTAGTTGTTGTTGGAGTTATGTAGATGTCGTTGTGAATGATATAGAAGTAGTTGTTGTTGGAGATGTAGATGTTGTTGAAGATGTTGAAGTAGTTGTTGTTGGAGATGTAGATGTTGTTGAAGTTGTTGAAGTAGTTGTTGTTGGAGATGTAGATGTTGTTGAAGATGTGGAAGTAGTTGTTGTTTGAGATGTAGATGTTGAAGATGTTGATGAAGTAGATGAGGTGGGTGGTAGTCGGTGTTGTTGAAGTTGTGGAAGTAGTTGTTGTTGGAGTTGTTGATGTTGTTGAAAGATGTGGAAGTAGTTGTTTGTTGTTGATGTAGATGTGGTTGAAGATGTGGAAGTAGTTGTTGTTGGAGATGTAGATGTTGTTGAAAGATGTGGAAGTAGTTGTTGTTGGAGAGATGTAGATGTTGTTTGTTGTTGTTGGAAGTAGTTGTTGTTGGAGATGTTGATGTTGTTGAAGATGTAAAGGTAGTTGTTGTTGGAGATGTAGATGCTGTTGAAGTTGTGGAAGTAGTTGTTGTTGGAGATGTAGATGTTGTTGAAGATGTGGATGTGGATTGTTGTTGGAGAGGTAGATGTTGTTGAAGTTGTGGTTGATGTAGTGTTGTTGGAGATGTAGATGTTGAAGAAGTTGTGGATGTAGATGAGGTGGTGGTAGTCGGTGTTGTTGAAGTTGTGGTTGTGAGTTGTTGGAGATGTAGATGTTGATGAAAGATGTGGAAGTAGTTGTTGTTGGAGATGTAGATGGAGTTGAAGATGTGGAAGTAGTTGTTGTTGTTGGAGATTTAGATGTTGTTGAAGTTGTGAGATGTAGATGTTGTTGGAGATGTAGATGTTGAAGAAGTTGATGAGGTAGATGAGGTGGTGGTAGTCGGTGTTGTTGAAGTTGTGGAAGTAGTAGTTGTTGGAGATGTAGATGTTGTTGTTGTGGAGTTGTGGAAATGTTGTTGTTGGAGATGGTAGATGTTGTTGGTGTTGTTGGAAGTAGTTGTTGTTGAGAGATGTAGATGTTGTTGAAGTTGTGGATAGTGGTTGTTGGAGATGTAGATGTTGAAGAAGATGATGTTGATGATGGTGGTAGTTGGTGTTGTTGATGTAGATGTGGAAGTACTTGTTGTTGGAGATGTAGATGTTGTTGAAGATGTGTAAGTAGTTGTTGTTGGAGATGTTAGATGTTGTTGAAGATGTGGAAGTAGTTGTTGTTGGAGATGTAGATGTTGAAGAAGTTGATGGGGTAGATGATGGTGGTGGTAGTCGGTGTTGTTGAAGTTGTGGAAGTAGTTGTTGTTGGAGATGTAGATGTTGTTGAAGATGTGGAGTAGTTGTTGTTGGTGGAGATGTTGTTGATGTAGTTGAAGATGTTGGTGTAGTTGTTGTTGGAGATGTAGATGTTGTTGAAGATGTGGAAGTAGTTGTTGTTGGAGATGTAGATGTTGAAAGAAGTTGATGATGTAAGATGAATGAGGTGGTGGAAGTTGGTGTTGTTGAAGTTGTAGAGTAGTTGTTGTTGGAGATGTGGTGGTTGTGGAAGTAGTTGTTGTTGATGTTGATGTTGAAGAGTTGTTGATGATGTAGATGTAAGGTTGTGGGTAGTTGGTGTTGTTGAAGTTGTTGATGTAGTTGTTGTTGGAGATGTAGAAGTTGTTGAAGTAGTTGTTGTTGGAGATGTAGATGTTGAAGAAGTTGTGGATGTGGAAGTAGTTGTTGTTGGAATGTTGACGTTGAAGAAGTTGTGGAAGTAGATGCGGTGGTGCCGGTTGTGGTGGTAGATGGGGTTGTGGATGTTGAAGTGGTACTTGGTGTTGTTGTTGTTGTTGGGATGTAGATGATGAAGAGGTTGTTCGAGGTGTGGAAGGAGGCAGAATTGGTGGTGTTCTTGTCACTTTTAGCTCCAGTATTTTCCAGTTCAAAGATGTCCGATACTCCTAAAGATTTCTTCATAATGGCTATTTGGTCAGACTGAAAGTTATTATAAATTATAAATATAAATAATTATTAAATAATAATGAATTTATCATTCCATGACACCAGGGCTGGAAATGGAATAATGTTTCGTTCCTACTTCAGTTTTTGGCAGTTGTACATATCCATGTTGTTGCATTCCATTTTCAACTCATTTTAAAACTTGTGGATGTCTTTGAGGTGGTCATCAGATTATATATATATATATATATATATTATATATATATGTTATATATTATATATATAGATGTAGATGTATAACTCATTTAAGATTGGACCAAAAATTTGATCAGGAAGTTGCTATTCATAGAATGACTGGTGTTGTTGAACTCTGTCAAAGTTTGTGACACAAATCAGTTCTTGAAATTGCGAAACTGAAAATCTTTGAAAGTATATTGAAATTCCATTCTCCATGGTACATTAAGTTCCATCAAAGTATACTAAATTCCTTTCTTTAAGTACATTAAGTTCTTTCAAAGTGTAATAAAAATTCCATTCTCAGGTACATTAAATTCTATCAAGGTACATTAAATCCCCTTCCCAAAAGTACATGAAATTCGTCTCAGCCAAAAAACAAAACCGCAACAAGGTTCTTAATAGTGGAGAACCTGAGTCGGTTATCTCACCTGGTAGGACAATTCGCTTCCTCGACAGGTGGTTGGATATCAAGCCGACCATCTGGATCTTGAACCTGGAGGCCGACTTGAAATATAGGGTATCTCGTTCCGATGTTGTTGAAGTGTTCCGCTCGAGATTTCGGTTCCGCAGAACCTGAATCACGGAAGATCATCAGAACACTCAAGTGTTTTCACAGTTAGTTAGGTACATCAACACACACACACACACACACACACACACAGGCATAGTGGTGTATTCCATACGTACTTGGATCTTCCATTATTATTATTATTATTATTATTATTATTATTATTATTATTATTATTATTATTATTATTTAGATGATGAAGACTGCTCATATGGAGCAAGCCCACCACAGGGCCACTGACTTGAAGTTCAGGACTCCCAAAAAGAACATGGTGGTCATCAGAAAGGAGTAACAAGAGTAGTAAAGGGAAATAGACAAAGAAGATATCTTGTAAGAAAAAGAAAAAATAAAATAACTAATCAATGAATAAGCAGATAAAATTGTAAGTAAATAATTAAAATGCAAGGAGTAGTTGTAATAGGGTAGAAAGTAGTTGCATCTTCGATGAACTTTTTGAAGTTGAAGATCCGTCATAACTACAAGTTTTAATCGTGATTCAGTTGAAATTAAGTTGGTTGTGGTGGGATCATCATCTCTGCATACTAATATATATATATATATATACCATATATATATATATGATGTATATATATATGGTGTTATAATGTTGTTATATGTTTGGTTCTAAATGAAAACAGTTTGTGACCTGGAACTTGTTACTAAGCTAGGATGGAAAGCGATCCAGCTAGGTCATAAAGATTCCAGACAATAAGGCATTTTGGTTGGAAGGATCTGAAGTTCACATGCGGAAGCTGCACAGTTGTCATTCCTGTGGAGTAATCTCGTCGAAACGGGGCATAACCAAACCAGGTTAGGTTGTTAGGGTGTATCCCACTTGGACTTGAGCTGTCACCATTTGTGAATAAAGTTACAGGAGGAACCAGGTTCCTGCATGCAGTTCGACCTCGGGAGACCACTCCGAAAGGACACCATCACTTTGGCGTCCATTTCAACATTCTGGGTCAGAATGTCTGCAAGTTCTTGTCGAGCATGTTGTCCGTCCTGATCTCCAGGCCGTCGTACCCAACACATGTCGACGTCTGCCGTCTCTCTGATGTTGTTGGGAGTCCTCCGCAGAACGTCGAATGCTGAGAACGTCGCCACCACGTTGTGGCTATTCGGAGCTCTGATCCGCGGTGAACTTCAGACCTGGTGTCAGGACCACGGTTGTATTACTCTGTACTTGTAGATTCGGCAGAAAACTAACCGAATTATAGTTAGATGTGTAAATATGCTGGTATTTGTTGGGGATACTTAGGTGCTCATTGTCAATCCAAAAGTCTCTAAGCGTCTGTAGCCCAACAGCCTTTGACTACAGATCACTGCAGCCGCTGATTAACAATGCATATTTGATTTACGTCTTCTTAAAATCTTTAAATATGCAAATCTTTAGTTTATAAGCAGTAACACTTCATTTGATGAATATGATGTGGATTAGCAAGTTTGGTCAATCTTCCTCATGGTGGTAAATGTTGTAGATAATAGTTCACAACTATTGGCAGTTTCCTGTGTTGAAAGTTAGTTTGTAAATTGTTCCCACAGTTATGTGTTAGTGACAGTTGTATGTTAATGGTTCACACAAAAGGCAATACATACATACTGTTACAGTGTCTGTATATATATATATTGATGTTATGGATAATAGTATTCCTAAAGGCATCGGAGAGTGCTGTTATATGTTTATATGTTCAGCTATTTGTTTTGTTATCCCTGGAAAAGAAAGGCTACATTATACTTGATGGGTCCTTTATGCTGGTTTATTATGAAAACTTTATAAAATTTTCTTTTACTTTCTGAAAATAATGGTGAATCTGTTTCCACTTCATTTTTGGAAAACCAGATGATTCCTTGGGCAGTCAGGGTTCCATTTTTAACGTACTCTTAAAATCCACAATCTTTGTTTCTTTACTTGTAGACATATAAAGTTACTTAAGATTGAAACCAGTTCAGCAAATATTCAGATGAGACACAATTAAGCCTCCGTCACTGAAAGTCATCAAAATTCGTACCTGCCGGATGCCTGGCTCTTGGAAATCGAAATGCATATGGTTTTGAAAGTATGTAGAATTTTTTTCTGTGTAGTTCAGGAGGATGGCCTCTTCAAAGTGTAAAGAGTTTCCTCATTAACTTTCTTCCCATAATTCTATCAAAGTGTCCTAAATGCCCTTCCAAAGTAATTTCACAAATTCTAGATTAGGTGGACAAAACCGGAACTGCTCTTGACTCAGAAAATGAAAAAGACCAGAGAGTTAATCATCTCACCTGGTGGGACAATTAAGCTTCCTCTGACGAGGTGATAGCCATGACCATCCGGTCTTGAACCTCGAGACCGACTTGAAATAGGACCATCTCATTCCCGACAGGTGAAAGTGTCTCGCTCGAGGATTTCGGTTCCGCAGAACCTGGATCCACGGAAGATCCACCAGAATACTCAAAGTGTTTTCCACAGTTGCATAGGTACATCAATACACACACACCACAACACACAGGCATATCGGTATGTTCCTTGGTCATTGTCTGCATTATTTTACCAGGTGGAGAACTGGTTTATTTTTTATATTTATTGTTTTCCTGGTATTATTTCTGATAATTCAGAAACTAGACTTACCATATGGAAGGGTACTAACTTGCGTTAAAAGGTCACAACTGTCTGGGCAGTTCATTCAGAACGTCCCATCTGGAAAAAAATAAAATAACAGTCGTTAAATAGATAACCATTGTTCAGGCAAATTCGCTAAAATGCAGGTCCCAGTTGCTATCAGAGGCATAAATGCATTGCATCTTGTTGAAAGTAGTTGAAGTCCATATGCGACAGATCTGTCTGTCTCGTGAGACCCTGGTAAGTGGGTTCAAAGGTGGCTCTACATGGTGATGTGTCCGTTCAAAACTTTTAACCATATGAGGATGAAATTCAGATAGTTTCAGCATCCAGTACCATATTAAACTAAGATGGGTTTTGGTTTTGTATAAACATTTACTTTTAGACAAACATATGAAGCTCAATTTAGTGAATGCTGAATGGCAATCTTTCCTTTTCAAACATTTCTTGAGAAGCGACTCTCCATCATTAGGTTAGAATTCTTACTCCCTGAACGTTGACCATGCCTGGAAAAGGGCCCAAGCCAGGTCTCCTCGGGATATAACAGGACTCATATATAGGAGTGAATCACCATTTTCCAGTAGCATGCCCTTCCATAGCTATTCAGGAATGTAATCTTTCTGCAACCTCAGTAGATTTAACGATAACCTATTTCAGCCGTCATGACCAGCTATGTCATGTCTCCCGTCTCTGTGAGCTGTTGTCAGTTTCCTTGAAGAAATTATGTTCCTTCTGGAAGGACGTTGTCCGTGTTGCATTTGGACGTAGGTATCCTGTCTGACCTGGTCTCCTCGTGCCAAAGTCCTATGGCGTGGCCTATTTCGACCAGCAAGGATCCCATCTGCAGTGGGGTGGAATGTTCAAAGGTTACTCATCACTCAGTTGAAGTGTGGATGGTGCATTCAGAATAAGTGACAAGCTAAACTTGGGTGACTCATGTAACTTAACCAGTGCTTTAGAACATAAAACAGGAGGAGGTATGTTGTATACATTGAAGTCCACCCCAAAAATAATAATAATGGTATACATTATATCCCAAGTAAAGGCAATCTTTCTCTAAGAAGACAAGACTGGTTATTGAGAATTTAAAAAATTATTATATCAGGCAGGTTTACTAATTTTCTAATTCAAGAACTACTTTGTTGCCCATTGGTTGAGAGTGGATATACAAAACATGTGGGCATACCTGCATGGAATAAATGACATTTAAGTCCCTGAGTGAACCTAACAAAAATTTCATGGAATTTATCCTTCTAAAGTAACTCAAGAACTGGGAACTGCTCTCCTTTAGCTCAAGGTCCAAAAGATTTGGTCATTTCATCCTCTCCTCATTCTTTTGTCTTTTGAAAAATTACAGAAGACTGTTGAGAAGAAAAGAATGACAAGCAGTTAGAAAACTTGAAGACAAAAGAAGAAAAGAATGATTCAGAAAACCAAAGGTCTTACTGATAAATGAGAGGGCTCCCTTGATGGCTGCTGAAGATGCAGTGGGTTAACCTGTTGGTCCTCCCAAAAGCCCAAGATGGCCTCATAGAAGCAACAGTGGCCGCCAGAAAATTTTCCCAACTCTGAGCTGGCTTTGAACTCAGGACTACCTCAGTCAGAGATTTACCTTTCTGCAAGAGGTGCAGAGATTTGGGCTATGCTTCAAAGGGTACCATGATTACCCTTCATTATCCTTCCAGCCCCACATTTCTCTGGCACACTTTAGTAACATAAATGGGCTGGCCGGAGGGAGCTGGTCATCCCGAAGGAACTACAGCTGTCGTCATCTATCTGGAACTGCAGATGAGGACCACTGTAGGATGAGGGGACCTCTTCAAAGTTGAGGCAGGTGGCTGTCTGCCACACCTGGATAACTTCCCACACTGCGGAGCATCCACAAACCCTGGCGTCATGGTAATGAAGATAGTCATGACAGACAGTGTATGATGCTAATAAAATTATTTCATGGTTTTAGATAAAAAAAATATGATGATCAATTTAATCAGATAAGGATTATCATTAACAATGGTGAGTCACATGCCCTGTAATAATAACAATAATGATAATAGAATAATAATGAGCTGACTAATAACAGTCAGGCAGTCGAACATGCCCTATAGTAGCGTAATGTCCAAATATCATCAACTTCAGTTAAGTTCCGACAAAATGATTTAAATGACAATAGGTGATGTGTTAACCAGTAACAAAAACCCGTAAAATCAGTTTCAAAATTCTGTTATTATGGTATAATGAAAACCACAAGACTTTCAGGACATTTTTGGGTCAACGATGGTTTTTGTCAGACTGGCCATAAGTGGTGAGGATGATGATGATGATGATTTCAACTGAGTGAGTTTCTTAAGCTAAAACCTAAATTTGATGTCTGTAAAAATCTGCGGGGAACAGCATGGCAACATTCCCTACAGCTGTATACACACCAAATGAGCCGAGTTGATCTGTAGGTGTCAGGGCTCGATTCAGATTAGCTCCTCCTCTTCCCACAATGAGTCATGAAGGAGTCACATTTACCAGTATCCTGTGGGATTTCACGATTCAGTTTCATGGAAGAGGCAGGAACTGGAGCTATGGGTGCAATAATACGTACCAAGACCAGACTTTTTTGGTGATTTTAGTCCCTTCTCCAGATGGAGTTCCTCCCTGGATGACAACAGGAAAGTTCAAAAGTAGACCTGGACTGGGTTGCAAACAAGAATGGCCATATTAATTTTTAGCATTTGGTGTCTCCTATCTGGGTAATGGTTCCAAAGGTTGGCAGTAAGGGAGGAGGAAGGTTGGTGTGGCTATTTTCACAGCTCAGCTGGACTCTGAATGATTAGACTAGCCTTTCTTAGTGTGGGCAGTGTACACAATCTACCAAAAATAACACAGAAACATATTGTCCGTTTGACTAGAACAAAGCGTCTAACAGAAAATATTGTCCACCTGACTAGCAAGTTTTTTTAAACAACCTGACCCGGCTCGGAAGGATTGGTGTGGCTATTTTCACCCAGCTCAGCTGGACTCTGAATGATTAGACTAGCCTTTCTTGTGTGAACGGTGTACACAATCTTATGTGTTCACAAAATATTCTTCCGTTTGACTTGTCAGTCGTGTTGGAGAAATATTGTCCACCTGACTAGCAAGTCCCTGCAGAAACAAGACTATGACCCGGCTCGACTTTTTGTTTTGGCACGGATGCATAAAGCCACTGGCTCCAAAGATCAACCCTGCCTCTGAATGCAGCCCAAACGTCAGAATGGTAAAACAGAAGAACATCAGTAAATGAAAACAAACAAACTGTTTAATACTCAAACACACAACCAGGGACTAACTGAGTCCGTCATGTCTGATATAAAAGTAACATCACCTGTGAGTCATCTACCAAACAACTTGTAATCAGTAGCATTTGGTGACTGTGACAAGACAGTCCATTGGAGGCGATAGCGCCAGTTGAGTGTTGGCACCGTCGTGAGTTGAAGTCTTTTAAACAATATTTTCCATGTTGAAGTACAGAGTATTTATTCTGGTGCAAGAGTTGAACTTCCTAATAGTGTCTGTACTTTTGTGGTCTCAAGTTCTGGCTGGTCAGGTCTAGGGGTTAGCCTGTTATTAGATCTTTTATGCATTATCTCAAGTGAAATTTAAGCAACTGTGCTGTAACATTTAAATTGCAATGGCAGACCTCCAGTAATTGACTATGGCAGTGCATTGTCACTGAAGAAATATTTTTAAAATTTTCTTCCTGTAGCCATTGCTGTCTAAGAAAGAGGATCTGACTTGTCATGTAGACAGAAAATCTAACACATTTGGGGACGGCATCTGATTTGTCAACAGAGAGAAAGAAGCTCCAACAGACTATTTAAAGAAAATCAGGTTTGTCAAACAGAGCAAAGAGACCTGACTTACCATCTAAGTAGGTGAAGGAATGTAAGGGAAGCCCCCACTGTCAGGCCAGTAACTAGCCAGATTTGAACTGGCCTTCCTGTTCAGGACATAATTAACAAAGTGGAGACCTGCCATCTGGCTCTCTGTCAGCATGACGTCTTCCTCCTCGACATGCACGTCCTCAGGAAAGGTCTGCGGTGAGAGTTGCAAAGCATTAGAGCTGGCCCCCAGGATTCACCTGACCTAGCCAAGGCTAATGAACTTACCGTTA
>NC_089741.1:34224904-34262404 GCF_040412425.1 Macrobrachium rosenbergii
GAGCCATTCATTTATATACATAGTCTTACGAAGGCATTGGAAGAATTAAAAGGAAAAAGATTTTGACGTACATACAGCAAACCTTTGCATATCTTGAGATCAGAAATTACAATTATCTCCGAATGACTCGAGAAAATTATACATTATACATCCTTTCGTCGCAGTATTTTCTTACTTTTACTTATATTATCGTCATGGAGAATTCTGGATCCTTGTCACAGAGGTGGTGAATATGATTAGGGTGTGAAAGCATTCGAGTTCTTGAGCTAATTCGATTATCCTTGCTTGCTTTTAGCCGAGATCTTTATGCCTTTCCAACTGTCTTCGTTTCTCTCTCATTCTCTCTTTCTTTAAATGGCCATTACCGTTAATAGATGGTAAAATATTGTGAGATACCGTTGTAATGTAGATATTTTAGTTTTCCTCTCTCTCTCTCTCTCTCTCTCTCTCTCTCTCTCTTTTCGGTGTGAATTTAATTCTTTCTCGCCCTCTCAGTCTTTTTTTTGGTGTGAATTTAATTCTCTTTCTCTCTCTCTCTCTCTCTCTCTCTCTCTCTCTCTCTCTCTCTCTCACTCTCTCTCTCTCTCTGAAAATTTAATTCTCACTGTCTTTCTCTCTCAATCTTTTTTCTGTGTGAATTTAGTCCCCTTACCCCCCCTCCTTTCTCTCTCTCTCTCTCTCTCTCTCTCTCTCTCTCTCTCTCTCTCTCTCTCTCTCTCCCCAACCATCTTTTCTTTCCCCTGCTATTACGGTCATCCTATTTATTATGAATTTGTACGTCTGAAGAGATCCTCTGTTCGTCTCAATGGAGTCAGGTTCAGGCTGGCGGAAGCCGAGCTCAAGTCTTGGAAACTTCAAGGTCTCTCTCTCTCTCTCTCTCTCTCTCTCTCTCTCTCTCTCTCTCTCTCTCTCTCTCTCTCTCTCTTTTCGTTTACACAAAAAAGACGGTGAAAAGTAAGGCTGGATAAACGTGTACGTGGCCCTAATATTGTTGTTGTGCCAGATAGAAAAAAATTATATTATATATATATATATATATATATATATATATATATATATATATATATATATATATATATATATATATATATATATATATGCGTGTGTGTAATTGATGGGTTCATCCGCTTGGCCGGAGCAGAGATGCGCTTATCAATTATTATTCCTTTGGGCGAATGTTGTCGCCGAGATACAGTGATTTTAAATGTTTGTCAGCGCTTAATATTGGTGAATATATATACTTTTATATATATATATATGTGTGTGTGTATGTATATATATGCTTAGGGTGTGCATATGTGTATGTTTGGGTGGGTGTGTGTGTGTGTGTGTGTGTCTATGTTAGTGTTTGTGTCTTGTACGCATTGAACCAAGAAAAACGGGAAAATATTCGAGATATCGCATACCCTATTTTCTCGTTTCCTGTTTCAAACTTATCTTTTGTGTGAGTGCGTGTGTGTGTGTGTATGTGTGTGTGTATTCTCGTGTGTGAGCAAGACGTCATCCTGGTTTTAACAACTCACCCTTATCACCAGAATGCCCCAAGAGCTAAAAGTGAGTTTTATTTCCCGAGATCTGTGTGATACCGAAGAAGATAAACAAAGAAAAAGAACCGTGCGAGTGGATGATCACATGACGACGACGAGCAGGAAAAGGATTTGCAAATGTGTTACCATCTATTAACAGCCGTCAAAAGATATGTTAATAAGTTATCGTATTACAAAAATGGAAAAGGATACGGAAATAACCGCGTGACTGTGTTGGTTGGTGTAGATTAAATCTTCCTTGTGCCAGCACGGGCTCTTGCCCAAAACTGTCCCATATCTACGTATTGAAACTGTAGAGAGATTCGGAGGCTTGGTGTGGACCTCTCGACGAATCCAACCGTCGGAAGCGGAGTCACGTTACAATAGGAAAAAATATATGTAATTAAAAATATATATGTGAATGATTTCATGTAACAAAATATATTATTATTATTATTATTATTATTATTATTATTATTATTATTATTATTATTATTATTATTATTCAGAAGATGAAACCTATGCATGGAACAAGCCCACCACAGGGCCACTGCCTTGAAATTCAATAAGCTTTCGAAGAATATTATTGTGTTTATTAGGTAGAAGTAACAGAAGATATAGATCTCACTTACTAAAAAAAGAACAAATAATTAGTAAATTAAATAACAAACAGATACAAATGCATATAATGTAATTAAGAGATCACGTCACACCTAGTGACAAAAAATACTGAGAAAGCAAGAAACAAAGGAAGGAGAGAAAATCCAGTCACGAAAATACCAAAATGGTTCCTTTTTTTCCAGGACCTTTCTCCCTCCTGTGCAGCAGGTGGAAACAGAATTCAAATACGGAGAGACCCTAATTTTCTTCGAGGAACCATTATTTCCTTTGAAGTTCCGGACGTTTCTTTCTCTTCTCTCTCTCTCTTCTTCTTCTTGTAAGTCATTCTCTTTTTCGTAAGCAAACTAATCATTTATTTCTCTCTCTCTCTCTCTCTCTCTCTCTCTCTCTCTCTCTCTCTCTCTCTCTCTCTCTTCTTCTTCTTCTTCTTGTAAGTCATTCTCTTTTTTCGTAAGCAAACTAATAATTTATTCTCTCTCTCTCTCTCTCTCTCTCTCTCTCTCTCTCTCTCTCTCTCTCTCTCTCTCTCTCTCTCTCTCCACCTTCTTCTTGTAAGTCATTCTCTTTTTTCGTAAGCAAACTAGTCATTTACTCTCTCTCTCTCTCTCTCTCTCTCTCTCTCTCTCTCTCTCTCTCTCTCTCTCTCTCTCTCTCTCTTCTTGTAAGGCCTCCTTCTTCTTGTAAAACATTCATTCATTTTCTCTCTCTAAAACTCTCTCATTCTCTCTCTCTCTCTCTCTCTCTCTCTCTCTCTCTCAGGGAGAAACTAGTAATCTCTGAAGAATTTCCTTGTCTATTATAATTGTCTTGGGTCTCGAATTCGGCATATCACGAAGAGTGAAAGGAAACATGTATATATATATATATATATATATATATATATATATATATATATATATATATATATATATATATATATATATATATATATATATACAGTATATTATATATATATATACAGCGTGTTTGCCCGTCAAGTGTACATGCATGTATCAACTCAGATGCGCTTAAGAGCTTAATTGCTTTCGAGCGTCAAGCGCTAGATAAATACAATTATTATATTCCCGTGCGACATTTAAATACTATATTTCCTCGATTAATGTTGAACGATGCCATGTCAAGATTTTACGACATTATTTGCAAAAAGAAAAATAATAGTGTTTATCGTTTCATTATGAAAATTTATACCCTGTACAGGGGTAGTGCCGACAGTGCACCTCACGGGGTGCACTGTAGACCTTTACTAAAGGTTCTTTGCAGCGTCCCCTCGGCTCCAAGCTGTAACCCCCTTTGATTCCTTTCACTGCACCTCCGTTCATATTATCTTTCTTCCATCTTGCTATCCACAACCTCCTAACAATTGTTTCATAGTGCGACTGCAAAAGGTTTTCCTCCTGTTACACCTGTCAAACCTACCTACTCTCGATTTCCTTTCCAGCGCTGAATGACCTCATAGGTCCCAGTGTGCTTGGCCTTTGGCCTAAACTCTATAATTCATTGTATAAAAAATAAAAGCGCCAAAAAGGGTAAACAAAGCAGGGTTTAACTGTGGATAGTAAGTTGGAAGAAAGAGAATAAGAACGGAGGTACAGTGAACGGAATCAAAAGGGTTGCAGCTAGGAGCCGAAGGGACGCTGCAAAGAACCCTTTGTAACGTCTAACGATATATACACGGCAAAGAAACAAACAAGTTGCAAACAAAAGGGTGAAACGAAGGCGCAAGCAAACAGACTCGCAAAAAAGAAGCTAATTTGTATTCGTCCACACTCGAATCTGAAGAGAGTATGTTCATCTTAATGTCAGGAGTGGCTGGAAAATGCATTCACACCATTTACACTGAGGAAATGAAAAAGAAAATAATGACTTATTACAAACAATAGAATCGGGAAATAAACCCTTATTTTATTAAACTGTCATGAAACTGAAACGATTAGCAAGTGACATCACCCATTTCGCTGGATTTATTTTGTTGCTCATATTGGAATGATTATTATTATTATTATCTGGAGAGGAGACTGTAATTGAATTTAAGAAACTTTTCTCCGCGTGATGGTAGGAAGTGCAGGAAACGGGGAATTGGGAAGACGTCGCGAACAAGGCGCTCTATTGAATCAAGGAAGAAGGAGAAGAGAAAAAAAAGGGGTATTTTTGAGAGAACGAGAGAGAGAGAGACAGAGAGAGACAGCTTGCTTTTCAGTTCTCCTGCGAGATGTAAGAAGAGATGGGCAAGAAAGGGAGCAGCAAAAAACATGATGAAAGAGATGAAGCTTCAAAGCACAAAGATAAGGGGAATTAACTAAAGGGGAGAGAGGAGAGAGAGAGAGAGAGAGAGAGAGAGAGAGAGAGAGAGAGAGAGAGAGAGAGAGAGAAACTTTAAAAGCCTCGCAACTAAAGAGAGAATAATTAGAAAGCACTACTAGAAGACATTATCCCTCACTTCCTCCTCCTCCTCCTCCTCCTCCCCAAAGTCCTCTTCTTTCGTCTTCTCTACGAAATGCCCACTTCCGGTCAGCTTTGTCCAATCCTCCCCTTCCCCGCGAGGCACACCACGACTCCTCTCCCCCCCCCACCCCACCAGAGGTCCCAATCTCTCGAGGTCCCCCTCTTTCTTGGCTGGTCGGAAACCAAACGAGGTATCCTTCTTGTGAGGTCCACCCCTGAGGGACTCTTCTCTCGAGGGACTCTCCCCTTGAGGGACTTTCCTCTTGAGGGACTCTCCCCTTGAGGGCCTTTTCCTCATGAGGTACTCCCCCTTCAGGACTCCCCTTCAGGAACTCCCCTTGAGGACTCTCCCCTTGAGGACTCTCCCCTTCAGGAACTCTCCCTTGAGGGATTCTCCCCTTCAGAAACTCTCCCCCTTGAGGACTCTCCCCTTGAAGGCCTTTTTTTCCTCATGAGGTACTCTCCTCTTCAGGGACACTCCTCTTCAGGGACTCTCCTTGAGGACTCCCCTTGAAGGCCTTTTCCTCATGAGGTACTCTCCTCTTCAGGGACTCTCCTTGAGGGACTTTCCTCTTGAGGACTCTCCTTGAGGGCTTTTTCCTCATGGGACTCCCCCTCAGGACTCCCCTTCAGGAACTCTCCCCTTGAGGGACTCTCCCCTTGAGGGACTCTCCCCTTCAGGAACTCTCCCCTTGAGGGATTCTCCCCTTCAGAAACTCTCCCCTTGAGGGACTCTCCCCTTGAAGGCCTTTTCCTCATGAGGTACTCTCCTCTTCAGGGACACTCCTCTTCAGGGACTCTCCTCTTCAGGGACTCCCCTTGAAGGCCTTTTCCTCATGAGGTACTCTCCTCTTCGGGGACTCTCCCCTTGAGGGACGCTCCTTTTGAGGCCCCTTATATATTTCCCTCCCCTTGACTTCTCCTACTCTTGAGGTCCCTTCTTCTTGATTTCCCTTCCCATGAGGTCCCCTGCTCCGCTCTCGCAAAGCCTGAGGAAGCCAGACGGGAGGACACCTCCACTCCTTTCAGCACCTATATCCCGCCCCAGCTGCCATTGCAAGATCAATTGAAAGTCTTCAGAAGCTACATTAACAGTAGGGAGCTGTTCTTCAAGGGTGGTGGCGGTGGCGGCTTCCCCGTTAAACGTCTTGCCAGGGGATGAGAGGTGGGGAGGGGGCTGGAAGGACTGGCTCTATTCAGACCTCTGATGATGATTCCTGACCCAGAATGCCAGAGGGAAGAAGCTGCCCTGATATTAGTAATGTAAGAACCGGCATTAAAAGGAGCCAAGGTCATCCAATTGCTTATAATGCGCGACAATTGCCTTCTGAAGACCTTAAGACTCGCGCGCTGGGGAATCAGACGCTCTTATATTATCACTGTTCTGTATTTCAGGCGAAGGAGACGGTTTGCTTCGTTCCTGACTGACGGACGGAAGGGAATTGTGACGATGCACATGTGAAACATCTAATATTAAATGACTTGAAAGAGCAAGAGAGAGAGAGAGAGAGAGAGAGAGAGAGAGAGAGAGAGAGAGAGAGAGAGAGGGGGTAATTATGGGTTGATTAAACATATTCAGTGGAAAAGAGGGAAAGTCTTTCAGTGGATAATTAGAGAGAGAGGGAGAGAGAAAGAGAATTATTTATAGGATGATAAAATAGGTATTGAGTGAAACAGAGGAAAAGTCCTTGTTGGATAATGAGAGAGAGAGAGAGAGAGAGAGAGAGAGAGAGAGAGAGAGAGAGAGAGAGAGAGAGAGAGAGAAATTATTTATAGGATGATTAAACAGATGTTCAGTGAAAAATAGGGAAAGTCCCAATGAATAATTATGGAGAGAGAGAGAGAGGAAATTATTGACAGGAAGACGATAAAATAGCTATTGAGTGAAAGAGGGGGAAAGTCCTCGATAGATAATGAGAGAGAGAGAGAGAGAGAGAGAGAGAGAGAGAGAGAGAGAGACCTCATTATGGGGTTCAAATTAAATTTGCTTTTCCCGTCATATCCCTTGAGGAAAAAGACTTCGTCAGACCTCGCCCTTAAAGGCATATCCGGATAATTCAAGTCTTCGTAAGGGATTACTTAATGATGATCATGATGATGTGGTCATTGTAAAGTCTGTTACTGTGATGATGATAATGATTGTCTCATTGTACATTGTAGTGATAATATAAAGGGTACTTGATAAGTTCATTGAGGATTCTGCTTTAATGATGGTGATGGTGATGACAGTATCATTGTAGACGCCACTGATAATGTAAAGTGTTGCATGGTGATGATTATAGGGTCATTGTAGATTCAGTATATATATTATATATATATGTGTGTGTATTATATATATTATATATATAAAAATATATATATATATATATATATATATATATATATATATATATATATATATATATATATATATATATATATACATATATATATATATATATATATATATATATATATATATATATATATATATATATATATATAATCTGTAATATGGTATATATATCTGGACGCACGCACACTCTTCCATATTACTGAAAACCATTCTCGTATCTCACGCTGCAGAAAATGCGAGCCAACATTTCTTTCCCCAATTTTAAAACCTTTTCACGTTGACTGTAAACAAACAAAGGCTGCAGTCACACACATCTCGATTCCTATCACATTTTTTTAACACACACACACACACACACACACACACACACACACACACACACACACACACACACACACACAAACGCTACTTTCTTTAAAGCTATAAGTTAACGGAGTCAAAACTCATTTGCTTTTGTGACGCGTTCCGAGAGAGACCTTAAACCTGAGGTGTCAAGTGCCTGCAAGCGAAATTGGCTGACTGGGTATAACACTGTCTGACCCTCGTAGGGAAAGAATGAGTTTTTTCGGGGGTGCCATGAACACTGGGACGGTAAGGCAAGTGGTTTAGCCCAGCGTGGAGGTTCAGTCTCGAACGTAAATATTTGGGAATTAGAAAAAGCAAAGGTAGAGAGAGAGAGAGAGAGAGAGAGAGAGAGAGAGAGAGAGAGAGAGAGAGAGAGAGAGAGAGAGAGATTGCTGGTGCGAAACTGTTGAAAATCTGGAATTCGTAAGAATGCGTGTGTTAACGAAAGGCTAAGAATAGAACAGGTGACCGACACATTCTTGCGTAAGAAATAAAAGAATGGGCATTTAGCTTACTTTTCAGTTCGAAAAGGCGTTAACTAAATGTGGGAAATTTTTAACAATTCCTTTTCACATTTACCATTATAATAATCATAACAGTGATGACTGTGCTTTGTTATCATCAATTTCAAAAAATGATTTTAATTCACTTTCCCAAGCCTCGATAAATTATGCCATTATTTTCGAAAACTCATCAAGTACCAAAGATAAAATTATGGCATAACAAACTCGGCCAGTGAATGGCTCTACCTGATCCCTAGTTCCTCATTGGATGGGTCAATATTGTTCTCGGCTAGCACTCTGCCGGGCCCGCGTTCGAGTTCCCGGCCGGCCAGTGAAGAATTAGAGGAATTTATTTCTGGTGATAGAAATTCATTTCTTGGTATAATGTGGTTCGGATTCCACAATAAGCTGTAGGTCCCGTTGCTAGGTAACCAATTGGTTCTTAGTCACGTAAAATAGGTCTAATCCTTCGGGCCAGCCCTAGGAGAGCTGTTAGTCAGCTCAGTGGTCTGGTTAAACTAAGGTATACTTAACGTAACCTGTCGCAAATTCCTGAGATGTATGCTAGTATTGCACCAGCCCCGGTTTTTTTTGCCATGCCCCTAAGTTAGTTTAGGTTAGATTGGGTTAGGAGAGATTAGTTGAAATATTGTAATTTGGTTGTTGGAAACATAATGTGATTATTTTCAAGAAAATTCTATGGTTAGTTTTTAAGATATGGCGTCCCGCTTTTTTCAAGGAAAGATTCCGGCACTCGGTTATGTCTCGGGAAAACGCTTCCCTGCCGCTTGGCTTTCTCAGGTAAATCATCCCTGAAGATCCCCAGCTCTTGGGGAAATGACGTAATGCCTGTTTACCTGTCCTGATTCCGACAGGCGCCGCTAGGGAAAAATGCAAGAATTGCAAGTTCGTCTTGTCTTCGCGCTGAGATTGTCTGAAAGTCGATTTTGAAACCCTTATACATGCGTCTTTAATTCTAGGTGCATTTTCGCCTTATAGCCGGTACGAATAAAGTAAAATAATTTTACGTAATGACGTTAGTTGAATCTCAGACAACCTTGAATTTTGGGTATTAATCAAGACTTGTTCAAGTCCGGTCTAGTGCTGCCATTTACATCATTCGACATAACTGGAGGTCGTGACCAAAGAGAGAGAGAGACTCTTTATGTATATATGCATATATATACCGTATATATATATATAAATATATATATATAATATATATATATATATATATATATATATATATATATATATATATATATATATATATATATATATGTATATGTATATATGTATATATATATATATATATATATATATATATATATATATATATATATATATATATATATATATATATATATATATAGAGAGAGAGAGAGAGAGAGAGAGAGAGAGAGAGAGAGAGAGAGAGATATATATGTTTGTATCTGTCGAGATCATGAGTAATTCATTTTGAAGTTTTGCTGTGAATATTCTAAAAAAAAATCTCAGCAAGATAAAGATGGAGAGATAAGAAGGGTAGATGAAACTCCCACTAACGAGGAGGACGGGAAACGCAAAGGAAAAACGCGAAGAAGCGATAATGTTAATAACGAATAATATGCAAGGTAGGGAAGAAAGTAACGACACGAGCGTTATATAATGCCATAAGGATAATTTTGGGTAATGGCCGATATAATTGTGGATAATGTCCACCTCCGAATCAGATAATGAGAGAGATAAGAGATTGCATTATCGTCCCTTCGCCAGAGGCCGCACGCGGACATAATGTAGCGGCCTGCATGACGTCATAATGGCCGCCTGTATGATGTCATAATGGCCGCCTGCATGACGTCATAATGGCCGCAGGCTTCAGGAAGGGATGGCGCATGGAAACAGGTTAATGAACGATGACGAGTAGTGGAGAGGGAGGAGGCGCGATGAGATAACAGACGGAAGTATTTTAACGGAGATCTTTCACATACGCGAACGATCCCTGATCCCTTTTGTTGCCGAGAGCAACCAGATTTGCTGAACAACTTCTCCAAAGTTCCAGAGGTCCTTTATTCCTCCTCACACCGCGGGAGGACTGTGGAACAGCCTCCCTTCGGAGGATGTGTAATTGGAACTTCAAAAGTTCGCGCGAGGATGCAACGCATCACTACGGCAAAACAATTCTTCTTGTATTTTAATAATTTACTGACATTTTTATGTATTTATTTATTAATTTCTTTATTTTTCATTTTCTAATAACTGATATATTTCCCATTACCTTCTATGAACACCATCGTATTCTTTGGCAGCTTGAATTCTTCGAACGGCCAATGAAGAATTAGAGGAATGTATTTCTGGTGATGGAAATTCATTTTCGTCATAATGTGGTTCGGATTCCACAAGAAGTTGTAGGTCCCGTTGCTAGGTAACCAGTTGGTTCTTAGCCACGTAAAATAAAATTATCTAATCCTTCGGGCCAGCCCTAGGAGAGCTGTTAATCAGCTCAGTGGTCTGGTTAAACTGAGGTATACTTAACTTTTTTCCAAGTCAGTGGCCCTTGTGGTGGGCTTGTTCCATATAACAGCGATCATCTTCTGAATAATAATAATAGTAATAATAATAATAATAATAATAATAATAATAATTATAAAATATGAGAACAATCAGAACTCATGAGTAATACTTGAGAGAAACGCAGATGATAAAAGCACACAAATTGATTGATGGGGGGGAAAGTAATATAAGGAACGGATGTCTGGCGTCGTTTTGACTTGCGAAAACATTTCCCACCCCGTTGGTAACACCGTGAGCAGCGGACCATTTCAAAGTAGCAGAATCCGTGTTTACCCTTTCCTTGCATGTAAACAAATAGGAAGGGTTAGAGTACCCAAATTGGCGCTTTTATGGTTCCTATTACTTCAACGGGTGCAAGGGTCATGGTGAAATGGCGCGCCTCTCTCTCTCTCTCTCTCTCTCTCTCTCTCTCCCCACACACACTCACACAAAACAAAACAATCGGTATACATATTCATCACTATTCCTTGGAATATATTGGAATACAGAATTTAGGCCAGAGGCCAAGCACTGGGACCTATGATGTCATTCAGCGCTGAAAGGAAAATTGAGAGTAAAAGGTTCGAAAGGTGTAACAGAAGGGAAATCTCTCAGTCACACTATGAATCAATCGTTAGGATTGGGTGGATAGCAAGACGGAAGAAAAGAGAATATGAACGGAGGTACAGCAATAGGAATGAAAGGGGTTGCAGCAGCTATAGGTGCCCAAGGAAGGGACGCTGCAAAGAACTTCAAGTGATGCCTACAGTGCACCGCGTGAGGTGCACTGACGGCACTAACACCCTCCTACAGGGGACCAACCAAACGTGATTTGTGTCAATGCGTCAGCCAAGGAAGCTATTTTAATACTGTGAGGGCCTAATTAATATCTTAATTAAAAAGTTGGCTTCGGAGACAAAGCCTCCTTGTTCACGTTCTCCCACTCCTTTATTTATCCGTTCCCAGAAATGTAATTACTGTTTACGTGTGAGAGGTGGCACTTACTCGCTTGATAGAAGTATCATCCCGTTCCTCTGATTGCCACCTTCGCGTTTTCTCTCGCGAGGTTTTCTTTTTATTGACCGTCTTTTTCGTTGTCCTTTTGGTACTTTTTGTTTTTTCGGTTCCTTCTCGTCTTGCGGAGCTGCCAGAGACGTTTTTTTTTTTATTCTTTTAACATTGAGGATTTTTCGTCTATACATATATGTGTATATATATATATATATATATATATATATATATATATATATATATATATATATATATATATATATATATATATATATATATATATATATATATATATATATATATATATATATATATATATATAAAGCGAATCCCAAAGGAAAATGACAAGCAGAAGTTCAGTACTGAACTTTTGCTTGTCATTTTTCCGTGGATTCGCTTATACACTGAAGTCACATGCATTTATTGTGATTTTTTAAATATAATATATAGTATATGTGTATACATGTGTGTGGGTGTGTGTACTGGCACTATCTGTGATTCTACCTTTCGTATTAACAAAAGGTTTTTTGCTTCATAGTTATGGCGTCACCGACAACTTAAATTTTTTTTTTTGCTGCTATCTGTCGTGTTGATCTTGAAGGTTCGCTACGACTGCCTGTTTTCTCTCTTGTTTTGAGATTTTTATTAATCGCTTCTGCGCTTGCTCCCTCTTTCCTCTCATTTCCAGCGGCGTTTATCATACTGTTGCTTATCCACTTACTCCTTTTATAATCCTTAGCAATGCTTTTCTTCGGCTTACCTCATGTATTTATACTATCACGATGATATAAGTTCCTATATTTCTTCATTCTCCTCCTCTTCTTCTTCTTCTTCTTCTTCTTCTTCTTCTTCTTCTTCTTCTTCTTCTTCTTCTTCTTCTTCTTCTTCGTCCTATTCGAGTCTCGAATTACCTCTCGCTTCGTCTATTGGCTCAGATCTAGAGACCACATCAGAACGCAGGATCCCATAACTTAAGTCAGGTTCACGGCTCCGTGAGACGCCGTTTCTGCCCATCTTCTATCTCCTCCCCCATCGAATTCTTTTCGATCCCGTGTGATTGGGAAAGGCAATTTAACTCCCATTTGTCAGTTGCGTGGAATAAAGAAGACTCCTGCACCCTTGGCACTCAAACACCGTCCAACTGACACTGAA
Source organism: Macrobrachium rosenbergii (assembly GCF_040412425.1). Lineage (NCBI taxonomy): Eukaryota > Metazoa > Arthropoda > Malacostraca > Decapoda > Palaemonidae > Macrobrachium > Macrobrachium rosenbergii. The sequence continues at coordinate 34,237,372 of NC_089741.1, forward strand.
CGGAGGGTTCGAGATATCAAGATGTTTCTGATAATCTCGATGTCTTGATAGAGAGTGCCCATATAGGTTTGCTGGTGCTGCTTTGCTCGCAATTCAGAAGGCTTTCGATAGATGCAATATACAATTTAGGTCGAAGGCCAAGCACTGGGACCAATTCTGATGTCATTCAGCGCGGGAAGGAAGAGTATGAGGTTTATGAAAGGTATAACAGAAGGAAAGCCTATAGGAATTGCCTCATGAAACATCGTCAGAAGAGGGCGAAGGAAAGAGGTCATTCAGCGCGGGAAGGAAAGGTAAGATTGTGAGGTTTACGAAAGGTGTAACAGGAGGAAAACCTTTAGCAATTGCACTATGAAACATCGTTAGAAAAGGAAGGAAAGTAGATGGAAGCGAGAACATGAATGGATTTACAGTGAAAGGAATGAAAGGGATTGCAGCAGCTAGGGGCCCAAGGAAAGGGCGCTGCAAAGAATCTTAAGCAATGCATGCAGTGCGCCGCGTGAGGTGCACTGACGGCACTATCTAACTCTGCGGGGTCAGACGGCTTTCGACACTCACGATCCGAACCTTCGTTCAGTCCGTGATTAGTAAACAGCATCCCTACAGACTTTTTAGAAAGTGCATAACTACTGCTTAACCAGAGGTGGTGACAATGATAAACCGGGTGCTGCCATGAGGAGACGTACAGTGAATGTCGAATATATAAATAGACGCACCATCAATCATGGTAGAGTGATCCTCAATTGGCTATCGAGTGCAATTTTCACTCGGAAGGAGAGAGGAGAGAGAGAGAGAGAGAGAGAGAGAGAGAGAGAGAGAGAGAGAGAGAGTCGTTTGTTGTTTGACTCTTTGCTTTGTCAAAAGTGATTTTATCAAGAGATTTTTTTTCGGAGCGAAAATACAACCGAGTCCCGTCGAGCGTTTGTTTTGATGCTGCCATGAATCAGAAAATTATTGGCAGTTAATGGCCATGAGATCATTAAACGATTCGGTTCTATAAATGAAATAAGTTCATTTTTAAAGCCTCCATTGACGCGCATAGAATCGATAAACAATGGCTGTCACTCTCTAAATATAGTATTCAGACCTAAACCTTCAGTGACGCGCATAGAATCAGTAAACAATGACTGTCAATTCCGAAATTGAAAGGAATGGGAATAGGAATATAGAATTCAGGCCAAAAGCCCTCAGTGACTTGCATAGAATCAATAAACATAGGCTGTCAATTTCGAAATTGAAAGGAATGAGAATAGGAATATAGAATTCAGGCCTAAAGCCCTCAGTGACTTGCATAGAATCAATAAACAATGACTGTCAATTTCGAAATTGAAAGGAATGGAAATAGAAATATGGAATTCAGGCCTAAAGCCCTCAGTGACGCGCATAGAATCAATAAACAATGACTGTCAATTTCTGAAATTGAAAGGAATGGGAATAGGAATATGGAATTCAGGCCTAAAGCCCTCAGTGACTTGCATAGAATCAATAAACATTGGCTGTCAATTTCGAAATTGAAAGGAATGAGAATAGGAATATAGAATTCAGGCCTAAAGCCCTCAGTGACTTGCATAGAATCAATAAACAATGACTGTCAATTGCGAAATTGAAAGGAATGGAAATAGAAATATGGAATTCAGGCCTAAAGCCCTCAGTGACGCGCATAGAATCAATAAACAATGACTGTCAATTTCGAAATTGAAAGGAATGGGAATAGAATATGGAATTCAGGCCTAAAGCCCTCAGTGACTTGCATAGAATCAATAAACATTGGCTGTCAATTTCGAAATTGAAAGGAATGAGAATAGGAATATAGAATTCAGGCCAAATGCTAAGCGCTGGGACCTGTGAAGTCATTCAGGGCTGAAAGAGAAGTTGACCTCGCATTGTGAAACAATTAAGAGAGGGCGAAAAGTCAGATGGAGGAAAGGGAATATGAAAGGAGGTACGGAAAAGGTAATGAAAACGGTTGTAGCTAGGGGGCGCTCCAAAGAACCCTAAGTAATGCCTACGGTGCACCATGTGAGATGCACTGACGGCACTACTCCCCTACGGGGTCGAAATTGAAAGAATATTAAATAGAACTGAATGATATTTTGAAAATCAACTCTACCCACATCGTCGCTAAGAAATGGATACTCATTAAACAAAAACAAAACAAAAAAAATTCAAATTTTTAGACTAAATAAATTCAAGCTTTTGGGCGTAGAGTCACTAATTTTTGAAAATCGAAGTTTTAGAATATTTTACCGATAGACGAGGACTTAGGAATTCACCTAGCCTCAGTGTTCGAACACATAATTAAGGTGCGTCAGATCAAATGCTAATTATACACGGGAGTTATTGCTATAAAAATAATCGAATCAAATAACTTGAGGAGAATTATATAAGCTGTCCAATGCGCGTCTCTCCCCCCTTTGTAAAATATTTTGCATACTTTTATCCCATTAAAAGATATGTATATTCCCAATCTCATTTTCATTAGTAACTCCCGCAGTTTCAAATGCTTCTTTAGGAATGGAATGGAATGTGGAATTTAGGCCAAAGGCCAAGCACTGGGACTTGTGAGGGCATTCAGTGCTGACAGGGAAATTGAGAGTGAAAAGGTTTGAAAGGTGTAACAGGAGGAAAACCTCGCAGTGTCACTAAGAAACAATTGTTAGGAGAAAGTGGAAAGTAAGATGGGTGAAAGACAATATGACCGGAGGTACAGTAAAAGGAATCAAAAGTGCTGCAACGAGGCGCCGAAGGGACGCGGCAAAGAATTTAAAGCAATGCCTACAGTGCGCCGCGTGAGGTGTACTGACGGCATTACCGCCCTACGGGATCTGATATAGCACTAATTTTCATATTGGATTTGTATCTCGATTAAATTTGAATGCGAAGTCAAGTATTATTTTCGTCGACGTGCAAAGCGCGCTTGGTAGGGCGTCAACGCCGCCATTATGGAACCCCGAAATATTATCAGCATTCAGGAATTTTGATCTGCATGATTAAATGCGCCGTAAGGGCGCGGGCTATACGGCTATATATTTATGAATTACGAACATAATGCCTTCTCCAGCGGAGTCCTAATGTCGCTTCTCTCCGTCCTATATAACTCGAGCCGTTTATTGCCCTGAAGTTTTATGCAGATGATGCCGTGCGTCGGAGGGAGGGTGCCAAGTTTCAGCGCCCTTAATAGTGGCCGTTCCACTGATGTTCCATTAATCGTCCACTTGAACAGCGGCGCTTTTATGCACTGATAAAACCTAGAAGAAGAAGAAGAAGGAGAAAAATAATAAGAGGAGGAGGAAAAAGAAGAAGAAGGAGAAGAAGACACTCGGATCGCCAGTCCTCGGAATTTCAGATTGATATATCATTTTTATCATCCTTATCGCCGAGTGCCATTTCCCAGCCGAATCGTGTTGCTGTTTGATGTTGTTGGTACTCCGTTCATCGTTCATGAATGTGACCAGCCAAGCAGGGAAAGAAGTGCCGCCAGTGAACCTCATGCGGTGCACTGTAGGCATTACTAGGTTGTTTGCAGCTTTCAACTGCGAAAGGATTCCCCCTCCTGTTACGTCTTCAAACTTTTTACTGTCAATTTCCTTTTCAGCGCTGAATGATCTCATAGGTTCCAGCGCTTGGCCTTTGGCCTAAGTTCTAAATTCTGATTCCGTGAATCTGACCAAGGAATTCTGTCTTAGTTGGTTGCCTGAGTTCAGAGGTCCAAACCCTTTAGTGTTTTACAGCACTCAATGGCCGCTTAAAGCAAGGGCCCGTGCTACCATAGGACCAACTTTGGACTATTGTAGGACCAAATTCGAGTGGCAGGGCGGAGCCAAAGTAGATTAATACAGTTGTGTCAAATGTACAAATTCATGGCATATAGATTATACTGAACTCGGATTTTGAAAGAACGCCTATACAGATTTGTCCCAGAAATTATTACTTTTTAACAAAAAAGTCGTGGTTTAGTAAAAATGAATATCTTTTAGTTTCATTCATGTCTAGTCAGACGAACCGCGTTCTTGACCATTGTTTGGATGCGATGAATCAGATGCTGAGGCGTTAGATAATCTGGCAGAAGAAGAAGAAGACGAAGCAGCAGTGCTCCTCTTCCAAGCAGATGAGATCAGATTGTTCCACGTGAATTCCCTCTCAGCCAGTTTGTTTACACATGCTACCACGAGGCGATAACACTCTCCAAGCCGTGAGAGAGATCTCTTGTTTTGCGTGGCATTTACTTATTGCGGTCGAGGAAGGTGAGAGAGAGAGAGAGAGAGAGAGAGAGAGTCGTGTATTGCTATCGGGAACGTGATACCAACTCAGTAACAATGGACAATTTCACGTCGCTCATCCACGCTGCTATAATTGCCGATTCGCTTACCTTACACGCAAGTGATTCTCGCTTTAATTCAGATACACGTAGCTCTTTGTCTCAACTCCCCGATTAATTCGTCCCTGTTTTGACGAACTGGCGTGTCCCATTTTTTCTTTTTTAAGTTTTTGAGTTTTTCAGCCAAAGTGACCGAGCTTTTGATACTCTATAACGTCCTCAAAAGATGAGCTAATTAGCAGATCTGAATGATATAAAATAATATCAAAATCTTTGAAGCTCATTTTCTCAGCGCGGGGGAAAAAATGGCATAGGCCAGTTGGTCAAAATAGATACGAATTGTTGCTCGCAGGCGCTAATCGATGATAAGCCGTTTCAGTTTCAAATGTTTCTTTTGCTGTTCCCTGTTTCAAATCCATTTTGCGAACAGGTCTTCGCTTCAAATACCTTGTACAAACGACCCAAGATTACATATCATCGAGACGTGTAACTGTTTACTTTCAGCTCCTTGTAATTTTTAATCAAGGTTACAGATCCAATAGAGAATTGTGTTGGAATGGATTGGAATGGAATATAGAATTTAGGCCAAAGGCCAAGCGCTGGAACCTATGAGGCCATTCAGCATCGAAAAGGAAATTGAGAATAAACATGGTTTTAAAGGTGGAAGACCTCGCAGTTGCACTAAGAAACATCTGCTGCGAAAGGTTGGAAAGTAAGATGGAATAAAGAGTATGAACGGATGCACGACAACAGGAATGAAAGAGGTTGCAGATTTTATGAGGTCAGGTCATAGATTCAGATTCCTCCTGTTCACAAACCACGGTTTCAGATTTCTTCATTTCCAAAATTCGTTTTCAGACCCTGTAAAAATCCATACCCCTCTTAGGACCTTGTGCCCAAGGAGTCCTCATTTCATTTCATTCTTATTTCTTAATTAAAACGAAACCCAGGCTGATTGCAGAAGCGAGAGAAAGTCGAAATTATTTGTTAGGTCAGCCAGAGAAGTAAATTAGAAAAAGAACTTAAGGTAAGATAAACATACGATTTTTAAAAAAGGTTTCCGGAGTAAAAGAATAACCCAAGGTTTTAAAAGTTCCCACGAGAGACTCTCTTTCGTAATTCCATTAAGCTTAATAGAAACTTCTGCAGTTTTCATTCATGTGCTTATTTTTCTGCACAATTAATTAAACTAACACAGGTGTTAGTGGCTATATACGTACCTGATAGTCAGTTCAGTGGTCTGGTATTTTAATAATAATAATAATATGTACGTACACAAACCACACACGCAGACGACCACAAACAAGTAGTCCACGCATGCATACACGCCGCTACAGCAGACATTTACTGGATGTGACTAAATATTCGTATTCTGAATTTGGTAAAAGCAAGAAGAATGCCTCTGAATAAATGGCATTCACAATATTGTGTTAAGAAACGGTTAGAGATTCGAGGAAGTCCTGTGGTACAGGCGTAACGCTCATTCACTCACTCTTTTTTTATATATATAAAATATATATTACTCTTATTTTTAATGTTTATATAAATTTTATTTTATTTATAGCGTCATTCACTGGGATGAATATTTGAAAGCTGCTTCCCGTTAATTTTAGCATATGTATATGTGTATGACTGCATATGTGTATATATATTTATACATGCATACATAAATATATGTATATATATACACACACACAAACACACTACCTCCCAAAGCGATGGGAATAACAGGCGGTGATATCCGTGACGGTAACAGCGACAGCAGAAGTTCGATAACAGACAGCAATGTGAAAGCAGAAGTGAGAAGAAGATAATTTCTTCATTCATTATAACTTGGGGATCGCGGTCGTCATAATAATAATAATAATAATAATAATAATAATAATAATAATAATAATAATAATAATAATATTATTATTATTATTATTATTATTATTGATAATATATTATTATTATTATTAATATTGATAATAATAATAATAATAATAATAATAATTTTAATAATAATAATAATAATAATTAATAATAATTTTTATTAATTGAAATTATTATTATTATTATTATTATTAATAATATTGATAATAATTGAAATAATAATATTATTATTATTAATATTATTATTATTATTATTATTATTATTATTATTATTATTATTATTATTATTATTAATCGAACTCAAAAACAAGAAAAAAAAAGTATTTCCTATTCCCAAATATTAAAGACCTCCCGATAGAGATCGAAGACACAACAAGAGGGCATACCTCCCTACTATTCCCTCCCCCACCCCTCACCCCCACACCCACGCCCACCCACAAATAGAAAAAAAAATTAAAGATACTAAAAAACTTGCGGAAGACAACTGCACGAATATAACACCTTTTGGGAGACGCTCTTTAGCCATTGTTTGATTTGGTTATCAGTGAAGCTGTTTTAATTAAACTAAGTTATATAGTTGTTAGTGGCTATGTACGTACACAAACCACACGCACAAACACGAACAAACAAATGCACGCACGCGCATATTTGAGATATATATATATATATTATATATATATATATATATATTATATATATATATATATATATATATATATATATATATATATATATATATATATATATATATATATATATATATATATATATATATATATATATATATATATATATATGCTGAATTTGATAAAAGTAAAAAATAAAGAAAGTGCCTCTGAATAACTACAACAGTAACAATCACACGCATTGGCTTGGACCGTCAGTTCTCAAGTAATTCTCATCTTAAAAATATCACTGCTGTAAAAACCGTGCGTTTGATTCCAGCATCATCACTTTTTTTTATAACAACGTATTTGTTAAATTATATTTGTTTACAATTCGTTTCCAAGAAAAATATTTTTCAAAATTATCGGTTCAAATCTTGGTCTTAAGGTCACTTCACAATATCAGTTACATACAACGACGGCAAATGTAAAGGAGACGGCAGCAGGAAGGTATCGTTAATTAATATATATTTTTTGACCGGAGAATATGGAAAGGGACATATATAATGCATTACAGGTGGGATAGTTTGATAAATGTGTCGAGATAGTAAGAAATTTTGCCATCTTTTTCATGTTTTTACAACAAGGCGCCCCTTGGAACTTCCGCCATGTTTAGTACTTAACCCCCGCCCCCGATCGTAAAAAAATAAACAAAAGACGATAATTTCTTCATTATCTGGGTTAATTTCTAAGATTATATCATCTGTGTTGCGTTATACACACCCTTTTCTATATTTCCGAGCCCAGAAATTATATATTAAAATAATCGATACCTTCGTACGGCCGGCCCCTTTACATTTACCAAAAGGACCACGTTTTGGGAATCTTACCTTCGAAGCACGAAAAAATCTTGGGAGAATGTTAAGAAACCTCTGTGTGAGTTGGTGTGCGCCTTGTCATTCTCATCGAGTTCTAAGAAGTCCCAGCTTTACGTGACTGCAGTACCATGTCACAGAATCCCCGCGCCTCAGGAACAAAAACAACCAATCACAGAGTAATCACACAAGCGAGTACTTTCACCGACAGAACAATGGACTCGAAAGAATAGACTTTGAGATGGCAATAAGGCTGCTGAAAAACTCTTACTACCATCCCATCACCGAGTCGCTATGTAAACAATATGGAAACGAGTGGTTATATGTAGTGCACTGCCTATTAAGCTGGGCGTACCGCAAGGTGTCATCAAGGTTCCGACGCCGTTTTGAATTACAGCGCTGGTTTGGGATCTGATGTGCTATGTATATTTTGTAACTGCTAGTTATTTGATTTTGGCGGGTTGCATACAATATGCTGCAGGACAGGGCAAAAGTTGTTGATTGACAATTGGAAGGTTAATACTTGAATGACCAAAAATGACTGCATGAATAGACTATCGTTTTGCCCTAGTCCAGACTTCTTCATCAGAATGTTTACAGTTCTTAACAAATTCCTTTCATCTTTGTAATACAAAGCTTATTATATGATTCGGGCCTTTCCTTTACAATACTATTTTCCACTTAGCAAGAATCATACTAATGATTGTGTGGAACTTCGTAATAATCTGACTATCTTAATGATCAATATAACCGATATATGTACACATTATATATGTATATATATATAATGTATATATATATATATATATATATATATATTATATATATATATATATATATATATATATATATATATATATATATAATATATATACTATATAAATGAATGACAATTTGCAGCTATATTCTGCTTTAAAAAACCAACCGCTTTATTAACAATTTTGACGAAAATGAGACGCGAAACCTCTTTAGAAAAGTTCAGACTTCAAACCATAACAAAGGCCCCTGGAACCACTGACACTGGTTTCGAAAACACCGGAGTTTCGACATTATCATCTGGATAATTGGCCGCTGTTTCATTACCAAGGAAGGATATAATTACGGTTCCACTGGGCCGCAATACCCATTAGGCTTAATTAGGTCAAGTTTATGATACTTATGATGGTTTGTGAAGATTTCCCGACAAGATATATAGATACATACATGCCAGCCACATTATTGTCCACGATACTACGGCTATTAGTAGAAGTATTAGTAGTATTAGTAATATTAGTAGTAGTAATATAGTGACTATTCCTTTTTTTTGCATAACCTCACAGGAACTATACGAGAAATATATTAGCCGTATACGTTTATATGTAAACAGTTGTAGGGTGATAATGTTTATACGAAAACACACTCAAGGGCGTCTTCGATCATTCAAATTGAAATCTTTATGCTATGCAGTTATCCAGTTATCCATATATATATATATATATATATATATATATATATATATATATATATATATATATATATATATATATATACAGGATCTCATTGAAACTGGATGATGTCTAGCGGAGATATTTACTCAGGAAAAGTTACAAGCTTTCCAGGACGAACTGTCCTCATCGTCTGGTTGCTAGGTTCTGTTATTAATTGTATTAATGCACTGAACAATTTGTGTAAGTTTATATATATATATATATATGATATATATATATATATATATATATATATATATATATATATATATATATATATATATAGTTACCTCCATATATTGTTGTCCTTCCTGTTAATGTGCATGTGCGCGTGTGTGTGTGTGTTGTACGTACAAAAGTAAATAAAGAAAATGAAAGAAACATCTTAAGGCCCATCGAACAGAAGTGGCACTAGTTTATGATCTCCGTAGACGGACAGAGGCCACTTGAAGAAGAAGGAGGAAAGAAATTTCAACTATGTGAACACATGAGCGAGTTCCCTCTCCCTGTGCCATAAACAAACAAGGTTATAACAAGGGACGAATTCAAGAGTTGGGAAGAGCCAAGTCTTCTAGGCAGCAGCAGTGTAGCTCCTGTGCACTGAGAGTCTATAGTAGTTTTCTATTCTTTGTTTTGCTATTGGCTGCTGTGAGAGTTTGAGAGCCAGTGCTGGCATAAGGCCAGATTTTAGCTTTCTATTCTTTGTTTTGCTAATGGCTGCTGTGATAGTTTGAGAGCCCGTGCTGGCATAAGGCCAGATTCTAGCTTTCTATTCTTTGTTTTACTAATGGCTGCTGTAGGAGTTTAAGAGCCCGTGCTGGCATACGGCCAGATTCTAGCTTTCTATTCGGAGAGTTTGAGAGCCCGTGCTGGCATAAGGCCAGACTCTAGCTTTCTGTTCTTTGTTTTGCAAATGGCTGCTGTGAGATTGTAGAGCCCGTGCTGGCATAAGACCAGCTCAGGCTAAAACAGCAAACTTTTTCTTGATAGTGTTTCATCACAACCATTTTTCTTCCGAGAGAGGGTGGCCGCACGTGTTTGGTTGCAGAAGTGCTACCATTCTGGATCTAAATAAAATTTCTGGGATGGAGTTGTCACCCTCATGCCCTTTTTAACTTCGGCTGTGACATACCCGAGTCGATGGTGTTTAACGTGACAAACGTGCCCCCAATTGGTCACCTATCCAAGTCTCGACTATACCGAATGTAGGTGAAATTTGCTGATCGCGGTTCCGTGGTATTAACCCTACCTTACCAGGGAGAGATCCCGAGATCGATCCCACATGAGGGGAACTACTTGAGGCTGTTTCCTTAACAATCCACTGTTGCATTGGGCATTAGCCTTCCTGTGGCTATTAACTTGAAGGGAAGAAGGGGGAATAAATAAGAATAAATATACTAAGCGGTGGGGATCGCTAAAATTCGTCCTTGGGCAGAGGTTAAGGGTCAGGTATTATGGACAATTCGAAACTGAACGAAGGAATGATCAAAGTCAAGTGTTGTTTTGCTTAGCGAGGCACCTGGCAGACTTCTTTACCATACCCTGTTGCAGACTTTGTTTGTTTCTTGGTATTTCTCGAGTTTCGTTGTATATGTCATTTGTTTGGGATATGACCTTTGGACTGGGAAAACTGTTTTGACTCGCAGTCCTTGTTTGTGTTAGTGACCTTTGCCTTTGGCCATAAAAAGACAGTAGTTTTGATCTTAAACTTTTTGATGGAGTGCCTTGCATTTCTTAAATGGGAGAATGAATAAGTTAGTGACTTTTACCTGTGATCAACAAAATGGTTTTGATTTTGAGCTTTTTGATGGAGTACTTTGCATTTTTCAAATGAAAGAATTGATAAATTAATGACTTTTACCTTTGATCTTGAACTTTTTGGTGGAGTATCTTGCATTTTTTTAAATGAAAGAATTACATAATTCATTTGACTGTCGACAGAAATATATAAATTAATGCACGAAAGCTCGAAAACTGAACTGAAAAACAAAATACTAAAGATGCAAGCGAAATGAAACTGGATAAAAGGAAAAAGAAAAATCAGGCCTCCAAGAAGACACATTTTCTCTCTAATACTCATATTTAATCACTATTCTCACTTTCTCTGTCTCAAAAGATAACAATACTAATTAGCAACACGTAAAGGGAACAGTCCCTCTCTCTCTCTCTCTCTCTCTCTCTCAGTCATCCATAAGGTATCCCGTCCTTTCTCTGGTTTTAGTGGCTCAGTTATGTAGCCGGTTATTACTCATCTGTTTTGAGTCTCTCTCTCTCTCTCTCTCTCTCTCTCTCTCTCTCTCTCTCTCTCTCTCTCTCTCTCTTAGTCAAGCAACAATCGAGGCACATGGCATAATATCGAGGAAATCTCATTATTGAATACTTTGAAAGACAGGATTTTAAGGCTGATTACTCGCCTTTTCTCTCTCTCTCTCTCTCTCTCTCTCTCTCTCTCTCTCTCTCTCTCTCTCTCTCTCTCTCTCTCTCTCTCTCTCAATCATCCATAAGGCGTTCCGTCCTGCCTCTGGCTTTCGTGGTTTAGTTATTAGGGTATTCCGTCCTTTCTCTGGTTTTAGTGGCTCAGTTATGTACCCGGTTGTTACTCAGCTGTTTTGAGTGTCTCTCTCTCTCTCTCTCTCTCTCTCTCTCTCTCTCTCTCTCTCGGAAAGAAGAGACGAGACAGGACTCGCTCGTTGACACAGCAGCCAGTTAACGCAGTCTGGACATTGGTTGAGTGAGGCTGACCGAATGAATGGGCCACAAATACCAGAGAATTGGTGTGAATGTCTCGACCGGCAAGAAAGCTGCACGTATGACCTGTTGACCTTATAGGGGGCTGAGACACTGAATAAACGAGAGAGAGAGAGAGAGAGAGAGAGAGAGAGAGAGAGAGAGAGAGAGAGAGAGAGAGAGAATTAAAGACTTAACTTCCCTGCATCAGCCTATGTCATTTCCTTGTTCTTCTGTGCTTCTCTCTTTTCTTGTTTTCTTCTCTGGTTGTCTTCTAGATGTTCCTTTCTGTATTTTCTTCTCTGTTCTGCCTTTCTCTTTGGTGTTACTTTCTTCTCTGTGTGGCATATTCTTCCCTCTCATTGTTCCGTTCTTCCCTATGCAGTGGTTTCTTCCTTGTCTTATTGTTTATAGTTCCTTTTCCTTTCTCCTCCGTTTAGTGTGTTCCTTCCTTGTCTTATTGTTTATGTTCGTGTTCCTTTCTCCGTGCCGTGCGTTCCTTCCGTTTCTGCGTTCCTTTCCTCTTCATTCGAATTGGGATAGGCGGGCGGGACTGACTAGCTACCTACCTACCTACCTACCTATCTCCATATCTCCTTACCTCCCTGCTTACCTACCTACCTGCTTATCTCTTACCTACCTACCTACCTACCTCCCTCCCTCCTCAACTCCCTACCTACCTGTCTTCGTTACTCATCAATCACCTCCTGCCCTTTATAGCTCACTGCCCAGATAAACATTTGTGAGATGCCGCAGGAAAGTCATTACAACCGACCTCTTTCATCCCCCTTCGGAGGAATTTTCTCCCTGGGAAGGAATGGACGGATGAAATTAATGTTTTTATTTTTATTATCATTATGTTTAATACATTCCCGTAGCCTGTTTTAAGAGAGGCCAAGGAAGAAGAAGAAGAAGAAGAAGAATGTTGATAGGGTCTTTGAGGCGCAATGTTTATTTGGGAAGGTTACATCAAAAGGGCTGCATTTGATTAAATCGTATTAAAACATTTAGGTTTAGGTTAGGCCTGAAGGTTACATATATATATATATATATATATATATATATATATATATATATATATATATATATGACTATTTATCACATCATATGATTCATATACAATCAGAAAGCTACAAACGTCCTTTAATATCAATTCACTCTACCTCGGAAGTAATATATTTTCATATATGTTACCGAGGGGAATTTTAGTTGATAATAAGTCCACGTCCCGTGGGGTCGAACCAGCGACGGACGAGGAATCAGGACTACAGTGACACATAACCAGTCGGCCACAAGAGAGGGTATGTGAATACCATCTCCCATCAACCCACCCGTCGAACTCAGGTGTTTTGCGTTTGGAGACGATATCCACCCACCTCTAAACATATTATGACTATTTATCACATCACCGTGATTCATATACAATCGAAAGCTACAAACGTCCTTTAATATCAATTCACTCTACCTCGGAAGTAATATATTTTCATATATGTTACCGAAGGGGAATTTTTAGTTGATAATAAGTCCACGTCCCGTGGGTCGAACCAGCGACGGACGAGGAATCAGGACTACAGTGACACACTAACCAGTCGGCCACAAGAGAGGGTATAAGTGAATACCATCTCCCATCAACCCACCCGTCGAACTCAGGTGTTTTGCGTTTGGAGACGATATCCACCCACCTCTGCCATGTTGAGTAGTGCGTTTGTCGCACGTAGCCATATTATGACTATTTATCATCACCGTGATACAATCAGAAAGCTACAAACGTCCTTTAATATAATATATTTTCATATATGTTACCGAAGGGGAATTTTTAGTTGATAATAACGTCCAAACCAGCGACGGACGAGGAATCAGGACTACAGTGACACACATTTCATAAGAGTTCTCATACACACAGTTCCTGGTCTGTGGGCCATCGAAAACAGCTTGAAAACAAATCCAGTGTTACATAATTCTTAAGTGGGTTTCTACCTGATAAAGCCTTATAAATATCCTTGTGCAATTACTCAAATAATTCGAGTGATATCTCTGTTGGAAAACTTATTATTATTATTATTATTATTATTATTATTATTATTATTATTATTATTATTATTATTATTCAGAAGACGAACCCTATTATCTGACTTGAGGTTATTGTTATTATTATTATTATTATTATTATTATTATTATTATTATTATTATTATTATTATTCAGATGACGAACCCTATTCATTGACTTGAAATTCAAGCCTCCAAAGAATATTACGGTGTTCATTAGAAAGGAGTAACAGAAGGAAAGAGTGAAATACAGAAAGAAGAGACCACTTATAAAAAAATTAACAAATTGATAAGTAAATAGAACCAATGTAAGATATTAGCTCCTGTGGTCATTGGTCACTGGCGTCGTGAATACAACATTAGAGAGCTACGAATATTCTGATGATTTCCTGCTCGGTGAAAGAAGTTCAACTCAGATTCCTGTGGGATAAATGCAGTGGGATGAAGGACTTGACACAGCAAAGGAGGAAGATAGGAGGATCTCTGTTCGTGATTCTTCAGGGTTCGGTGTCCTTTATTCCAACTCTTGGGGACATTTGACATAGGTGCCAACAATGTACAGATATAAAACATATAATATATATATATATATATATATATATATATATATATATATATATATATATATATATATATATATACTGTACATACACACACAAGCATTCACCTGACCAGCTAACCAGTGCGAAGGAAAAATAGAATAATTAAAATAAAAGAAAAAGGACAGATCATCGCAACCAGTTCTGCAAAAAGAACTAATCGCCATCATCAGGGATCCAAATACTCAAGGACGCAGCCAGCCAGCCAGCCAGCCGGCAAGGCTCCGTCGAGAGGCTGAGTGTGTCCTAAGCGAAGTGTCCTAAGCTGAGTGTGTCCTAAGCGAAGTGTCCTTTCTCTGAGAGTCTGTGTATTTGTCTGTCCGTCCGTCCCGAAGGAAGTTTGAAAACCGCGAACGGCGTATGATTGGTCAGTGCATGACGCGTGACTTCGCCCGAATTGGCCAATTGGGACCAATGTGTATGTGTCAAGGTTGCGTGCGTTTGTGCGAGGTCCTTGCTTGTTTGTTTGTTTGTTTTTCTTTCTTTCGTTTGTTTGGGAAGGGGTTTCGAGGTGGGTTCAGCTGTTGCTTAGATAAGGGGTTGTTTTTTATTATTATTATTATTATTATTATTATTATTATTATTATTTATTATTATCTTGGATTATTATTTACGTATCTTGAAGGAGCGAAATCTTTGATGCAGTGAAATATAAGCTCAGTTATATTATTATTATTATTATTATTATTATTATTATTATTATTATTATTATTGTTGGAAGCTGTGTTTATTTTTTTATTCTTTAAGGGGCTTACGTGGGTCAGTTGTTGCTTAGATATAAATCGGTTTATTATTATTATTTTGTTGTTGTTATTATTATTATTATTATTATTATTATTATTATTTATTATTATTATTATTATTATTATTATTATTATTATTATTATTATTATTTTAGAAGCTTTGTTTTTCATTTGTGAAGGGCTTAGGTCGTCTAGTTGTTGCTTAGATATTATTATTATTATTATTATTATTATTATTATTATTATTATTATTATTATTATTATTATTATTAGAATATCATGGATGGAGGCTCTCTTCGATGCAAACCTCGTTGAAGAATTGAGAAGGCGAAATATAAGCTCAATGATATTAATTATTATTATTATTATTATTATTATTATTATTATTATTATTATTATTATTATTATTATTATTATTATTCTGCTAAAAAGAAAGGCAGCATCAGTGGAATTGATTTATACAAGGTCTTTTCAATTCTTCTTACCATTCTCTTTTCGTCAAGGTCGATATCTGCTAAGAGGTGGCCGATGTACACAATCTGGAAAAAGGGAAAGGCCTATTATTATTATTATTATTATTATTATTATTATTATTATTATTATTATTATTATTATTATTATTATTTTTATTATTTTTATTATTATTATTATTATTATTATTATTATTATGTCTCGCTCCATTCTTGCCACAGAATAGAATGGCAAAACTATAAAATAAAAGGATAAACAGCAAAAGAGACGGTTAAAAAATGCATTAAATACAGATAATAGTAAATAATATCTGTGATTTACCATTAACATATATAGCAAATAAATGCTGGAAACAAAACACTGATAACTGCTGGCTATGAGATAGTGGCAGAATAAAAAACTTTCGCTTTTAGAAAGTTTGTCTTTGGAGAAACGAGACGATTCTGGGATTACTTTGGGAGTGAACTACTTTCTCTTTTAGAAAGTTTGTCTTGGAGGAACGTGACGATTCATCGATGACGTTCAGAGTGAACAACTTTCTCTTTTAGAAAGTTTGTCTTTGGAGGAATGTGACGATTCAATGGTGACGTTCAGGGTGAACAACTTTCTCTCTTAGAAAGTTTGTCTTTGGAGGAACATGACGATTCAGTGATGACGTTCAGAGCGAACAACTTTCTTTTGTGGAAAGTTTCTCACCGTGAAAAACTTTCTCTTTCAGAGAATTTATCTTTGGAGGAACGGAACAATTCCTTGATTAAAAGAAAGTTCGCCTTTGGAGGAATGTGAACTTTCAGAATGAACCACTTTCTCTACAAGAAAGTTCGTCTTTGGAGAAACGTGACTCACACTAAACGAAAGTAAGAAAGTCGATAGCTCGACAGAAAACGAGAGAGAGAGAGAGAGAGAGAGAGAGAGAGAGAGAGAGAGAGAGAGAGAGAGAGAGAGACCTGATAACGAAAGAAGAAAAAGGCACTTAAGGAAAACCTCACGAAGAACCAGCAACCGTCTGCCATTCTGACCACCCTCCTATTGTCTCTCCATCTCGGCCTGAAGAAACTCAATTATTCCATTGATTCTCGCCTTCCAACGAGGGATTGCCGGGCTTCTGGGGGGTGGGGGTTGGAGAAAGAGAGGGGGGAGGGTTGTTGGAGGGCGCTCGCCAAACACACGCTCTTGTAATCTAAACATGTTTGTTTTATCGCTAAGAACATAAACAAGTCGAGAGCTACCATTTAAGTTTTACCTCGGGAGGATCTTACCAAACACCGTTCAGACGTCTTTTTTTTTATTTTACTCTCTCTCTCTCTCTCTCTCTCTCTCTCTCTCTCTCTCTCTCTCTCTCTCTCTCTCTCCCAAGCCACTTGAGTGGCTTTGTCACCAGGATCACCCAACTACCAGAACATCTGCGAGGGAACATTTTCATAAAGATCAGATGCTGCTGTCGTCCCTGCTGGTTGGGCAGAGTCCAGGGGTCCGAACCAGGCCTATTACTCCTTTCCACAGCTAGCCAAACTTTGGTGAAGGACACGTGCTGGCATAAGGCCGGTCTAATCTGAGCCGTCCGACCGATGGAGGTTTCAATTCTCACTTTGATTAGTTGATTGTTCAAAGTCATGACGTTTCTATTCTTTATCGGTTCCTTGACTTGGAGGTGGCGATTCATCACAGTCGACTAACTACCAGATACTAATTCACTGCATACGTCAGGATATGTACAATGGGTCCTGTCAGTGATTATTCCAGGACGGATTTCCTCTTTTAGGCGCAAATACTCTCGGTACAAACTTATTCGTTTGACTCAGTAGCTTTAATTTGTTAAATATTTTTTCTTTTCTTATAACTGATATCCCTTTTCTGTATTTCCTGTTACCTTCTGTTATTTCTTTCAGATGAAGTGTAATTTTCTTTGGAAGCTTGAATTTCAAGTCAGTGGCCCCCTCAGTGCTTGTTCCATATGAATAGGTTTAGTGTTCTGAATAATAATAATAATAATAATTTATTTTTAAGGTATATTAACACGATTAACACTGATTTTCCTTGTTGGACTCACCACCCTTACACATACACACACACATACATACACATACACATACATAAACAAAAGATAGCAAAGAAAACTGGTTTGCTAACAAGATTTCTTTTATTGCTAAATTTTATAATTTTGTTACTGCTTAGCTGAATTTTTAGAGAGCTCCTCGAATGAAAACTGCGAAAACATTAATAGACTGTGCATGGTTATAATAAATGTGTATATAAAGGTTGTCTAGGATTTTGTTTCAGTTTCTTCGGCGCAATCGAGTTTTCTGTACAGAGTGTAAGCAAGGCCACCGAAAATAGATTTCTCTTTCGGTTGTGTCGGTATAATCAAAGCCGCGGCCTATGAAATTTTAACCACTTCCCCAGTGGTGGCCTACCCTATATCGTTGCCAGACGCACGATTATGGCTAACTTTAACCTTGAATAGAATAAAAACTACTGAAGCTAGAGGGTTGCAATTTGGTATGTTTGATGATTGGAGGGTGGATGATCAGCACACCAATTTGCAGCCCTCTAACCTCAGTAGTTTTTCAGATCTGAGGGCGGACAGAAAGAGTGCGGACAGAAAAAGTGCTGACGGAAAAAGTGCTGACAGAAAAAGTGCGGACGGAAAAAGAGCGGACAGAACAAGTGCGGACAGAAAAAGTGCTGACAGAAAAAGTGCTGACGGAAAAAATGCAGACAGAAAAAGTGCTGACGGACAGACAAAGCCGTCACAATAAGTTTTCTTTTACAGAAAACTAAAACAGTCATTACAAAGCCGGACAGTTTATGTAAACAAATCGATCGGTCTAATCCAACTTAATCTTCTTCCTTTTTCACGACATTAAACGGACCGAGTGCTCTATTTATCAGCCCCCAGAACTGTAGTTATTTCCAGTGTTTTTAACTGACAGAAACAAATGGAATCAAATTTCTGCTTTCTTACGATTCATGAAAAAAAGGACGAAAATAGATTTCTGTTATTCTGGCAATTCAGCAAGAGTCGAAAATAAATTTCTGTTATTCTCACAATTCAGAAAAACTAGAAAATAAATTTCTGTCGTTCTCATTTAGAAAAAAAAACCAGTTCGCGCGTACCATCACCGGAAATGGGAATGAATGGCGGGGCAATTGTCGTAGTGTAGGGGAGAGAGAGAGAGCGCTACCAATAAATATTCCTCCTGAAAAGAAGGTTAGAGAGAGAGAGAGAGAGAGAGAGAGAGAGAGAGAGAGATGGCTATACTCTATACTCTTTTATTCTCGAATTTTTCATAAGTTGTCTTTTAACAGAGATCTTTCACATTCACAATTGATGCCTGATCCCCTTTTCCCGTCGAGAGAAAGCAAATTCGCTGAGCCGCAGCAACACTATGTGGTAAATGTGCCTCGCTGTCGAACTCCTCCAAAGTTCCGGAGGTCCTTTATTCCTCACACTGTTGGACTGTGGAACAGCCTCACTGACGATGTCGTGGCTATTGGACTGTGTCTTAATCATTTACAGTTTTATTTATTTATGTATTTATTTTGTTTTTTTTTAGTTACTGATCTCTTTCTGTATTTCCTGTTACCTTCTGTTAATTCTTTTGAATGAACACCATCATATTCTTTGGAAGCTTGAATTTCAACCCAATTGCCCCTGTGGTGGGATAGTTCCATGTGAATAGGTTTCATCGTCTGAATAATAATAATAATAATAATATAATAATAATAATAATAATAATATAATTATATATATATATAATAATAATAATGTTCAACTTTATATATAAAAAATAAGTTTGTAAAAATAAGTTTGTATGGCTGAGAGTGAAAAGCGTATTGGCTTTCCGTAGATTTTCTTAAAAATCGACTTGTTTAAAATGCGCCTGAGTACCACACCAAATATGTTATTGTTATATTATTCACAATAATAATAGCACCTATATACGGGACAGCTGAACTCGTATAGCAATGCTCCACAGAACAGTCTATCCATGTCTGATGAAATTTCATTCACGTAGGATAAGATTAATTCAACTAAGCATCAATTATTATTCTCCTTATTTTATGTTCTTAAATATAGATCAAACCCAAGGGAAATAATAATAATAATAATAATAATAATAATAACAATAATAATAATTACTATGCTGCAAGGACGGTGGTTATTATTATCACGCAAGGCTACTCCGCATAGGCTACTTTATAAAAAACGATTATGCAATTCTGGAAGAATTTTATTTTATCGTGTAAACAAATATGGCTTCGAATCGTGAGGGCATTTACAAAAAAAATTACATTGGCCTGTTAAGATCAATAGCCTTGATGTTGTGACGCCAGTTTTTAGCAACCATAATCAATCAGTCGATCAATCAATTGCCTGTTAAGACACTCAACGCCGAAATGTACCTTACCATTTCGCTCTCGTCTCCTTTTAAGGAAGAGATGTAAGAACTGCACTCTCTCTCTCTCTCTCTCTCTCTCTCTCTCTCTCTCTCTCTCTCTCTCTCTCTCTCTCTCTCGCTGTTACCACCTCCTCAGAGCTTCTGGTTTTGGGAGCAACAGCAATAGAAACAACTGCATCTCGACGGAGGACCCCAAGTGTGTTAGGACAGGAAGTTTTCCTATGGCGTCACTATCTTCTCCTCCTCCTCCTCCTCCTCCTCCTCCTCCTCCTCCCTCTCTCTCTTCAGCATACCCAAACCATCTTCCAAAAGCGAAGCCATGTGATTGTATCGGCGCACAATTACGCAACGTAATTATGATTAGAGTGATTTATGAGTTCTCTCTTCGGGGCCGACTCGGACCTTGAATTGCACATGGACGGGGGTTGGAGGAGTTGCAAGTTGTGATGTTGCGCGGGATTAATTGGTCTTATACGCCGATTCGATTCGCTGGCCCTTAATTGCGACTCGAACCTCTGGGCGCAGGTCGATTCTGCTGCGCGTCGGATATATACGCTTGCCTCTGCGTAGAGCATTCCCTAATGACTGTAAACGTTTTTTTAGGCCTTCTGTGTAGTCCCGTCTGTGCACACACACACACACACACACACACACACACTCATACACACTTACATAGATAGGGACTCTGTATGTCTAGGTTACTTTAAAAAAATAAATGTTTGGCTGTTATAAAAGTGGCAGTTTCGGGTTACCTTACGATCCACATCTGTGCAGTAATTGTAAGTAGCTTGATTTGACTGACATGGATGCAGTTGCAGACCAATGCAAATGGCATTAGTGTATTAGTGTTTCCTGATATATTACCATTTTGCAAAAGATCGTTTCCCCGGAGTAAGAGATTTCATCTCGTGTCTCTTTTCGCTGATAGAAAATTGGATTAGGTTAGAAAAAACCAGGATTAGGTCAAGAAATGGAACAGGATTAGGCTAAGGAAGAAAAGAAATAGGATTAGGTTAGAAATAACCCTGGATTAGGTTGAGAACTGGCGTAAGGTTAGGTTAAGAATAAAATTAAACCAGGATTTAGTACGGGAATGGAACAGGGTTAGGTTAAGGAAGAAAAGAAATATTATTAGGTTAGAAATAACACTGGATTAGGTTGAGAACTGACGTAAGATTAGGTTAAGAATAAAATTAAACCAGAGTTTAATAAAGAAATGGAACAAGATTAGGTTAAGGAAGAAATAAGCAGTATTAGGTTAGAAATAACACTGGATTAGGTTGAGAACTGACGCAAGGTTAGATTAAGAATAAAATTGAACAAGGATTTAGTAAAGAAATGGAACAGGATTAGGTTAAGGAAGAAATAAACGGTATTAGGTTAGAAACAGCACGGGGTTAGGTTAAAAATAACACAGGATAGGGTAAGAAATGAACTAAGATTGGGTTCAGCAACAAAACTGAAACGGATTACTGTGACACTTGACCCTGGCAAATTCGTCGATGGGGGAGGTGTTGGCATTTGGGTACTCTCCTGTTTCACCCTTCGTAACCTGACCAATTCTTCTTAACCTAACCTAGGACTCTGTAGCCCTGACAGATAATGGGGGAGATGTGGGCATTTGGGCACTCTTCTGTTTTGTTCTTCCCCTGGAGCCATATAATTTTGGGCACTTGGGACTGTTGTGTTTTACTCAAAGCAACTTAACAATTCTTGTTAACTCACTGTCAATGGGGAAATTTGCATTTGGGCACTCTTATGTTTCCCCTCAATCCTCCCAACTCCCTCCCCCCCCAGTAAATGTTCCTCAAAAGCTTGCTAAAACTGGCTAGATTAATAAGCCGACTTTTCACAACAGAGTGACTTTTTGTTTTAGAAACTCGGTTTCAGAGACACCTGTAGCAGCAGTCTGGATGCTCTTGTGGGTGTGGGGGGTGGGGAGCGTTACCGCCTTCCTTAGATTCATTGTGGCGTGACTAGATATGTGTATAAGTAAGTTTGTTGCAAGTCTGTCGAGTTGAAGCGTATATCCAAGTGCACTGGCCTTCTAGTTACGTACTGAATGTTTACATGCTCTCCAAATTTCCTCTCTCTCTCTCTCTCTCTCTCTCTCTCTCTCTCTCTCTCTCTCTCTCTCTCAACGATAGCAGAGGCAATGGCAGGGAACGACCCCCTCTCTCTCTCTCTCTCTGTCTTTCTCTTTCTCAACGAAAACAAGAGGCAGTGGCAGGGAACCTCTCTCTCTCTCTCTCTCTCTCTCTCTCTCTCTCTCTCTCTCTCAACGACCCTCCATCCCTCTCGCAGGGATAACTCACACACACACACACACACACACACACACACGGCCCCATCTTCTTAATCCGTTATCAAAATATCCATCCATATTTGCCTTGGGAGATTGTTGCTGCGATCATGGCCGCTGTTTGCAGAGAAATCACGGAAACTGTTTGCTGCCTTTCCAGATGAAAGCGTTAAACCTTCTCCTGCAGAACTCGAAACAACTGAGAGGCGGGGACGGTGGGGGGAGGGGATTAGGGAAGTTTGCAGTCGGTTTTAATTATTGCAGTGCGAATATCCCAGATGATGATCTAGAGCAGTGGTTCTTAACCTGGGGGGCTAAGGAGCAGTGTCAAGTATCTCAATAATTCATTCCCCCAAAAAGTAAAGACATCCCTTCTCTCTCTCTCTTTTTTATTTTCCTTTAAATCTGGGAGGGAATTTTACTCATAGATGCAAGGTGGGGGGGAGGAGGGAAGGACCAAATTTTAGAGGGGGCGTGGTAATAATAAGGTCAAGAACCACTGATCTAGAGGTTTAGAAGATTTTCAGTGAGTTATTTTGAAGATGTCAACAGCAAATTTGTTCAGATGAAACCCGAAACAACTGGAGGAGAGTTTTGCAGTCGGTTTTAATAATTGCAGTACGAATAATCCCAGAGATTTTTTTTAGAAGGTTCTCGGTAAGTTATTTTGAATGTGTCCTCTCAGCAAATTTGATCCAGACCAGGAGAGCAAGCAAAAATATTTTCCCCAGGGGGAGATTTTAAGGGTTGTGAACTCCCAGATAGGATGAAGTGTACCCTAAAATGACAGATGACGTGGTCTTCATTGTTATCAGTTTATTAATTTATCAATTTATTTTTTCTTTTCGATAAGTCAGATCTCTTCTTTCTGTAGTTCCCCTTACCTTCTGTTACTTCTACCAATGAACACCGTATTCTTTTGAATTTCAGGTCACTGGCCCCTATGGTGGGCTTGTTCCATATGGATAGGGCTCATCTTCTGAATAATAATAATAATAATAATAATAATAATAATAATAATAATAATAATAAATCTTTGGAAGCTTGGATTTCAAGTCAGTGGCCCCTGTGGTGGGCATGTTCCTTATGAATAGGGTTCATCTTCTGAATAATAATAATAATAATAATAATAATAATAATAATAATAATAATAATAATAATGATTCTTTGGAAGCTTAGATTTCAAGTCATTGGCTCCTTTGGTGAGCTTGTTCCATATGAATAGGGCTTATCTTCTGAATAATAATAATAATAATAATAATAATAATAATAATAATAATAATAATAATAATAATAATAATAATAATAATAATAATAATCAAGGCCAAAGGTAATTAGCATTTGTAAATGGCCAGGGCATTGGATCCTAGCCACACTGCAGGAACACAGAGAAAAATAACGTATCAACTCAGGGACTTCTAAGTGAAGAATGAATGACAACAGGCAAGTCTGAGGAGACGAAGCTAGATGATAATAATAATAATAACGGCCCTGGAGAGACCAAAGTGAAAGGGAAGGACAAAGAATGGTTGTGTATGGAGTGGCTGAGAAAGATGGGTAGCGAGGAGGGGCGGATTGTTGAGCTGTTGTTGTTTCAAGAAAACTGTAGGGGGCTGCGTTAGTGGAAAGGATTGTGACAGTAGTCAAATGCTGCTCAGAGAAAGAAAGAAGCTGTCATAGTGATTTCGTATGATCTGGGGAATTATTATTATTATTATTATTATTATTATTATTATTATTATTATTATTATTATTATTATTATTATTATTATTCAGAAGATGACCCCTGTTCATATGGAACAAGCCCACAGGGGCCACTGACTCCAAATTCAAACTTACAAGGAATATGGAAGGTAAAGGAAAATACAGAAAGAAGGGAAGAGAAGAGAGGTTATTATTATTATTATTATTATTATTATTATTATTATTATTATTATTATTATTATTATTATTATTATTATTCAGAGGATGAACCCTATTCATATGGAACAAGCCCACAAAAGGGGCCACTGACTTGAAATTCAAGCTCCAAAGAATATTATGGTGTTCGTTAGAAAGAAGTAACAGAAGGTAATAGGAAATACAGGCAATAGATCACTCATTAAAATAATGGCAGCGAGTGAGAGAGGGAAGAAAAAGTTTTGGGAAAGGCCGATTCTTGATTCTTCACCTGGCTGGGTTTAGAGTGCGGGAAATTTGTTCCCGTGCTGGGTGATATGAATGCGGAAGTGTGCTTTGGAGAAGACTGAGTTGCCTGGAATGTATAAGGATGGCGGAAGTTTTGTAGACATTTCTGATGAGTCTTGGAAATATGTGGTTTGAAAAGACAGATAATGTTGAATTATTCATGGGAAATAATATTTGTGAGGGGAAAAGGGTTTGTCAAAATCTGTTAACATTTTTAGAACAAGTAAGGAGTGCGCCGAAGTTTCTTTGGCGCAATCGAGTTTTCTGTACAGCCGCTATGGCGTATAAACAAGGCCACCGAAAACAGATCTATCTTTCGGTGGTCTCGGTATAATGCTGTATGAACCGTGGCCCATGAAACTTTAACCACGGCCCGGTGGTGGCCTATCCTATATCGTTGCCAGAAGCACGATTA
>NC_089741.1:34264904-34284904 GCF_040412425.1 Macrobrachium rosenbergii
GATATATTTGTATAGTTTGTCTTGTATATATATATATATATATATATATATATATATATATATATATAGTTTTATATATATATATATATATATATATATATATATATATATATATATATATATATATATATATATATATAGAGAGAGAGAGAGAGAGAGAGAGAGAGAGAGAGAGAGAGAGAGAGAGGTTTGTTTTCACTTTGTAATTTACAAGAGAGAAAGAAGCCATCTACCCTAGACTTCTGAAGACACCTGTACTAACATGGCGTTTCCACAGTGTTGCCAGCTCATGTGCATCTCATCTTCCCCTAAAATATTCACTGTCTTGTCTTCGCTCACTTGCCTATAATTAAGCATCCCCCAATTAGCTGACGTGGGTGCTTATGCCAATCGTTTGGCTTCTCACCAGGAACCTTCATAAACGCCAGTCGCAAATAAGATAAACTTTCTGGTCTCTGTTGAACTGGGTATCTTTACGCATCCTCAAGCAATAAAGAAAACAGTCCAATGGTTTGGATGCCTACGCTTGTCGTCTGCCTTCTTATACGCCCGTCACCCACAAGAATGCTGACGGAATCTTTGAATCCACTTTTAAAGAAATACTTAATTTCGTTTTTTTGTGTCAATTCTCGCGTCAGTGAGATGAACTGAGAAAAAATCGCTTGAAAACTTCTCAAGATACTCCTGACTCTACCACGTTGACAACTCCGTCACTTCTGCTTTGATAACACTGTTAGTGGGGATTAGGTGTCGAGGCCCTTGGTCGATATGGCTTCAGGATGCTCTATTACATCATCCCAAGGGCACTTGCTCTTCCATTTCAAGATGAATTGGCTACCGCGGAAATCGGATACCCCAACCTCGTAAAACGGGAGGAACCGCTTCGTTACGTAAAGGCCGCGCGAGCTAGCCAAGTTCGCTAAAACTTATTTTTTGGGAGGGGGGGTGTTTTGTTGCAGGTGTGTGGGCAGAGGAACAGGTTGAGATCTCCTGAAAGATGTTTAGGGAAAGCTGATAAATTGTTCACAATTATTATAATTAATATTATCATTCAGGAAATGAACCCCTTTCATATGGAACGAGCCCACCACCACGGGGGCCACTGACTTGAAATTCAAGCTTCCAGAGAATATCATGGTGTTCATTTCAGAGAAGTAACAGAAAGTAATAGGAGACAGAGAAAGAAAAGATCAGTTTTTGGAAAAGAAAAGAAAAGACAAATTGACAAGTCAATAAATAAAAAGACAGAAATATAAACAAATGAGTAAATACGAGAATTGTTTTAGGGTAGCGATGCACTGCATCTTCACTGGAACTTCCGAGGATCTGATTACAAAACATCCCCAGTGAGACAGTTCCACAGTCCAGGGGCAAAATGACAAAACGAGCTCTCACCACCTGCGCAACTTCAAAATAGCCCTGATATTACTAACGTCATGAATGGGATGGCGTCAAGTCTGCGAGAGGTGGTTCATACGCAGATTTAGGTTCCTCGTGTCGTAAATCAATTGGGTAGAGTCGCCTCCCACCTGGGGTAACTACGTAGGCGATGACGTATCTTAGAGGTACCTGCTTATCAAGACAATTCACCCGATGACGCAATAAGGAGGTAGACAAAGCTCTCCGCCTACATGGGGGATTTTGGGGGGGAAGTGAGCAGACCTCTTCTTTCTCTTGGCCTTGGCGTAAATGTTAAGACGACGCAATAGCGAGCAACATTAGAATGATTAGAGGTAAGTCATTGATAAAATCGCAGTCTTTCCTACGTAGTGCTTGTACATAGTGTGGGATTGTAGGCAGTAACTTCAGCGTCCTGGGACGCTTGTTTGTAATTTCTCAATGAAACCCGTCCTCCCACCAAGAATGTGCCCTAGCCGAGACACTAAGTCGTTTGTATTGTGTGATTCAGTCCTTTGAAGTCCAGTTGAAGGCCATACAGCAATCCTGAATTGTTTATGTCAACATTCTAGCACATCAGTATTCCAACATCATTTGTATATATAATGGCATTGGTGTTAGTTGCATGAGTGTTTTGCATATTTGTAACTGTGTATAAACGGTGAGTGTGTGTGTAGGTGCAGTTTTATCCGTGTTTGTAGAAATATAACAGCTGCTATGCCATCTCTATATGTGAAATCAATCAGTCAGTCATTTAGGTGCCATCTTTCTATGCGAAATCAATC
Source organism: Macrobrachium rosenbergii (assembly GCF_040412425.1). Taxonomy (NCBI): domain Eukaryota; kingdom Metazoa; phylum Arthropoda; class Malacostraca; order Decapoda; family Palaemonidae; genus Macrobrachium; species Macrobrachium rosenbergii. The sequence goes on from NC_089741.1 coordinate 34,267,088, forward strand.
AGTCAGTCATTTAGGTGCCATCTTTCTATGCGAAATCAATCAGTCAGTCATTTAGGTGCCATCTCTATATGTAAAATCAGTCAGTCATTTAGGTGCTATCTCTATATGCGAAATCAATCAGTCAGTCATTTAGGTGCCATCTTTATATGCGAAATTAATCAGTCAGTCATTTAGATGCTGTCGTTATATGCGAAATCAATCAGTCAGTCATTTAGATGCTATCTTTCTATGCGAAATCAATCAATCAGCCATTTAGGTGCCATCTCTATATGCAAAATCAGTCAGTCATTTAGGTGCTATCTCTATATGTGAAATCAATCAGTCAGTCATTTAGGTGCCATCTTTATATGCGAAATTAATCAGTCAGTCATTTAGATGCTGTCGTTATATGCGAAATCAATCAGTCAGTCATTTAGGTGCTATCTTTCTATGCGAAATCAATCAATCAGTCATTTAGGTGCCATCTCTATATGCGAAATCAATCAGTCAGTCATTTAGGTGCCATCTCTATATGCGGAATCAATCAATCTCGTTTATAAACCAAAAATTTACGCATCTGGGAAAAATTCCTTCTTTTCTGGAGTAACTAAGAAATCACTTTCCCTATCCCATCAACAATTAAACTGAAGAGAATTTGACCGAAGAAGCGCTTACTTTTTTCAGAGGGGGCGGGGGAAGCAAGCAAAATTGACAGGCAATCCGCTTGTCCTACCCTTCAAGGTCTTGCTCATTATGGGACATGGGGAAAACGAGGGCCTTGTCTTTGGAGTCGCATGATATTGCTTTCTCTGTCTTCCAGAGAGAGAGAGAGAGAGAGAGAGAGAGAGAGAGAGAGAGAGAGAGAGAAGGCTTCGCAGGGTTCAGGTAAGGAAGGTGGGGAGGAGGAGGAGGAGGAGGAGAGGCCTCGAATGCAAGCAAGAACTTAGACATCTCGAATACCACTTTTTGAAGTTGTTGTTCTCCTTTTTTTTTCGGAGGGGGCCGGGTAGGGACTTGTGGGGGTAGGGAATGGCAAGGGAAGGGGGATTTCTTTTAATTTCATTGTAGGTGGTGACTGTCAGTTTGTGGAATCACTCAACATGAAATATTCACCTCTCTCTCTCTCTCTCTCTCTCTCTCTCTCTCTCTCTCTCTCTCTCTCTCTCTCTCTCTCTCTCTCTCTTCCCGCTATATGGGGATGAGACCGTCAGGAAAAATAAAACTTCACCACAGGTGCGGTGGAAGCTGAGAGCTACAACTGAGACCCAGGAGATTTTGGCGAATAACATTTTTTATATCTTTATTATTTCTCTTCTGCACATATGAACAAGTTTAATGATTGAACAGTTGAAAATAACGACAAATTCAAATGTCGAAGAGCAACGGAAAAGTTCATGAATCTTTTCCTTTATTTTTGACAGACGGTTTCAGTTCCGAAGCTTTCGAGGTCACTTTCGGTTTGGAAAAACACGAAGGTCTCTGTATACTTAATTTAGATGAGGCATTTACTCTTCATTTCCGATCAGGATTTCGAGTTTTGTGTTTAATATTCAAAAGTGAAATGACTTTGATGGGTTACTGTATATATATATATATATATATATATATATATATATATATATATATATATATATATATATATATATGCTTTCGGCTGATAAGTAATAATATATACTTTACTGCAGTTCATGACTATTCTCATACAGAATTTAGACATGACAGACCTGGAAAATAATTACTGTTAATTAACAGGCAGATACAGAGGTAACTATTAATTTATCAGTTACATCACCGAAATAAGATTCAGTCTGATGGAGATTTTTAGTTTACAACAAAATATTCCCACCCCTTACGTAGGGGGTAGTGTCAACAGTGAACCTCAGGCGGTGTGCGTTGTAGGATTACTTAATGTTCATTGCAGCGTCCCTTCGGTTTCATGTATGGGTTTATCTTCTGGATAATAATAATAATGATAATGCGAGTCCATCTTCTGCTTCGGATATATCTATGGCAATTGAATTTATCAGAAACATCTTCTTTTTATATACCTGCTACTCGGTCATCGACTTATCAACTGCTTTTAGCCGGGCCGATAGCATATCAACTTTAACGTTTTGAGTTTGACAGAGCCACTAAAATAAAAAAAAAAAATATTGTATTTCCCGGGCCTAGAGCAAAGGGCAGCGAGGTGTATTGGATATGGGGAGGATTTTTCCATGAATAGATTCAGTCTTTTTTATTTAATGCATGAGGTTTTTTGTTTCGTATCGTTAAATATGAGAAAAAGGTAGTTATCAGTTTTACGGAATTTTAATGATTCTACGTTTATGTGAGAAGGAATAGAAAGTAGGTGGTATAGATTTGAGTATATATATATATATATATATATATATATATATATATATATATGTATATATATAATTGTATATACTGTACATTCATATATATGTGTATATGTATAGCCGTAATTCTGTATATTAAATATATATATATATATATATATATATATATATATATATATATATATATATATATATATATATAAATACACTGTTGTTTAGTGCATGTTTCTCTCTTGCTTCTACCAACCTTTGGAATTCCTCTGTGCTTTTCTGTTTTATACCTCTCGTTTTCTTCTGACCTTGACTAAAAAAAAAAAAAAAAAAAAAGGCACTCGGTTTCCTACCCCGTCAGTCTCTGCTGCCATTAGAGGGTAGAAGACCAAAATGACGACGAGGCCAGGCGTAGTTATCAGTCCCACGAAACAGCGATTAATCACATTTATGACTGGAAGTCATTTCCTGAAGGAATAAACGAAGAAGAAGAAGAAGGAGAGGAGTTACGATCACAAATGGCAGAGCGTCGAAGGCGTAGTCTTCTGCGGTAGGTGTTGATCAACCCATTAAATCGGGCATAAATCAGCTGAACCTTAAATAGACAATTGTCGGAGATTTACCGAATGCAAACCCCAAGCCTTCCTTCATTTCCTGGTCAAGTCATGAATCCTATTTTGACATTTATGGTCAAGGGCTGGTAGAGGTCGAAGGATGCCCCGTTTGACCTTGACAGCGTCCATTGGCGAGAATGCCATTATCACAGATTCTTTGCGGCGTCCCTTATGCCCCTAACTGCAACCCCTTTCATTCTTTTTACTCTAACTCCATTCATATTCTCTCTCTCTTCCATGACAGCGTCCATGGCGAGAATGCCATTATCACAGATTCTTTGCGGCGTTCCCTCGGCCCCTAACTGCAGCCCCTTTCATTGTTTTTACTATAACTCCGTTCATATTCTCTCTCGTCCATCTTACTTTCTACCTATTCCTAACAATTGTTGCATAGTGCAGCTGTGATGTTTTCCTCCTGTTGCACCTTGAAACGCCTTTTCACTCTCAGTTTCCCTTTCGGCGCTGAATGACCTCATAGGTCCCAGCGCTTAGGCATTGGCTTAAATTTTATATTCTGTTCTCTTCTCCTTTAACACAGATTTGAATGAATGAAATAAATAAAAGTAGGTAATAAGACAAGAAGTTTAAATAGTTTGGGGAAATGTTCTTACTACGAAAAACTTTGTCTGATTCCGACAATCACGTTAAGCATACCTTAGTTTAACCAGACCACTGAGCTGATTAACAGCTCTCCTAGGGCTTGCCCGAAGGATTAGACTTATTTTACGTGGCTAAGAACCAATTGGTTACCTAGCAACGGGATCTACAGCTTATTGTGGAATCCGAACCACATTATAGCGAGAAATTAATTTCTACCACCAGGAATAAATTCCTCTAATTCTTCATTGGCCGGTCGGAGAATCGAGCGCTGGGCCAGCAGAGTGCTAGCTGAGAACGGTACCCACCCCTCCAATGAGGAACTCCGACAATCACGGTTATGTGTTTAACAGATCATTGAATTGCATCTCAGGAGGTTTAGTAAGTATTTATTTACCAGGCGTATCTTTCCAGGTACCCAATTCGCTGCATAGACCAAAAATAGTTCAAATATGTTTTAGGTGAATGGGTTCAGATCGTTCTTTCTTTGCCCGGGATCGAACTCGGACGTCCTGGAGGGTGCTCAGAGTACGCCACAAAGAGAGAGAGAGAGAGATAATAATCTTTGATAATTCCGGGTATCTTCGTAATGCCTATTACGACACTAGCAAAACCAACAACGTCAAAATCGCATTAAATGGTTCCTTTGCCATTTAGCTTCCGATTTTCATGTCCTCCCCACCCCACCCCACCCCACCACCCCACCCCTACTCCTCCCGCATTCCTCATCCCCACCCGCACCAGAAAAAGGAAAAGAAATTAATGGCAATTCAAATCTGCCATTCTTCGCTAAAACGAGAAAGCCGTCTTAAAATCAATTTCACGGGGAACCCCCGCTAGGGCGAGTGGCACTGAGAGGGTGAGGTCACCTTTAAGGTTTTACTCGCTCTTTCCGCCCAGGGCTTTCGATCCCTATCTTTGTTTATTTATTATTTTTTTTTTTCTAGGGGAAGGTGGTTTGGGGTTCAGGGGAAGGAGGTGGGAGTGGCCACTGTAAATTTCCGGTAACCCCAATTTCATAGATTTCTTTTTTAGTCTGTTACAGTAGAATTGGTAGTACTGCTTGCAATAATAATGCTGCCTTTAGTTTTCTGCTTTGAAATTTAGCTCATAGATAATAATAATAATAATAATAATAATAATAATAATAATAATAGTAATAATAATAATAATAATATCAAGATCCACAGTGCCATATTAACGGAATAATAATAAAACCCATGCTAAACATAACGTGGTGTTATTTGCATAACAGGCCAACAGCAATTGGTTTTTTGTTTGCAAGAGTTTATTGCAAATGTACCTACAACATAATTATGTTCATAGGGCAATAAGCTGGAATTAATCAGATTAGAACTGAGTAATGTTTAAGATAAATATTTCCTTCTGGTCAGGAGCTTTCAAGTCTGGTGTGAGCGGCAATGAGGCGGTATAGTTAGTTCTATTCCCAGATTAAAGGAGAAATAATTAATCTTTTTCCCAACATTTCAACTCGGTCTGTCTCTGTTGGGTGGGCGGAGTGCAGAGGTCCACACCAGACCTTGTCTGTCGATCTGTCATCGCAGTTCAGCTGACCCTTCTTTTTATACCCCATAGCTGCAACCCCTTTTATTCCTTTTACTGTACCTCCGTTCCAATTGCAGCTGCAAAAGGTTTTCCTCTTGTTACACATTTCAAACCTTTCTACTGTCAATTTCCTTTTCAGCGCTGAATGACCTCATAGGTCCCAGCGCTTGGCCTTCGGCCGAAACTCTATATTCTATTGCATTCTTCGAACCTGGGCTAGAAAATGGTCTGAGGTTTCCTGTTGCCAGTGTCCCGTGCAGTCTTCTCTTTCAAAAATACCATCTCAGTTCGACCCTTATCTGCTCTTTTTCCCGAAGACGGACTAATGGATGTCTGACGTTCGTTCTCAGATGGAGGGAGGAGGAGGAGGATCATAGCTCAGACGCTCCGTCGAAAGCCTTTATTGAAGGTATTACTCAAAGACTCCGCCGAGATTCAGTCTCGAGATTCCAAATCCCACCATTAGAGGGTTTTGTAGCGAGTGTTTACATTACTGCTGAGGTGGTTTCTGCTTCCTAGGATAGGGATCTAGATAACTCGAGAGAGAGAGAGAGAGAGAGAGAGAGAGAGAGAGAGAGAGAGAGAGAGAGAGAGAGAGAGAGAGAGAGAGAGTCTAAGGTCTCAGATTGCAGGTTGACAGATCGAGGCTTCATTCCCATTTAAATAAAAAACAAAACAAACGGATTAAAAAGCTTCCTTTGTGTCCAGTAGATAAATGAACAAGAGAGAGAGAGAGAGAGAGAGAGAGAGAGAGAGAGAGAGAGAGAGAGAGAGAGAAAACTAAGATCTCAGATTGCAGCTTGATAGATCGAAGCTCCTATCCCATTTAAATTAAAAAAAGAAACTGATTAAAAGCTTCGTTTGTGTCCAGTAGATAAATGAACAGAGAGAGAGAGAGAGAGAGAGAGAGAGAGAGAGAGAGAGAGAGAGAGAGAGAGAGAGAGAGAGCACCTCCATTCTCATCTGAATCCAGAACGAGAAAAAATGTAAACGGGCCAGTAACTCCCCTTTTCAGAACCACAAGCCCATACATCCTTTCCCAACCAACGCCGTCTTTTTTTATTGGGCGATTGTCAGCCACACACTTCCCGGGCACTGTCCTTCCTCTTCCGTTCCCCTCTTCCGTTTACCCCAATGCTCTGTGCCCCTCCGCCTCGCTTGGCCCCCACAATCTCCCCTGGTCTCTTGCTTCTTCTTCTGCACATCCTGTTAGCCTTCGGAAGGTGCCTGCTGTAGGAGAAGCCTTCCCACTCTGGCCCTCACCAATCTACTGGTCTCCTCTGCTTCTTCTTCTGCAGGACAGAACCTTCCTTCTGCTCAGCTCTTTTGAGTCCTTTGCTCCCTGCCCTCTGCTTAGGATGCCCTTTCAGCTCCTCTGCTCCTGCCCTCTGCTTAGGATAGCTCCACTGCTCCTGCCCCCTTAGGATTCAGCTCCTCTGCTCCTGCCCTCTGCTTAGGATACCCTTTCAGCTCCTCTGCTCCTTCCCTATACTAGGATACCCTTTCAGGACTGCTCCTTTCAGGATACTCTTTCAGCTCCACTGCTCCTGCCCTCTGCTTAGGATACCCTTTCAGCTTCTGCTGCCCCTGCCCTCTGCTTAGGATACCCTTTCAGCTCCACTGCTCCTGCCCTCTGCTTAGGATACCCTTTCAGCTCCACTGCTCCTGCCCTCTGCTTAGGATACCCTTTCAGCTCCACTGCTCCTGCCCTCTGCTTAGGATACCCTTTCAGCTCCTCTGCTCCTGCCCTCTGCTTAGGATACCCTTTCAGCTCCACTGCTCCTGCCCTCTGCTTAGGATACCCTTTCAGCTCCACTGCTGCCCTCCACTGCTCCTCTGCCCTGCCCTCTGATACCCTTTCAGCTCCACTGCTCCTGGACCCTTTCAGCCCTGCTCCTTTCAGCTCTACTGCTCAGCTCCTCTGTCTTCTAGGCTTTGCTTAGGATACCCTTTCAGCTCCACTGTGCTTAGGCAGGGCACCCTTAGAGATAGCTGCAGAGACTGACATCTAAGGGGAAATCTGTTCTCTGTATTTACTGTTTCCAGGGACTACCTAGCTTCTTTTGTCTGTCTGTCTGTCTGTCTGTTTGGGACATCTTTCAAGAGTGACTTTCGAGGAGAGTCACCTCCTCTGCTGCTTCCTCTGCTTGCTGTGCTTCTCTTTCTTCTGCTAGTTCTGATGCTTGCATAGTCAGCTGTTGAGCTTCTCCAATGGTCACCTCTCACTGAGGAACAAAACACCTCCCGCAGAAGTCCTGTGAGACTCTAGAGACGTAACTCATTTTTCTTTTTAAACAAATTTATAATAATAATAATAATAATAATAATAATAATAATAATAATAATAATAATAATAATAATAACTTTTGAATGGTTTTCTTCTGTAACTTCCACCTATAATTTCCCTGTCATTTTCAGTATTTTCTCTTCATTAATCTATAATTTCACTTCAACTCCTCTATTTTAAATAAGTCTCTTCAAATGCTAAATGGTAGAGGAAGGCTGCCTCTAAGAAAATTGAAACAGTAGAATCATTCTTTACAGGCTGTGATTTGTTTTCCAGGTGGTCAGTCGATTGTTGTGGGTTGCAGGCATGGTGGAGAATGGGATTAGGGCTATAAAGCTTATCCCAAAATGTTTGCTGAAAACTTATTAGGGAGTCATCTTTTTGAGCTATGTGTATATATATATATATATATATATATATATATATATATATATATATATATATATATATATATATATATGTAATATGTATATATATATCTGTATTTATATATGCATATATAAATATACACACACACATATATATATATATATATATATATATATATATATATATATATATATATATATATAATTCATTCCTCCTATCACCTTCCATTCCACTTCCCCAAGCATTATTGATTTAAATTTTCTCCCTTTTATCAATTTTCCGTTTCAGTTTTCCTCACGCCCACTTTGTGTCCCTACCAATCCCCCTCCCCGCCCCTCGCACCTTCGGCTAATAACCTCATTTTTCCTGAGTGGCGTTATTTCTCTTGGCGATTCCGTCTCCCTCCTCTTAAGCAAATTGCCCGTCACTCCCAGTTGGGGGGTGGGGAGAAGGGTGGGGGGAGGTGAAGGCCGGGTGCTGGTAGTGTGTAGTTTCAAGGTCAGTGAATTCCCTACGCCTTGTTGTGATGTCCTACCACTTTGAAAAAGAAAATAGATAATTAAGTAAAATGAAATGAAAAGAGCAGCAAAAGAATAGATAATTAGATCAAATAAAAAATAGTGAAGGAAAGACGACCTCTTTGGTGTTCACATTACAAAGCTAAAAAAAAAAAGATTCAGCAATTGATAGTAATAAAAAAATTTTAAAAACAAGTAATAAAAAGCATTAAACCTTTCAGATTTCTCTATGGTGTTCTCATTACAAAGCAAAAAAAAAAAGTAAGCTTCAATAACTGATAGTAATAAAAAAATATTTTTTTAAACAATTAATAATAATAATTAATTAAACCTTTCAGAATTTCTCGCCACATTGCCAAAAATGGTTAAATAGAGATAAATTTCAAGGTTTAACTTTGATTTCGCCTTTTGTTTTCGTATTGAAAAACTAACATTTTACTTTCTTTGTTCCAGCAAAATGAAATGATCTGCCAGACTTTACCTGGTGTATTTTATATATCTCTATATTTTTGATAAATTTTCTCGCGGCCTGAAAAACTGTAGTTTTTTCGGTCCTTGTTAAGCAAGTGTCACTCCCAGATGTTCTTTGTGTCTCCGGTATTAAGAATGTTTCTTGTATGTTTGGGTCTTAAGAAAAATCCTGAAATCCTCACTGTAAGAAGCCTAAGGACTCCCCACATAAAGTTTTGCCCTACTTTTCCCGCTAACCCTGCGTGGTGGAGCAAATGGATTGAAAATCGCCTGTCTCTACCACCTGACACTGTGAGACCATCGACACAACGTTTACAGACTTATTTCTTTTCATGTCTCCATTTTTCTGGGAATTATCAATAATTATCCCGTTCGTTTTAGTAATTATTGCTCGCTTGACCAACATCCCAACGCTTACACACAACTCAGTTTCTTCCAAACATTTAATCATGGATTTTTTCTCAGTGTTTATTAGTCACAGATTTCACTCCCAAGTGTTTTAATTCATTCCAGTCAGTTTCCTCCAAAAATTTAGTACTGGACCTTTCCAGTAAATATTTTTTACTTATAAATTTCTGGTCCGAAACACTTTTGTTTATTCGAGGTATTTACATACAGAACTATCTCAGTTTTATTTATCTGTTTATTCAGAAGTTCTAGTGCTCTGACAAAACCAGTCTCTCCTTATCGTTTATCGTCTTTGATTAGAGACTGGAATTATATTCTGATGAGCTTAATGGCGCACGCTACGCTGCGCTGGAACCTGGCGCTGCCTGTCATGTCTCCCCTCTTCCTCCCGATGCCCTACTTACCCCACCCCAACCCGGGGCGGGCAAACAGGTTGCAGGAGGAGGGTGGAAGTGTCATGTCTCCCCTACCCTCCCAATCCCTACCTACCCCACCCCAACCCGGGGCGGGCAAACAGGTTGCAGGAGGAGGGTGGAAGTGTCATGTCTCCCCTACCCTCCCAATCCCTACCTACCCCGCCCCAACCCAGGGCGGACAAATAAGAAAGATCCACTTTGATTTTAGTATTATAGATGGTCGAAGAATATTCTAAACCAGAATCTCTTAAGATATTAGAATTCTTGGTTGTTCTCAGTTGAATATAATCGTTTAGGGACAGTTAAGGCAGATGCAAAATACCAAAAATTGACCAACATCACAACGCTTACACACAACTCAGTTTCTTCCAAACATTTAATCATGGATTTTTTCTTAGTGTTTATTAGTCACAGATTTCACTTCCAAGTGTTTTTATTTATTCCAGTCCTCCAAAGGGATGAAAGATTCTACATTGCCTGGAAAACTCTACTCCTTATAAGTCCTTCAGTGTAGAGAAAGTTACTGATTCCTTGGAAATATCTCTTTGCTTTTCTTTCAAAAAATATTTACTTTCCTCCTTCCTCCACTTGTCTTCGACATTTCTCGTCCCGAAGAGGCTGCCAATATAACTTCAAGACTCTCTCTCTCTCTCTCTCTCTCTCTCTCTCTCTCTCTCTCTCTCTCTCTCTCTCTCTCTCTCTCTCTCTCTCCAGGGGTGGCCACCTGAGAACGTGCCCCTCCCCCATGAAAAATAATGACAAAATAATAATATTGAAGATTTTTAGATAGTAATAACATAAATGAGGAATATAAAAATGGGGAAAAAATTAAAAATCTATTATAGAAATAATAATCAAATTTTTAGAAAAAAAATAATAATATGAAAACTGGTGGCCGCCGCCCCATAAAATCTTTCTCGATCCGCTAGTGCTCTCTCTCTCTCTCTCTCTCTCTCTCTCTCTCTCTCTCTCTCTCTCTCTCTCTCTCTCTCTCTTCTCCATGGAACATTTTCACCGACGAACATTAGAGCTAGAAGTAATAGGAAGAATAATTGGATTTTATCCTCTTCTTCAATTACATGGAAAGCTGTAACAAGAAAACACTTCTTCATTAAGTCTCTGTCTTTTCCCGTAAATGATTTTAATTCTTGGGGAAAATATTTTGTGACGTAGTTTTCATTTATATATATATATATATATATATATATATATATATATATATATATATATATATATATATGTGTGTGTGTGTGTGTATTTACATATTTATTTATTTGTGTATACACACACACACATATATATATATATATATATATATATATATATATATATATATATTTATATATACATATGTATATATATATTTATATATACATATGTATATATGTGCGTGTATTTACATACTTATGTATAGTGTATATATATATACACACATATATATATATATGTGTGTGTGCTTATTTATACTTACACACACACATTATGTATGTGTATGTGTGCGCGTGTGTATGTGTGTACTTACCACCCAGCACGTAATGTCATCGCAGCAAACCTCCCGTACATTGTTGCAACCCAGGCCTATGATATAAATCCTAACCGCAAAATTCGCCAAAAACGAAGGATACCACAAAAAAAAAAGTCCTACGCTGCTCGAATCATGTAACCCTGCCTCCTAGCCCCAAAAGTCCTATTGATGCACCCAACGACGTCTCCGCAGGTATTGTAGGAGAATTAAAGCTGACGTCCCTAAGCACCACATAGTAGAGTGTGTTATGCATCGCATGACAGAAAGGGCGAAGTCGAACTCGGAGATGAGCGAGCAACTTGCTTCTGGTGGTCCTTCCCCATTTATTGTAGGGGGTTCTGACCTGTTATGGTAATCCCGTTGAATCTGCCCCTCGCCCCTCAATTGTTGGGGTTCTGTTCCTTCTTTGAAATCTACCCTCCTCTCACTCATTTATGGTAATCCTTCTCCCCTCCTCATTTATTGTAGGTGGGTTCTAATAGAACCTGTTATGGTAATCTTTCGTCGAATCTCCCTTCCCCATTTATTGTAGTGGGGTTCTAATAGAACCTGTTTTGGTAGTCCTTCGTCGAATCTCCACTCCTCAATTTATTGTAGGGGTTTCTAATAGAACCTGTTATGGTAATTCTTCGTTGAATTTCCGCCCCTTCGCCATTTATTGTAGGGGGGTTCTGATAGAACCTGTTATGGTAATCCTTCGTTAAATCCCCCTCCCTCCCCATTTATTGTAGGGGGTGCTAATACCTGGAAAATGTCCATAATGAAGAAGAATTCATTTCCCCTCCCCATTCACTGTAGGGGGGCCTCTCATACCTGGAAAATGTCAATAACGAAGGAAGAATTATGCTATATTCTTCCTCGTTCAGAAGTCTTTGCGGATAGACGGTGCATTATAAGAAGCTGTATATTATTGACCACCTGTTGATCGAGCCTGCTAAGCTGGTCCCTTTAGGGAGGAAGGATTCGCATGTTAGGATTCGCGGTAATTTTTGTTTACTGGTGGAAAGAGTCACGCCTGTGTGATGCATGATGGAATGCGTGTGTGCTTGCGCAAGCGCGCATGCGTGTTTATGATCAATCCTCTTTGCTCAGTCAGGTAGGATGATGATCTTGGTCAAATTTGTTTTAAATTCTTTTGTTCGTTCTTACTGAGGTTAGCATGTATATATATATATATATATATATATATATATATATATATATATAATATATATATATATATATAATATACACACACACACACATATACATACATACATGCATACATATATGTGTCGTCGCCTCCAACGCTACGTGGCGCAAAGGAAACGAAGTTTAGCAAATCACAAGAGAGACTAAGATTGAAGAAAATTCCAACGCCATTATGAAATTATCACCAAGAAAAATTCCCACTCCAAAATCCTGAAATCGTGAAGAAATGCCTCTTCTCCGAAATCAGGAACTGGGCTACTTTCCTGAAGAGGTTGTGTGCTTACTAGCGTCGCGGAAATTAAAACAGATTTGATGATAATAGGAAAGGCCTTTGTAAAGAATTATTTAAATCTCGTGTTGAGAGAGAGAGAGAGAGAGAGAGAGAGAGAGAGAGAGAGAGAGAGAGAGCCTCGGAAAATGAATCTTAATTTCTTCCGATAATTAGGCCTTAATTGAACTGCATTTTAATCACATCCTCGTGAATTATAAGTGGGTTATTTTTTCGGCAGTGATCGTATTTCGTTATAGTCTCATTTAAGGAAGATTTGAGGGCGTGTGAAATGTTTTTTTAGGGCTGGAGAAGTTTTAACTTCTTTTATAGAGTGATGTACAACAAATCTTGCAAATTATCGTTAATGTATATTATTAATGCAACCAACAGATGATTTAAATTCTACATAGAATTATTAAAAAAAAAAATATATATATATAGTTATATTTATATACAGTATATGTATATATATATATATATATATATATATATATATATATATATATATATATATATATATATATATATGTATATACATATGTATTAAATATAAATAAATATAAATGTATGTATATAAACTGTATGTATGTATAATACTGATCAACCCTTTCTGTGACAAGATCTAATTATACACCGTCAGCGAGAGGCCTGGTGGTATCACAATAGGAACAATGGGGTGGCGAGATGACACATAACATAAAGAATCATGTAGGCAATAGAGAGACGCCCACGAGATAAATAAAAAGAAAAAAAAAGGGGACATTAAGTTGATTGGATAGAGTCCTATGGACGTATGGCCAATGAACATGAATGAGAGTGTTTCCTCTCTCTCTCTCTCTCTCGAGAGAGAGAGGAGAGAGAGAGAGAGAGAGAGTAGACTGTTTAGCAAGCCTGATCCTTTCTTATACTTCTAAGTCAAAGGTTCAAGCGCAGATGCGATGTATTACTACCCTAAAACAATTCTCTTTGTATCTTAATCATTTACCTACGTTTTTATCTGTATATTTATTAATTGTAAAATTTACTATATTCTTTTCTAATGACTGATCTCTTCTTTCTGTATTTCTCATTACCCTCCTTTATTTCTTTTAATGACCACCTTAATATCTTTGGAAGCTTGAATCTCAAGTCAGTGGCTCCTGTGGTGGGCTTGTTCCATTATGATCAGGGTTCATCTGAATAATAATAATAATAATAATAATAATAATAATAATAATAATAATAATAATAATAATAAATGATAATGAGATTTAAAAGCCACAGTTAGTGTTAAAAATATTTATGTACCTGTTATCTTGCAAAAGTTATCAAAAGGATGTTCAGATTGCCTGTAAATTTAAAGATACAATTCGAAATATGTCAGTATGTAATAATATTAATAATAATAGTATTGGCAAAACACCTGGTGTTTACCAAATCCCCTGTGCCAGTTGCCCTCAAAAATACTTCAATTGGAATGGAGCCTCTGCCATGTTCAAGAGTGGAGATGTCGACTTATTTCAATAAAAATAATAATAATGATAATAATGTCATTTGGCTTTATTTACAAGAGGGTCTGGCGTTTTCTCCCTAAAACAATAATGAAGAAAACAGCGGAAGGTGATTTAAATCTTCAAAATTCATCTGTCATCTCAAAGAGCGAATTACAGCATCCCGTTTGTTCCTCGTTCCACATTTGCGAAAAGAGTGCGAAAGGACTCTCTCTCTCTCTCTCTCTCTCTCTCTCTCTCTCTCTCTCTCTCTCTCTCTCTCTCTCTCTCTCTCTCTCTTCCCGTGTCTGACTTCGAAGGGGAAATATATCGTCTTTCTCAAGCAACAACTCGGACATCGTTTACTTTCACAACACTTGAAGTTACTTTCTGTGTTTACCTTCAAGTGCTAGGGGAGGGGTGGGGGAAGAAACGCCACAGCTGTCTTCCCTTCGCTTGTTCTTCCCCATTCTTCCTCCTCCTCCGCCTCCTCCTCTTCCTCCTTCTTCTTCTTCTTCTTCTTCTTCTTCTTCTTCTTCTTCTTCTTCTTCTTCTCCATTTTGGAAGTGACTCTCTGTAACCGTAGAATGTCAACTTCAGTTACCGTCATATTTATAATTAGGTTTATGGCTTAATTATCTTGGAAAGCTCGTGGCAGACAAAAATGTATATAAAAAATAAAAATATTGAAAGGGTTAGTAAGATTGCCAAGGTTGTAGGCTTGTGCATTCGGGAAGACTCATAGCAGACAAAAATATCGAAAAAGAGAAAAAAACTTGAAAATATTAACAGAAATTACTGAGGGCGTAAAATGCGAACGTCATTTTTGTATGTCGGCCTATTTTTTTTTTTCTTCATGACTGTGGTCGAGTAGTTTGTAGTTTTTGTCTGTTTTTGGTTCTGAATGATTTGAATTCAAAATAAAAGACAAATAAGAGTCAAATCTTTCTTTCCAAAGAAGTTTTATTTCTGGCCAGCTGACTTTTTTTTTTTTTTTTTTTTTTTTTTTTTTTTTTTTTTTGTAACCTCAGTGAAGTCTTCTTGTCCTTACCCTGAGTTCAAAATAAAAGACAAATAAGAGTCAAACTTTCTTTCCAAAGAAGTTAAACTTTCTTTTTTTTTATTTCTTGTTTTTTTTTTTTTTTTTTGTAATCAGTGAATTTGTTAAGACCTCTAGAGAGGTCTTCTTGGTAAAGATAATATCAAAGATAAATTTACAATGCGATTTGGTGTCTGCATTGATAACATTCGCATGTAACCCCTTCTCCCAAATAAAGGCAGAAAAATAGCTAGCGATGAAGAGTTTACAATGGAACTGTAAAATATGAAAGACTCCAGAAACGGTTAAATAAACCTGATGTTCTGTTTCCTTTCATACTAGAATTCCCATCACTTTATTGTCTTAGAGCGTGTATCGTAGAATTCAAATTCAGGGATAAAATTATTCCATGAGACTAATATTTTTCTAATATACAGTACAGTATTTATTAGTGTTTATATATATTACACACACATATATATATGTAAATATATATATATATATATATATATATATATATATATATATATATATATATATATATATATATATATATATATATATATATATGTATGTATATATATATATATATATATATATATATATATATATATATATATATATATATATATATATATATATATATATATATATATATATATATATATATATATAACTTTATTGGGAGAAACTAGAAACGCCTAAATAAGCCTCAGGTGATATTTCTTTCCATAGTAGGATTCAAAGCACGCTTTTTTTATTGTTTTTGTTTTTGGAAGAATATGGAAACGTTATATTTTCCTCCATACCAGAATTTCCAGCATACAATATGCTGGAGGATTCATAAATTTATGCGTGTAATGTATATGTATATATATATATATATATATATATATATATATATATATATATATATATATATATATATATATATCACATTATATATATCTATATATATATACATATACATATGTAATATTTATATATAATATATATATATATATATATATATATATATATATATATATATATATATATATATATATATATATATATATATATATATATATATATATATGTGTGTGTGTGTGTGTGTGTGTGTGTGTGTGTGTGTGTGTGTGTAACATATATAAACACTGATAAATATATTTGAAAAATATTAGTCTCATGAAATCATTTTCTCCCTTGAATTTGAATTCAACGATACACGCTCTAAGAAAAAGTGAAAAAAATTGCTTCCCCAGATATTAACTAGCTTAATTTGCATATTAGAGCCCTGAAATACGAAGACCAACATGCGAGGAAACCCATTTATCCGCATTAAAAAAAAATTAATGAGAGGAAAAATGGCATAAAAAAAACTTTACTGCTGGATATGAGCTAAGCCTGTTTACCTCGTAAGCCACAGATTTCATGTCTGAAGACTAACAAGAAAAAAAAAAAGTTTACCGAACTTTGAATGAAACGAAAGTGAAGATAAACATTCCGATTAGAGATGATCTCTCAAGGTTCAAAGTTCAATTGAGGAACAATATATATGTATATGTATATATATATATATATATATATATATATATATATATATATATATATATATATATATATATATATATATATATATATATACACGGACCATGTCAAGATTATCGAACCCACTCGCGGCAGGGCTCGCTATTCTTTACAAGAAGATTATTGGGTTCGTTCTTGACATGGGAATAATCGGGTTCGCTGCTCTAGTGCTAAACGAGGCGAAAATACATTTGACGTCCCTAGGGGCTAGTACTAAACACGTTGAAACAGTGTAGATGAATCACTGTTTTGACTCTACTCAGGATTTGTACCTTTCATAGCTGGCAGCTGCGCAGGGCTGTTACACAGTAAGCCAATCACAATCGTCGTTACATTTCCTTTAGGGATTCACATGCTTTTCTGAATATGACCGTCCCCTTGGCGAGATGGTGCCGTCAGTGCACCTCACGTGGTGCACTGTAGGCATTACTGAAGGGTGCTTGCAGCGTCACTTTACTTCACCTCCATTCTCTCTTCCGTCCTTCAGTCCTGCTGTCCAGCTCCTCTAACAACTGTTACTGAGTGAAATTGTGGTGCTTTCTCACGGTTCCACTATTAGATCTTTGTATTTATCTTTATTTTCTGAATTTCTCTTATCTTGCTGTCTAAACCTCCAACACCCTCTTTTCAATGCCTTAACCCCGAATAACCCAAAGTGCCCCAGTGCTTGGATTGACAGCTTCAATTTCATCATCAATCACTCAATCCCATTTGTACTTTCAGATCTCTGTACTTTATTTCCTTCATTTTCTTGATCTCTTTATCTTGCTTTCCAACCTCCAACTCCCTCTTTCACTATCTTAAGCCCCGAATAACCCAAAGTGCCCAGTGCTTGGATTGACAGCTTCAATTTCATCATCAATCAGTCAAACCAACCATCGCCGTAAGCTCTCTCTCCTCCATCCCTTGCCAGTCCTCCACAAACGAAGGGAGGAAATGGTCAGTCTTCTGAAGGCAAATAGGAAATGATGATAGATCTTTCAGGAGCCCCAAAGATGAAGCGAAGAAGAAAATAAATAAATAAACACGGCGATGGATTTCCGTTCTCGGAAGAGACATTTTATTTCTCCATCTCTCCGGGAATGTGAATGAAGCCACTCGTACTTATTTGGATCAGCTGTTGGGTGCATTGATAATATACATTTACTGGCACTTTGCAAGATTTATACGTCACTGGAGCTTCAGAAGCTCAAGC
>NC_089741.1:34289904-34299904 GCF_040412425.1 Macrobrachium rosenbergii
TAGATCTATCGTTGGTGAGTCTGTCCTTGAGCCACTCTCAACAAAAAAAAAAAAAGGAAAAAATTAAATGTATTAATTTATCAGCTTTTTTTAATGGGTATCCTTGAACTACTCTCAGAAAAAATGGATTTATTAATTCATTAATTTTTTTTCTTTTTTAATAACAGTTATCTTCCATGAGTATTTCCGTTCACCTCCTCTTACTCCTTCCTAATGAACGCCATAACATTCTCTGGAAGCTTGAATTTCAGTCAATGGCGCCTGTGGTGGGCTTGTTCCATATGAATAGGTTTCATGCTCTGAATAATAATAACAGTGATATCGATATTAAGAAATTCAGGCCAATGAAATGCTTCTCGAACGGAACTAAAATAACATCGGAACCTTTTGGTAGACCAGATGATTAGTAAACACAACTCATAAACGCATTTACAAATACCACTCGTTCATATATATTTACTTAATCGTTTCTTGGCTTCATTCCCTTCGTCTTTATTTCTTTCTTTCGGTGTTTATTGCAGCGGGTGAGATAAATTCCTCGCGATGACGTTTTCCACAATAAAATGTTTCAATCCACCAGTTTTCTTCTCATTGTGAAGGAAAACGCGAAATGAATTACTTCGCTTTGTTGAGTAAATGTCTCTCGCTGTTTCCGCCAATGAGAAACCATTGCCGAAAACTGATAGGTCCTCATTTATTGCTGATAATAGGTTATTGGCCAGCCTCTTCCTGACATAGATACGGATTCATACTTTCCTGACCTAACACACACAACTGGAAGAGAAAACACACACAAATTTTACACGCGCGCTATTGGACAGAGCGCGCAGAGTCCAGTTCTGACCTAAGAAGTTCAACCTATCTAGTCTGGTGGACGGAAAATCTCTGTGTATTGACAAATTTTGGCTTCTGCTCATTGCTGGGACATAAAAGCGCGGAAATGCCAGTCCCGATCTCTTGTATTGACTAATTTTAGCTGCTCATTGCTCGATCTCTCTCTCTCTCTCTCTCTCTCTCTCTCTCTCTCTCTCTCTCATGCTATTGGACGTGTCAGTCACGAAATGTGTCTGGCGATATTCTCTCTCTCTCTCTCTCTCTCTCTCTAACGGAGATGCCTGGAAGAGAAAATCCGGCAAGCAATCTCTGTGTATTGACAAATTTTAGCTTCTGCTCATTGCTGGCGATATTCTCTCTCTCATTGCTGGCGATATTCTCTCTCTCTCTCTCTCTCTCTCTCATGCTATTCTCAGTCTCGGGAAATGCCTCTCTCTCTCTCTCTGTATTGACTCTCTCTCATGCTATTCGTGTCCAGTCCAGGAAATACCTGGAAGAGAAAATCCAGCAAGTAATCTCTTGACTTCTGCTCTGCGATATCTCTCTCTTTGTTCCCTATGATGTTATGCTATTGGACACGTGTCATGAAATGCCTGAAGAGTCCAGCAAGTAAATTGACAAATTTTAGCTTCTGCTCATTTGGCGATATTTTCTCTCTCTCTCTCTCTCTCTCTCTCTATCTCATAATGCCCTTTGTGCAAGACGGCAGGCGGTTGGAATGAGTGTACATTATTTAGTGGGTTTGTGAAGAAACTGTAATAACCTCTGGCCATTGTTTCAGCTCTCTGAAATTTGATGAAAACATTCATTAAGTGAAGCTGAAAATGATGACACTATGGCGAGCATTGATTAAAACTGAGCAGGGATTGAATAATCGGTAATTGCCATCCGTATATTGCACTAATTCACTCGGGACTATCATTGCTTCAGTCATTGACGCCACAAGATGCCCTCTTGTCGGAGGGTATTTTCATATCTCCTGATTGGTTGCGACGGCTCTGTTTCGTTGTCCCCGTAGTATTTCATCTCTCTGATTCTCTTGCGACGGCTCTGGGCGGGAAGTAGTGCCGTTAGTATTACTTAAGGTTCTTTGCGGCGTTCCTTCGGCCCCTAGCTGCAGCCCCTTCCGTTCCTTTTACTGTACCTTCTTTCATATAGTCTCTTTCTTCCATCTTACTATCCACCCTTTCCCAACAATTGTTTCATAGTGCAACTGCTTTGAGGTTTTCCTCCTGATAAGCCTTCAAACCTTTTACTGTCAATTTCCCTTTCAGCGCTGAATGACCTCATAGGCCCAGTGCTTGGGCTTTGGCCTAAATTCTATATTCAATTCAATTTAGCTCAATTTTGGTGTCTTGGATGATTGGCTAAAGGTTTCTTAAGCATCTTTCGTTGTTCCTCATTCGGAAGCTGACAAGGTCTTGTAGAATCCTTATGTAGAGGTACTCATTTGTGATATGGGCTGTTATTATTATTTGAAGGCACTGAGTCTGGTTTTATGCCACACACACACACACACACACACACACACACACACACACACACACACACATATATATATATATATATATATATATATATATATATATATATATATATATATAATAAAAGACAAAATCCACTAAGGAAAGAGAAACAGTGGAGTGCTGCGAGGCCTTTCAACTGTCGTCCTTTACTTAGCAGTCTCAGTGGAGTGCTGCGAGGCCTTCGACTGCCGTCCTTTACTTAGCAGACTGCTAAGCAAAGGACGACAGTCGAAAGGCCTCGCAGCACTCCATTGTTTCTCTTTCCTTCGTGGATTTTGTCTTTATTTATATATTCACAACGTTCCATATTTTCGTGATTCAGTTATACATCAGGTGACAGTCAAGAAGAGCATCTTCAGAAGGGAAAGAGTAGCCTGTTTATTTCGGAGACCAGGAAATATTGAAAACTGAGATATTTAGACGCGAGATTTCAAATTGTATCGACATTTGAGACGGAGGAGAAAAGCAGAGTTAAAAATGTTTCCCCAAAAAGAAACAAGTTTGGGCGACAGATGCCGAAAATCAGTTTTAGGAAACAAACGCCAAACTTCTGGTCTGTGATGAATGGGTCCAAACCCCCACCCCCCTTCCCCCTCCCTCTACCCCTTCCACACACCCCTTTTCCTCCCCCCTCCCTCTCTCCGTGGGTAATTAGTTCTGGGAGAAAGTTCGAAAGGAGTAGCGATTTCCGTTCGGAAAAGGAATGAAACGTTTTTCCCCCCTCGAGAGGGACTGCAGGAAAGGCCTGAATGTTTTACGTAGATTTCTCTGCTTGGTCGGAAGTCGGGTGGGTGGCCGAAGGGAAGTATTAACCATTTCCTCTCTTGATTTGTTTCTTCTTTTAATCCGTATTTGTTTTATTTAATAAAGAATTTTGAAAAGAGATATATAGCGCCCAAAATCTGTGGGCGTCTAAGTGGACGTATAAATTAAAAAAAGGGTAAAATTATATACTCAAAGAACAAACATCCATCCCACCCCCCCCTCCCCCCACTCAGCCGTTTTCCTTAAATTGATAATGGTAGAAAACAAATATAGAAATATATACACAACAATGGATACTACAAAAACCAATTTTCTGCGCAGCATATAATTAAGGCCACCGAAAGCAGATCTATCTTTCGGTGGTCTCGGTATAATGCTGTATGAGCCGTGGCCAATGAAACTTTAACCACGGCCCGGTGGTGGCATATCCTATATCGTTGCCAGAAACACGATTATGGCTAACTTTAACCTTAAATAAAATAAAACCTACTGAGGAGGCTAGAGAGCTGCAATTTGGTATGTTTGATGATTGGAGGGTGGATGGTCAACATACCAATTTGCAGCCCTCTAGCCTTAGTAGCCTAGTTTTTACGATCTGAGAGTGGCTTTTTAAGATCTGAGGGCGGGCGGACAGACAAAGCCGGCACAATTGTTTTCTTTTCAGAAAAATAAAAAGGAATATAATGGCCTCTAGAATAGTACTGGCTCATCCTATTACAACCTGAATTCAGAAATAGGGGACGAGTAGGATTATCTTAAAGCTTGTTTTTATGCCCGGCGGGGCTCTTGCTTGTAAGAGGATTTATGATTTATAAGTGTCATAGAGTTTTATACCCTCTTTTTTCCAAAGGGCTTTATTTCACTTCCTCCGGACAGCAAGAATTATGGTTATTGATTTTTTTCAGTACACTCCTGAATAGCATTCAACTTCTCGTTTTTTTTTATTTGCTAACTTTCTTTGTTTTTTATTCTTTCGTTTGTTTGTTTGGGTGTCATTTTGTAAGGCCAGGGCTTAAGATTTTTTTTTTTTTTTTTAATTCTGAAAGATAATTGTTTAATAGTCGTAAGAAATTAGGCTTCCTGATATACGTCAGTAAAATCCAGCGGGTTCAATAGTAATGGTGTAAGATAAGAAAACTTTCTCTCTCTCTCTCTCTCTCTCTCTCTCTCTCTCTCTCTCTCTCTCTCTCTCTCTCTCTCTAACAGTCTTCGTTGAATCCCTCCCACAGATTCTTAAGATAGTCTTCTAATCCCACACAATCACAGATATAAAAAGAAAAACTTTCCAACTTTGATAGAGAATGTTTCTCAGCCAATTTACATTAATACTGTATTTATATTCAAGAGTCGAACTGTGCCAGTTGTTTTTGTAGTATTACATGAAAAAGATATTCTCCTAATCACATACTCACACAAACACTTTGGTTAGAGAGAATACCTCTCAGCCAGTTTACATTAATATTTATATTCAGAGTCGAACTACTGTATTTCAGTTGGTTTGTTGTATAACTTGAAATTTGTTTATTTTATTGAGGCACCACGTGCAACAGAAGTGCGGGTAATCATAGGTGTCGCTGATGAATGCTTGGAATTAGCGAAAAAATCTGTCCACTCACTCTAAGGTTCTGTATCAGTAACCTATTTCACTATCGACCTCTACACGCTAATGACTGGTATTACTTTCTAGAAGTCGATACATTCCAGCGTCACAGATTAGAGCCTGCTTGGTTTACTTTATATACCAGGGTACATGCATACGTACTTACAGCCCTTACAGGGACAGGCATTTGATGGGAACTTTAAAAAAAAAAAAAAAGGTGACTTGATATTCTCAAATTTTATTTTTAGTGTCCCGGAAGTGTGAGATGTACCAGTGCTGCAGAGTATCCAATTTACTAGGATGCTGCATTTTGAGGGAATGTATTTAGGAGCTGAATATTCAAATGTGACCACTTTATATAGAAAGTAAGGTCATCCTAACTGGAATAAAGTATTTGCATTCAGGACTTGCCAAAAGGTCTTTCTGTCGAGCGTCACAAATCCTTGTCTCATGAGACGACTCGAATCAGACATTTGTAACGGAGAACGTGTTATGAATTTTAGCATATCTAAATCTATAATCCATTCAAAACACGGTTCCCTAAGCCTTTGACCCTATAGAGGGATAGTGCCGTCAGTGCACCTCACGTGGTGCACTGTAGATATTACTTTCAGTTCTTTGCAGCTTCCCTTAGGCCCCTAGCTGCGACCCATTTCATTCTTTTTACTGTAACTCCGTTCATTTTCTTCCATCTTACTTTCCTCAAACCTCTTCTAACAATTGACTCATTTACAAGCGGTAAAAGGTTTTCCTCCTGTTGCAGCTTTGAAACCTTTTACTCTCAATTTCACCTTCAGTGTTGAATGACCTGATCATAGGTCCCAGCTCTTGGCCTTTGGCCTAAACTGTACATTCCATTCCATTCCGTTGCATTCCATTCCGAAGCCTTTGAATACCCGGTATCATTCACAGGACTTAACAGCACCAGCAGCGGCAGAAGGATTCTCAATCGCTTGTGACTCTGTCCCTGGCACTGAACCCAGTCACCTGCAAGTAATTGGGTCCTGGTTACCTGTGACCTGTTTCCTAACCAAAAAAATCCTGCAGCGATCGATGTCTACAGGATTACCTGGCACGGACGCGTCCTTCCTGCCTTCCTTGCATCATCAGAGAACAGAGAGGAGTTCTACTGATACCAGTTTCTCAGTAGAGAAGGAATAAAAAGAGTCCAGAAGATAATTAAGTCGCGTTTATCCAGAAACAGCTGTTGGCACGAGTTATCCAAGAAAAATATAGATGGTAATTAACTAACTGATGGAGGCCGTTTGATGGACCGATTGAGGCCTGGTGGGAGGGGCTCTAAAATGATAAATAAAATTTTATTATTAATATTATTATTATTATTATTATTATTATTATTATTATTATTATTATTATTATTATTATTATTATTATTATTATTCAGAAATTGAACTCTATTCATATGGAACAAACCCACCACAGGAGCCATTGACTTGAAATTCAAGCTTCCAGAGAATATGGCGTTCATTTGAAAGAAGTAATGGAAGGCAAATTATTATTATTATTATTATTATAATTATATTATTATTATTATTATTATTATTATTATCATTATTATTATTATTATTATTATTCAGAAAATGAACTCTTTTCATATGGAACAAGCCCACCACAGGGCCACTTACTTGAAATTCAAGCTTCCAGAGAATATGATGGAGGTCATTTAGAAACTAATACGAGGAAATAAAGGGAAATACAGAAAAAGAGATCACTCATCAAAAAGAAAAAAATAACGATTTGATAAATAAATAGATAGAAATGTAAGAGAATTATTTTTATCTATTTACTTATTAATTTTTTTTTTTTTTAAATAAGTGGCCTCTTCTTTATTATGTAAAAAAGGAAAAAAAAATTATGGAATTTCTACTTCAGGTAAACGGAGAAAGGGAAGGGAAAATATTATGGATAATGGGAAATTGATTCACTGATTTTATACATAATATGGCGTTGCAACTGACAGGGTCACGGGCGCCAAATATGCATTGTTTGATATGATTTAGTGAGAGAATAAGTCCAGGAAGGTAGCGGGAACTCTGTAGAAGTCAGCAGTGAAAAGAATGAAGAATGAAAAAAGGACTCTGTTATTATTATTATTATTATTATTATTATTATTATTATTATTATTATTATTCATAGTGTACTCTCACAGTGATATATATATATATATATATATATATATATATATATATATATATATATATATATATATATGTGTGTGTGTGTGTGTGTGTGTATGTACATATTGTACACGTACATGTACAAAGGGAACTCTGCAGAAGTTCAGCAGTGTAAAGAATAAAGAATGAAAGAAGAATTCTGGTATTATTATTATTAATATTTTTATTACTCATATGTACACCCACATGGAAATATATATGTATGTACATAATGTACACATACGTGTATGTATGTATGTATGTGTGTAGGATTTTAGACGCCAGTTTTTGTATATATATATATATATATATATATATATATATATATATATATATATATATATATATATATATATATATATATATATATATATATGTGTGTGTGTGTGTGTGTGTCTGCTTGTACATTCTTCAAGATTTGTACTTGAGAATTCATCTAACTTACAAAAAGAACGTAGCCTTTACTGTTGAAGACAATGATAAAATAATATTGACTGCAACGTCACACAGATAAGCTCTCTCTCTCTCTCTCTCTCTCTCTCTCTCTCTCTCTCTCTCTCTCTCTCTCTCTCTCTCTCTCTCTCTCAGTCTTAGCATATCGATTTAGGCTAATTGCGCTTCAGGGCTGTTAAAGCAAGCCTTTGAACCGGCTTGTTAAGCGAAGCACTTCGCTTCCTTTGTAGAATGCGTAAAGAGGTGATAAATTTACAGCCCGCCCTTGTAAACGTATATAGCCTGCACTGCGTACCTGCATATATATATATATATATATATATATATATATATATATATATATATATATATATATATATATATGTATATATATATATATATATTATATATTTATATATATATATGTGTTATATATATATATGTATATATATATAGGCTATATTTCTGATTCACATCAGGATCGAACCCAGGTCTTCCAATTGAAAGGCAATTGGGTCATTGCTGAGTCGGGAAGTTGGGGAAAACACGCTGGTATGCAAGCAGTTAGCTTGCCCAGGTAATTCCTTGGGTGCAATTGTCCTTAGGTTCAATCTTCTTTTATGACTTGTAAGGCCTAGTAGGCAACTTCCTTGCCTTTCAATTGAAAGACCTGGGTTCGATCCTGATGTGAGTCAGAAATTTATTTCTGTTCTACACGTGATTGTGTGTTGAATTATATATATATATATATATATATATATATATATATATATATATATATATATATATATATATATATATATATTCATATTCTTTATGCCTCCCCTTTTCTTGATAAGTCTTCTATGATAAAGCCACTAGCCCCATGGCCTTCTTTTTAAGGTGGCTGTGACCAACTACAATCAACTAACTACCAGGTACATAATTTGGTGAGTCACATTATGTCTTTTTAAATGAATTTAGTAGCCCATGTTCCTCTTTTTCTGGTTAAAAACTACTGTATCCGACTAACTACAAGTACATTGCCATTGATTAGGTTTCAAAGAGAAATAGGTCAACGCAGAATTTTTTCCTCGGAATGTACCTGGTCCTTAGTCGAACGTAGTGGGACCCAGTCAGGGTTAAGAATGATGCATGGCTAGCAACCCCATCCTGATTCCAATTCCTAAAGCTACAGAAGGAACTCGAAAGTGACCAAGACGCCCCTGGGATTTCCCACGTCCTGGGTAATCCCAAAAAGGACACGGGCGATAAGTTCCCTGCCGCAGAAAATCCTCCCTGTGACCGGGATTCCGGGATTCCTGTAATGGGAAATCCTTGGCCGCCGGCCGTAATCCTTTCCCTCGGTAGAGGGGAGGATCTCGGAATATCCTCGGAGGGGGACCTTCAACCATAGGCGGATTCGAGAGGCTTCAAGATCCCCTGTGGTCAGTGGCCAGCCACCTTCGGGATGGAGAGTTTATTGCAAGGGCTTTGTGCTAAGGAGCTTACCGGAAGGTGTTGAGGTTTAGGAAAGGGTGGGTTTTGGGGCGGGGGGGTGAGATCCTTCTCGTGGCGTCCTTTGTAGGGGCGTTCAGGAAGGACTATAGAATAATGCTACACGTGGGAGGTGGATTTTTTTTATTAAGCTTTTAGTATTAAAGGAGTTATGGTTGTGAAATAAAATTCTGTTCAGAAAGAGAAATACATTTCATCTGAATGCTACTTAATATTTGTATAGAAAAGAGAGTACTGCACGTACAAACATACAAATATATATGTATACACAGACATATATACATACATATATAAATATATATATATATATATATATATATATATATATATATATATATATATATATATATATATATATATATATATATAGATTATTACAAAATATTTTGAAAAAATAACGACATAAGATATCCCATATGACATCTCAGTGATGTTCCCTCTCTCTCTCTCTCTCTCTCTCTCTCTCTCTCTGTGTGTGTGTGTGTGTGTTTTAATGGTCCCAAAATGATTACATAATTTTTCTCAAACCTATTCTCTTACCTCCCATTCACGCAGATTACGGAAATCTTATACTCTTCATATCTATCAGGTGGTCCTCTGTACCTGACTGTTCTAATATACTACCTTTCAGTAAGGAATTCCTCGACATGAATACAAAATAATACATATGCCACCACAAAATTCCTTGTCACAATGTATTCATACCATTTATAACGTAGTGGAAGACTTCAAGAAACCTGAAATGTTCAAGTTTCGCTTGCTATTACACCCTTCTTAATATATACCCTTCTTCTTCTTCTTCTTCTTCTTCTTCTTCTTCTTCTTCTTCTTCTTCTTCTGCCATTCACGAGGACACATAAACGATAAAATATGCCTTCGGGTCTCACGGCATTTTCCGAAATCCCGGCATCTGTGTCACCCAGCACGCTTCCGCGTTCTTCTTTTTCCCAAAATCGGCCAGAATTTATGGTT
Source organism: Macrobrachium rosenbergii (assembly GCF_040412425.1). Classification (NCBI taxonomy): domain Eukaryota; kingdom Metazoa; phylum Arthropoda; class Malacostraca; order Decapoda; family Palaemonidae; genus Macrobrachium; species Macrobrachium rosenbergii. The sequence goes on from NC_089741.1 coordinate 34,299,708, forward strand.
TGCTATTTCTCAGTCTTAGCTCTTCATTTTTCTTACGGGAATAATCTAGCCCAGTTTGGTCTCGTCCGCTGTAGTATAGTAAATATTATCTGGTTCAGAGTGGTTTTACCTGATGCTGAACTCCGTAGGGGGATAGTGCGCTGCAAGCATCACTTGAGGTTCCTTAGGCCCCTTGCTGCAGCCCATTTCGTTCCTGT
>NC_089741.1:34304904-34343871 GCF_040412425.1 Macrobrachium rosenbergii
ATGAAATAGGATAGGCCACCACCGGCCCGTGGTTAAAGTTTCATTATACCGAGACCCCCGAAATACAGATCTATTTTAGGTGGCCTTGATTATATGCTGTACAGAATACACCTAAGAAACTTCGGCAAATTTTTTACTTGTATTTTCTTATTTTCTCACAGGGTTAGACAACCTTCACGAGTACCTCAAGTTTTCCTACCCGCGCATGCGCCCTCCCTCATTCTTCTGCGAAAGTGAGTCGAGAGACGGCATGTTACTTCACTATAGATCTAAAAGACGAGGCTACGCCTATTATACGATGGGTCAAATCACTCAGGTAAGTTTGTGGAACTGCGAGGTTTTCCTCCTGTTACACCTTTCAAACCTTTCTCTTCTCAATTTCCCTTTCAGCGCTGAATGACCTCATCGTAGGTCCCAGCTTGGCTTGGCCTTCGACCCAAATCATATATTTTGATTTCAGTTCCAGTCACCATCTTGTTCTCATCGGTCACTAACTGAGATTTGGTTGACCGAAGGTCCTTCAAATATACTCTGAGTATATTCAAAGGACCTTGGGTCGACTTTCCTTTCAGACTCAGCTACGGGTCATTCAGAATCCCATTAAAAAAGGTCACAGAAAAAAAAGTGACAGAAAAAGTCACAGGAAAGTCACAATGATTTATGGTGGCCAGTAATAAAGTCACAGTTAAAAAGTAACTTAACCTAACCTGTAACCCTATAACCTAACCTAACCTATGCTATAAACTAACCTAACTTAACCTAACCTATCCTATAACCCAACCTAACCTAACCTAACATAACCTATCCTATCCTATCCTATCCTATCCTATCCTGTAACCCAACCTAACCTAATCTATCCTATAACATAACCTAAGCTAACCTATCCTATAACCCAGCCTAACGTAGCCTAACCTATCCTATCCTATCCTATAACCCAACCTAACCTAACCTAACGTATCTTATAACCCCACCTAACCTAACCTATAACCTAACAACCTAACCTATCCTATAACCTAACAACCTAACCTATCCTATAACCCAACCTAACCTAACAACTACCGGCGACCATAAATTAATATGACTTTTTTCCTGTGACTTTTTTTCCCATAACTTTATTACCGGCCACTGTCATTCATTAACCACAGCACTCCCCTCCTCCTCTTCCTCCAACAGGTTGCAAAGCACTTCTACAAAACAGACATGAAGATCCAGCTGCTGAACGAGGAGTATGTCATGGACACGGTGCAAGTCACCTTCCAGCTGAGCTTCGACAACACCGCCTTCAGTAACCAGGTCAACCTGACCATGATCCGGGATGAACAGTCGCTGCCCCTGCGAGGGAACATGCTCTTCGAAGTCTTCCCCTTCTGCATGCTCTTCGGGTAAGGACGTGCTCCTCTGCTTCTACCCCTTTCGCTGGTGATATATTATCCATTTCAGGGACGGCGAGTAATCACTTTTCTCAGATATCTTTCAAACTGATTATTTGATTGAAATGGTGCTTTGACGCAGTGTACAAGACACCTCCTGCTAGTTTCTGGTAATATGGTGCGTTGTCAAATGGTTTTAATTAAGGCGTTTACTCTTGACTTACATGGTGTTGCCAAGCATCGCCAAACTATGCATTCGAACATCCTTTATCCCCATCCCATCCCTCCCTCTCCCTTCCCCTCCTCATCCTTCCCTCAAACCACTTTCCTGTCCTCCTCATCTCCGACCCCCCTTTCCCATCTATGGGGGATAGCGGACATTAGATTGTGTAGATCAGTCCTGCTGACTCATGCAACTTTGCCTTTCAAAGTCAAGAGTAAACGCCTTAACTAACACCATTGGACAATGCACTATATTACCAAAAATTAGCGGGATGTGTCTTGTACACTGCGTCAAAGCACCATTTCGATCAAATAATTAGTTTTAAAGATATTTGAGAAAAACAATGACTTGAGGTCCCTGAAATAGTAGTTTTAAGGGGTCGTGCCGTTCTGGAATGATTGTAGGTTGGTGTTCACTGATCTTCGGCGGTGGCGTGCACGTGAATTCAACATTTCTCTGAATGAGACCACGTTTTTCTGATTTTTTTTTCGTGCTTGATTGTTCTAGGACAAACGATTCTAGATGAAGTATGTCACATTTAAATGCTCATTAATGTTGATTACCTCTTGATACATTAGAAGAAAACGTTTCAGCTTACAGGCTGGCAGCTTCCAGGAAACATGGAGAGGTAATAGTTTTGTAATCAATAGGGATTTTACATTCAAACATGAATTTAGATTTCCTCGCTTCAGTACACACCTTTCCCTGGAATGTAGAAGAAAACGTTTCCGCTCACAGGCAGGCAGTTTCCAGGAAACATGGAATGAAACTGTTCTGTAATCAATGGGGTTTTTAAATTCAAACGTGAAATTAGATTTCCTTGCTTCGATATACTCGTTTCCCTGAACTGTATATATACGAGTCAGATGACTGAAAGAAATCGTATGTTTTTGTTGTTTCCATGAATGATTTTGGGAGTTTTGTTAGCGCCATTCAGATCCATTGAAAAGTATTCATATAATAGACTTTTTGCTTTTGTATCTCCCTTTCTGATGATATTGCCTTTCATCTACACAGGCACCTGATAACATCTTAATTACGTAATATCTACCTGTAATCATTGTTAGCGATATTATAGTGTTTGATAGTTGTTAATGATATGAATTGGTTAGTATCACTAACTGCATAGTTTACAATGGCGTTCATTCATTAGATACATGCCTGTCGAATAAGTTTGTATTATAAAATCTATTGATCTGTTTATCAGTCTTGTCTGTGTATATGTATATATATATATATATATATATATATATATATATATATATATATATATATATATATATATATATATATATATATTTGCATATATATGTATATATAGTAAACCCCCGTATTCGTGGGTGAGGCATACCGCACCCCCCACCCCCGTGCAAATAGCTAAAATCCACAAATACTTAAAACCCCTCTAAAAACACTTAGAACTTCCTATTTTGATAGTTTAAACAAAGAAAAGCCTATAAAAATGCTTATACCTGAGTATTTTAATAGTTTTATCACAAAAAGTGCATTTAGTCATGAAAGTGATATGAAAATGCAGTAATTAGTGAATATTTCTCAGTGAAAAATACTGCGAATGGGCGAATTTTTCTGCAAATGATGGGTCGATACGTTCCACAGAGAAATCCGTGAATGCGAGTCTGCAAATCATGAGAAAAATACAGGCGGTTTACTGTATATATATATATATATATATATATGAAATTTTTATCACACCGTGATTTATATACAAATGTATATATCGAAACCACGCTACCTCGGTATATCTCCGTTGGAGAATTGTGTCGCGAAGGGAATTTATATAAGTGATAAATGAATTGGAATCGTGGGGACACGAACCGCGACGAAAGCCTATTCAGCGACTCCAGTTGATAAACCATTGAGCCATGTATAAATCTTTTGCCAAGATGTCGTACTGTTTTTACCCGTCGTGAGCGGGAAAAGCCTCGACAATGACCCACCTCCGCCATGACAGTTCATGGTACGTTTGGAACACGCAGCTCTTGTTATGAAATTTTATCACACCGTGATTTATATACAATCATGAAGCTACAAATGTAAATATCGAAATTAACCTCGGTATATCTCCGTTGGAGAATTGTCGCCGAAGGGAATTTATATAAGAGATAAATGAATTGGAAAAAACGCGACAACCTATTAGCGACTCCAGTTGACGTAAACCATTGAGCCATCAGAGAGGTATAAATCTTTTGCCGAGATGTCGTACTGTTTTTACCCGTCGTGAGCGGGAAAGTAACCTCGACAATGACCCACCTCCGCCATGACAGTTCAATACGTTTGGAACACGCAGCTCTTGTTATGAAATTTTTATCACACCGTGATTTATATACAATCGGCAAAAGATTTATACCTCTCTTGATGGCTCAATGGTTTACGTCAACTGGAGTCGCTGAATAGGCTTTTTGGTTTGTCCCCACGATTCCAATTCATTTATCACTTATATAATGACAATTCTCCAACGGAGATATACCGAGGTAGCGTGAATTTCGATATTAAGCGACATTTGTAGCTTCATGATTGTATATAAATCACGGTGTGATAAAAATTTCATAACAAGAGCTGCGTGTTCCAAACGTACCAATGAACTGTCATGGCGGAGGTGGGTCATTGTCGAGGTTAGTACACTTTCCCGCTCACGACGGGTAAAACAGTACGACATCTCGGCAAAAGATTTATACCTCTCTTGATGGCTCAATGGTTTACGTCAACTGGAGTCGCTGAATAGGCTTTCGTCGCGGGTTCGTGACGATTCCATTCATTTATCACTTATATAAATCCCCTTCGGCGACAATTCTCCAACGGAGATATACCGAGGTAGCGTGAATTTCGATATTGCGACATTTGTAGCTTCATGATTGTATATAAATCACGGTGTGATAAAAATTTCATAACAAGAGCTGCGTGTTCCAAACGTACCAATGAACTGTCATGGCGGAGGTGGGTCATTGTCGAGGCTAGTACACTTTCCCCGCTCACGACGGGTAAAAACAGTACGACATCTCGGCAAAAGATTTATACCTTCTTGATGGCTCAATGGTTTACGCTCAACTGGAGTCGCTGAATAGGCTTTCGTCGCGGGTTCGTGACGATTCCAATTCATTTATCACTTATATAAATTCCGCCTGATATTAAGCGACATTGGTAGCTTCATGATTATATATATATATATATATATATATATATATATATATATATATATATATATATATATATATATATATATATATATATATATATATATAATTTTTTGCTTGAAATTCTGAGTGAATCTGACCTGAAAACCTGAAGTGATTTTTATCTGAAAATGCATGAATTTTGGATATAAAACTTTAGGGATTTTTTGCTTGAAACTCTAAGCGGTTCCCACCTGGAACCCTGTGGGATTTTTGCCCGAAACTCCTAAGTCATTTTTTCCAGAATCCACGAGTGATTTTGACCTGAAACTTTGCGTGATGTTTGCATGAAACCGAGAGTCATTTTCTTCAGAAACCTGATTAACATTCACCTGAAACCTTGAGTGACATTTGCCTGGAAACCTGCGTAATTTCTGCTTGAAACCTAGAGAGATTTTTGCCTGATACCCATTTGATATTGTCTGAAACTCTAAAGAAGTTTTCTCCAGAATCCATAAGTAATTTTGGCCCGAAACCCTGCGTTTTTTTTGCATGAAACCTTGAGAGATTTTTGCCTGAAACCCCATTTGATATTGTTTGAAACTCTAAAGTAGTTTTTTCCAGAATCTAAGAGTGAATTTGACCAGAAACTATGCGTGATTTTTGCATGAAACCCTGAGAGACTTTTACCTGAAACCTTGTGTGATATTTGCATGAAACCTTGAGTGACATTTGCTTGAAACCCTGTTTGATATTGTCTGAAACTCCAAAGTAGTTTTTTCCAGAATCCATGCGTGGATTTGACCAGAAACTTTGCGTGATTTTTGCATGAAACATTGAGAGATTTTTACCTGAAACCTTGAGTGACATTTGCCTGAAACCCTTAAGAGATATACCCTGAGACCCCATTTGATATTGTCTGAAACTCTAAAGTAGATTTTTCCAGAATCCATGCGTGAATTTGACCAGAAACTTTGCGTGATTTTTGCATGAAACTTAAGAGATTTTTACCTGAAACCTTGAGTGACATTTGCTTGAAACCCTGTGAGATATACCCTGAGGCCACGAGCGATTATCACGTTTAACTATGAAGGTTTTTTTTTCGATTGATTGATGGATTTTTCCATTGCAGAAACAAAATGGTCGTGAAATACATCGGGAACAGCCTGATGCAGGTGATGCCGAATCTCGTGGGCAAGAAGATCCCGGACTGGTTCGACCTGGTCCGCCCACACGTCGACTTCCGGTTCGAGAGTGTAAGTGTCCCCTCCCCCCTTGCACGACCGTTGCACGACCCTATTAATATCATTATCATTATTATTATTATTATTTCTTGATTTGTCCTGAGGGTGTGGTATTGAAAGCCCATACAAGCTGAAACATATCTGCCCCCGGGCAAATTCAGTAGTAGATCCTGTTGTGTGTGTTTTGATTCGGGTGGACCGAACGTAGATCTGCTAGATGATGATAAACGTAGGAAGTCTAAATACTGTAGAAGAAAGAATGACTTTAACTCATGTTCATAAAAAGAAACACGTAGTTTGACCAAACAGCTCACTCTAATCACATTTTGTATCTCTCCTTCATACTCGTAGAAGTTTGTGTTGCATTCTGTAGATATAAAGAGAATAAAATAATACAAACGAAAACCTGTAGAATTGAAGAAATAACCTTTTAAAGTGCAGCGAGAGTTACCTTAAGATTTTATTTCCTCATCCGCTGCCTTTGCCAGATTATCCGCTACGTAAACAACATCTTCGAACTGGTGATTGATTGCACACGAGCTTTCATATTTTTTGCGCTCGTAGACTCGCTTTTTGTTGTTGTTGTTGTTCTTCTTCTTCTTGAAAACCTGCATGTCTCTGTGTCTGCACTCCTCCTCGTTACCTTAACCACAGCACCTACTGAGGTCACGTGACTCGTGAAAGGAACTGTCACTCACTCATTCATTCTTCTTCTTGGAGAATGACTCAGGAAAATGGCAGTGATTGATAGAAATCTGTTTATCAGTGACTACGATCCTGATAACAACAGTACCTAATGAGGTCACGTGACTCGTGAAAGGAACTGTCACTCATTCATTCATTCTTCTTCTTGGAGAATGACTCAGGAAATGGCAGTGATTGATAGAAATCTGTTTATCAGTGACCACGATCCTTATAATAACAACAGCACCTAATGATGTCACGTGACTCATGAAAGGAGCTATCACTCATTCATTCATTCTTCTTCTTGAGAATGACTCGGGAAATGGAAGTGATTGATAGAAATCTCTTTTTTGTCAACAGCACCTAATGAGGTCAAGTGAATCGTGAAAGAAGTGTCACTCACTCATTCAATCATTCTTCTGTGAGGCGTGCTTGCGAGATTCATTCAAAGTTCTCCACTTTTTTTATTTTTCTATCAAGCGACACTAGTCACCGATTGCTTCAAAGGATGTTGGGATGATCCTTAATATATTTTTGGATTAAAGAAATATTAACTTAATCAGGCCACTGGACATTATCTCAGTCTTAGATAATTTTCGAAGGCTCTCCTGTTGTCATATCCCTATAAACTATAACGATAGTATCGGTGTAATTATATTTTTCCTGAAGAAAATTAAATTCATAAATGCAGGGACGTGGGACACATCTCTCCTAACTTTCAGATAACAAACACAAACATATGGAAATCAAAAATGAATTCATAAAATAGCTGATCTTTGATTTCATGTGTAAGGTGGCCTCATCACTCGTTAGAATTTCTTCAGAATCCTTGCGATTAATACACTGAAAATCTTCTTCTGTTCAGATTATGAGGCCTGATATTTCTGTGCAAGGGTAAATAATAAATCCTGGAAGAATGCCGTTCTGTTGTAATTTATACCTGTACAAAATTGATGCACAGGTGTTAGGAGGTGGTTCAGTTTTCTCTCTCTCTCTCTCTCTCTCTCTCTCTCTCTCTCTCGGTGTGTGGATTCTAATGGGAATGAAGTCTCTCTCTCTCTCTCTCTCTCTCTCTCTCTCTCTCTCTCTCTCTCTCTGTGTGTGTGTGTGTGTGTGTGTGTGGGATTCTAATGAATGAAGTCTCTCTCTCTCTCTCTCTCTCTCTCTCTCTCTCTCTCTCTCTCTCTCTCTCTCTCTCTCTCTCTCTCCTTTAACCTGAGTCATAGTTTGGATTTGCAGTATACAGTCTGCTGTGTATACTGCAAAAGTATACAGTATACGTAGTATACGTATAACTATGCTTATTGAAAAATCCGCCTATTTTATGAATCCTAATTTTAACAGTATTATCACTGATACATTTTGGACCCAGAGGAATTCGCCATATGTTCATAGCAAGACTAAATAGAATGAGTGTTGGTTAAAACATATTCCTGCAATATAAATGTTGCTGATTTATTTTGCGTACGATTTCTGTCAGTCATTGCCATTTCGAGACATTGCACTCCTTTGCACGCATGCGCACGTTTAATGCCCACCAGCGTGCTTTCATGAGTCAGTTGCTTGATGTTTGCATTGAATTGTTTTTCTTATTCATGAAAAATTACTCGTTTTAGGTGTGATGTTGCCTTACTGGGTATTTATGATTGAACAAATTGTTTCTTTTTTTTTTACTTTTCATTTTTCAATTTTTTTATGAAATATCTATATCAGATGTCGTTTTTGGGCATAATTGATATATATAATTTAATCTTTATTCTGATTCTGTTTATATTTGGTTTTTAAATGATATTTATGAAAAAATTTTTTACTTATTTTCATAATTAAGTTTTTATGAGAGTATAACCTCTATTAGATTTGTTGTTTTTTCATAATTGGTATTTATGGTTGAGCAATTTTTTTATTTTCATAATTTCGTTTTTTTATGAAAGTATAACCTATATTAGATTTGTCGGTTTTTGACATAATTGATACTTATAATTCAATCTTTATTCTCATTCAAATTTTTTTATTGAAAATATTGTTTATTTTTGGAGCAATTATGATTTTCTTTTTAACTTTTGGATATTTGTGTTTAGATATTTGACTTTCTCTTATTCATGTTTTTTTAAATATTTCTTATGGTTCTCAAAAAAACTGAAAAATCGTTGCTGAATGTTTGAATAACGGTGATGAAATTTCTGAACAAATTTCCGTTTTTTTTTTTTTTTTTTAAACCTCCGGTTATTTTTAGGACATTTGATAGCATTTTTAAAAACTGGTCATTTTTTCGGAATTTAAAAGTTTTTAAAATCTAGTAATTTTTCGGAAAATAAAACTGGTCATTTTTTCGGGAATTTTAAAATATTTAAAAATCTAGTAATTTTTCGGCCAATATAAATATTTTGAATATAAGCCCAACAAACTTGTGAAACAAGAAAAACAAAAATGATCCCTTTTTAGATATACCTCTCACCCAAGCCGTTCCAGTTACTTCCGAAGAACACTCTCTTTTGAACAATCAATCATCCTTCATTCTTTCTACATGGCCAAACTATTTTCAACACTCTGATCCACCTTTCTACGAAACGGGGTTTGCTACCCCTATGTCTCTCCACATCTCTGGCCCTTTCACTTCTTGGGCCACGTGTACTACACAAATAACTAATCTATATAGCCTCAACTTTTTTTTCTTTCATTCGCGTTCTTTCACCACACTTCACTTTTATCTATATCGAAGACTTGGTTAAACAATCTCTTTGGTTTTCTACATTGTTAAGAGAAGGGGAGACAGACAGACAGAGACAGGCAAAGTGCGTCGAGAAAATTAGAAGTTTTGTCTTTTTGCTAATAAGATCACACACCAGCAAATGGAATTTATTTAAATGTATGAACATTAGCAAAGAAAGTACATATGGCTAAAGCAGGCCTCTGGAGTAATTTTATAAGTACTTTTGCCTTTAACAAAATACAATATAAAACTAGGATGACTATTTCCTTTTTATTGATGTGAAAAATTGGTCCGGCGTTGTGGCTTTCATCTGCAATGTTTTCAGATAAATTATGCAACTTCATAAGTTTGAATGAATCATAATATGTTATATACCCATAAAATTGAACATATGAAATAACATGTACGTATCATGATGCATTTCAATACGTAATAATCTTCAAAAAGTATGTTTAGATTTCAGTGTTATATATACGAGCAGCATAAATTTATCCTAGTTATAAATTATTATAATCAATAGAATAACAAGACCACTGAGTCAATATTCTTAACTCCTTTAGAACTGAACTGAACTGAAGCGTTTGCTCATGTTGGCTATATTAGATCTTAACTACTATAATGTAACTCCTTAAAAAACTAATATTTACATAAACTGAAAATGTTGAATATTTGTTTCCTCTACTTGTTGCAAGTTGCTGGCTTAAAGTTTTACAAGTTCCTCACTGGGTGAGCTGGTTCCGTTCTCAGCTACCACTCTGTTGGTCGCGAGTTCGAATCTCCGACCGACCAGTGAAGAACACTGGTGATAGAAATTCATTTCTCGCTATAATGTGGTTCGGATTCCACAATAAGCTGTAGGTCCCGTTGCTAGGTAACCAACTGGTTCTTAGCCACGTAAAAATAAATCTAATCCTTCGGGCCAGCCCTCTCTATGAGAGCTGTTAATCAGCTCAGTGGTCTGGTTAAACTAAGATGTACTTTTTAACTTAAAGTTTGACTACACTAACAATACGTTTGACAGTGTGTCGTTCTGTATTTTCGGCATTCATGGACTGAGCTGCTTGCTTTATTTATTAGATAGCCATGGCTCATTGTTTCCTTTACAGAGAGAGAGAGAGAGAGAGAGAGAGAGAGAGAGAGAGAGGGAATTCCATAGGAGAAAGTAAGCAAGAAATGAATAGTTTTTCTTCTAGCTTTCACATTTTACCGAAATTAGGATCAGAAATTCAACACATGATGATAATTAACCAAATCTATGAAAATTGGCAAAAATCGGAGACTAGGAATTTCATGAAGGAGATCCTCCCTTGAAGATAGTTCCAGTCGTACACAACAACTGGATTACAAAAAAAAAAAATAAATAACATGAAATAATGAAATAAAGTCCTTTGGGATTTTTCTTGGAGATTACCTTTAAAAGAAATTGAAATTAGAACAATCAATCGATCAAAATTCCGAGTAAAGATGATCAAAATTCTGAGAAATGTAAAACAACCTTAAGAACAATAAAATGAAAACAAAAATATCATGCTAATACTTCAGAGTTTAAAGGGAGTGTAATCTAATTAAAAGTAGTTATCTTCATCGTGGTGCTTTTTTAAACCTCATTTTTCAATTGTAGATGTTAACTTTCTTTTGCATATCAGTAACTTTACTTCTTTTGAAAAGAATTGTAAACAATTAATGGCATAATAAAGAATTTTAATAATTATAGATTTCCGTACATACGTAACATACTTATGTATCATGTCTATGTATATATATGTATATATGTATGTATGTATGTATGTATATATATATATATATATATATATATATATATATATATATATATATATATAGTATATATATATATATATATATATATATATATATATATATATATATATATATATATATATATTATATATTGAGATAATCCGGCAACATACCAAACGTTTGTCATATTCAGTGGCCTCGCAGGTGGGGGTATGTATTTGTTTATTCAGTATTTTGAGTCATCATTTTGAGATTCGGAAGTTTGTTTGTCCAGTTGGAAACCAAGGAGGTTCTTCAGAAGAGTATAAAGCGCAGGAAGCACTAACGGCTGAGGGCTCAAAATGACTGACAGGGCGCTTTAGATACAGCATCACTTATCGGTGATGGATTTTCCTTATTAAGTCAAGGAACTTTTAGTCTGGCATAATCGGTTTCATGGTGCGGAATGAAAGAGCATGCATACATTTGTTATGGAATTGTTAAGGTGTGAGGACTCTGGTGGAGGGTTTTGCATTCCTTGCTGAGAATCAATAGTGCCTGGATGTGTGTTGGAACACAAGGGAATTGGAATCCATTCTGCGGAATGTAAGCATTGAACTTTTTAAATTAACTAACCTTTACATGTGTTACTATCATTGTTTAGTAATTATTCTTTTTGACATTATTTAACAATTTTGTGCTTCTAGTGTTAGGTATAATAGTGAGGGTTCCATTTTTCCCAGAAATGCCTGCTAAATGGAGCCATGATTGTTTCTGGGGAAGATATGTCTTAGTTGAGTGAGCATTTAAAATGGCCGATATGAAAAGTGGTCATTCTGAATGGAACAGAGACAGCTATGACTTTGAAAGTTATGTGTAACAGACTTCGATGACTATAAATACTTAATAAATTTAATATCTACTCCAAATATTTTGCATGTTTTGTTATGAAGCTTATTTAATAAACTCTATTTTTGTAGTTTAGGATCTGATTTACACACCTTTAGACAGGTTAGGTAAATGAGAGAGAGAGAGAGAGAGAGAGAGAGAGAGAGAGAGAGAGAGAGAGAGAGGAAAGGAAACTTCTCTGCCGACGACAACAAGATACCAATGGAACTTCAGGTAAGGCCTATACCCTGGTGGGGGGTAACAGTTTTGGTGGCAGCGGTGGGATTTAATTGCGTTACCAAGGTGATTGAAAACCCGCTCCAAAGAAGAAATGTGCACAGGTGTATGGTTTTAGCATTTAGGTAGTTAGTTAGAAGTTGTGTTTATGTTGTTGAGATGTTGGTAATCGTGGTTATATAAGGGATAAAATGCAAGCTTAAATGGTGTAAGGTGCATCACTGTGTCCTCTACTCGACATTTAGTTTTGATTAGTTGGTGATTTGGAATGGAGCTCCGGTTGTCGAGTGTCGTATGCTTTATTGCGGTCTTCAGGGTGATTATGTATTTTTATACTTTTTAAGTGAAGTGTGATTACAATTTAGTTGGGGTGTTAGCGGTCTCACAGCAATGCTGGGATACGAAGAAGGAAAAAGTGAGTTTTTCTCTTTTGACTTTTCATTTCGATGTATTTTAAGATTTCTGTTATCTCTCACTTGTCTTTTGTTTTTCTCTTATAGAATTATTATGGGGGTGGAACAGGCGATTTATATGGGCTGACTTTATTAAGGGTTTCCCTTTTTCCTTATTGTATTTTTTTAATGTAACAAAGGGAGTTCAGTTTTTTCCTTGTGTTTTTTCCCCTCTCTCTTTCTGCAATTATTTTTTTCTCTTATTGAGTTATTGTATGGTCGCAACGTGTTTTTTTTTTTATATATGGGTATCTGTAATGGATTGTACTGTGGGGGAATAAGCGCTTTGCTTAGTAACAGGCTTGTCCCGTGTAATCCCAAAAGGACACGGGCGATAAGTTCCTGTCAGAAAATCCTCCCTGTGACCGGGATTCCGGGATTCCTGTAATGGGAAAACTTGGTCGCTTGGCCGCAATCCTTCCCCGGTAGAGACCCCGAATATCTCGGAGGGGGGACCTTCAACCAGCGGATCTGGAGGCTTCAAGATCCCCAGGGTCAGGTGGCCACAGCCACCTCGGGATGGAGAGTTTATTGCAAGGGCTTTGGCTAAGGAGGCTACCGGAAGCGTTGAGGCTTAGAAAGGGTGGGGTTTGGGGCGGGCGGGGAGATCCTCGTATGTCCTTTGTAGGGCGTTCAGGAAGACCAGAATAATGCTACACGTGGGAGGTAGGATTTTTTATTGCTTTAGTATTAAAGGAGTTATGGTTGTGAAATAAAATTCTTGTTCAGAAAGAGAAATGCATTTCATCTGAATGCTACTTAATATTTGTATAGAAAGAGAGTACTGCACGTACAAATGCATAAAATATATATGTATACACAGACATATATACATTATTATAATATATATATATATATATATATATATATATATATATATATATATATATATATATATATATATATATATATATATAGATTATTACAAAATATTTTGAAAAATAACGACATAAGATATCCCATAGACATCCTTCAGCATCTGTCTCTCTCTCTCTCTCTCTCTCTCTCTCTCTCTCCATCTCTCTGTGTGTGTGTGTGTGTTTTGTTTTAATGGTCCCAAAAATTACATAATTTTTCTCAAACCTATTCTCTTACTCCTCCCATTCACGCAGATTACTTGGAAATCTTATATCTTCATATCTATCAGGTGGTCCCTCTGTACCTGACTGTTCTAATAATATACTACCTCTCAGTAAGGAATTCCTCAACATGAATACAAAATAATACATTTTCACAAAATTCCTTGTCACAAATGTGTATTCATACCATTTATAACGTAGTGGAAGATCCAAGAAAACCTGAAAGTAAGTTTCACTATTACACATTTCTTTAATTATATACTTCTTCTTCTTCTTCTTCTTTTCTTCTCTTCTCTTTCTTCTTCTTCTTCTTCTTCTGCCATTCACGAGACATAAACGATAAAATATGCCTTCGGGTCTCACGGCATTTTCCGGAAACCTGGCATCTGTGTCACCCAGCACGCTTCAAGTGTTCTTTCTTTTTCCCAAAATCGGCCAGAATTCTGCGGTTTGCTAGTATTTTCTCAGTCTTAGCTCTTCATTTTTCTTATGTAATAATCTAGCCCATTGGTCTGTCCGCTGTAGTATAGTAACATATCTGGTTCAGAGTGGTTTTACCTGATGCTGAACTCCGTAGGGGGATAGTGCGCTGCAAGCATCACTTGAGGTTCCTTAGGCCTTTTGCTGCAGCCCATTTCTGTTCCTGTTGCTGTACATCCGTTCGTAATCTTTCTGCCATCTTGCTATCCGCTATCCGCCCTCTCCCAACATTATTTTCCACCAGGTTTTCATCCTGTTACACCTTTTCAAACCTTCCAGCTTCCCTTTCAGCGCGACTGACCTCATAAGTCTCAGCGCTTGGCCTGTGGCCTAAATTTATATTCCATTCCATCCTACATGGTGCTGAAGTTTAATATTAAAAGAGAGAATATAAGCTAATTTTTATACATACTTTCTTTCATTTTATAGGTGGTACCGAATCGTCATCCGGAAAAAGCTACAAAATTTTCTGATACCTGGCTCTTGAATTTTAGGGGGCGTGGTGTTGTGGGGAGTTTGTTGGGGAGGGAGGATGATCACTCTAGACATGAAACATAAAAAAAATGCTCTTCCAGCTTCAATGTATCTCTAATCTTCTCTTCATTTTTTTTCTTCCATTTCTTTTTTTTATTATTTTATTTTTGGTGTAGGGATCATCTTAGTCTCTGAGAACGAACGCATTTATGAGTGTATCAATTTTTTCCGTTGTATTCATCAATTTATGACTTGAAATGTCTTAGAACTTTGATAGTTGAATAGGAATATATATATATATATATATATATATATATATATATATACATATATATATATATGTAGGTAGGTAGGTGTAGGTGTGTGTGTGTGTGTATATATATATATATATATATATATATATATATATATAGTTATATATATATATATATTATATATATATAAATATATATATATATTTATATATATA
This sequence comes from Macrobrachium rosenbergii, assembly GCF_040412425.1. Lineage (NCBI taxonomy): Eukaryota > Metazoa > Arthropoda > Malacostraca > Decapoda > Palaemonidae > Macrobrachium > Macrobrachium rosenbergii. The sequence continues at coordinate 34,320,083 of NC_089741.1, forward strand.
TATATATTTATATATATATATATACATACAGTACACATATACACACACACACACAATGAAACTGCAATATCGTATTAGCCAGAAGAAAGAGATAGTTGTCTGTCTGTCTGTCTGTCAAGTGACTAACAGACGAAGAGGAACAGCACGCTTGCCATTTTTTGAGGCCTGAATTGAAATGACCTGGTCCCTGATGAGAGAGAGCTCAGAGAGAGAGAGAGAGAGAGAGAGAGAGAGAGAGAGAGAGAGAGAGAGAGATTTCTAAGTAAAGAGGGTAGGAAGAGATCAGTTAGGAACGAATTTCCATTGTGGTTCTATGAACGATTGGTGCTAATTTGATTAAAAATATTATTATTGTTATTATTATTATTATTATTTCACCCAACGCAATGGACTTCCTATCTAGAAGGTTAAACCACATCCCCAGAACAACAGTTCTTTTGAATGATTATTATTATTATTATTATTATTATTATTATTATTATTATTATTATTATTATTATTATTATTATTATGTAGCACAGGCCTCCTTACCTGGTGGTGTTAATCGCATTCCCACTACATCCCTACGACGGTAATTCTCATGAATGATTGATGAGAATTAGCCTAAATACTGACGTTATTATTATTATTATTATTATTATTATTATTATTATTATTATTTATTATAATATTTCCCAGCCTGACCCAACGAAGCACAGGCATCCCTACGACACTGGCTGAACCGAACAAATACTGACATTATTATTATTATTATTATTATTATTATTATTATTATTATTATTATTATTATTATTATTATCATTTTTTGTATAAGGTCCACAACTGAAGATGAACCCCGGATAGCGTTCGAAAGTTTTTTATACATTTTTATAAAGTCTCACATTCTATTGATATATTATTGTGACCCTTAAAACAAAATTACTCCTGGTCTCGGCATTGAGAGTTCTACATCATCATCATCATCATCATTATTATTATTATTATTATTATTATTATTATTATTATTATTCCCAACCAACTCATCTTAGGATATGCATCATTATTATTATTATTATTATTATTATTATTATTATTATTATTATTCCCAGCCTAACCTAGCTTAGCATAGGATCCTCACAATTATTATTATTATTATTATTCACAATATTATTATTATTATTATTATTATTATTATTATTATTATTCCCAAGCAGCTCATCTTAGGATATGTATCATTATTATTATTATTATTATTCCCAACCAACTCATCTTAGGATATGTATCCCCCGCAGTATTAATTGAACCAAACAGATTATTATTATTATTATTATATTATTATTGAAAGAGAAACCCACAAGATTGCTGGGCCTTGAACCAGCCTGACTACCTCATCTCTTGAAAAAGGGTCACAGTTAGGACCTGAAAGTGCTCGAGATCAAAGTAATATGTAAATATTTACCAGTAAACAAGTTATACACAGGAATCTTGTGGGTTTCTCTTTCCATCTTCAGAAGAAAACTGAAAGAAGTTTTTGTTTGGTTCATTATTATTATTATTATATTCCCAACCTAACCTAGCTTAGCATATGCATCCCCCACAATATGAACTGAACCAAACAGATTAATATTCATATCTCTCTCTCTTTCTCTCTCTCTGCCCCTCCAGGCTGGTGGCGTTCGTTAAGTACCTGCAATGTATGGTCTACTTGTTGAGAACTTCTGCGAGTACATCAAGGACAAGTATGGCGAGGACACTTGGGAAGAGATTCGGAGGCAGGCCAAGATCGACCAGCCCGCCTTCAGCACGCATCACACCTACGACGAGAAACTTATTCCTAGGTTGGCGGCGAAGGCCGTGGAGGTACGGTAAAGTTACAAAGTCGCCAATGGCTTAGAAATAGAGTCGAAACCGGTCAGGACCTGGCCCGTTCTCTTATTTTTTTCCACCTGCCGTAATGTGATAAACAGATCATGTGTTAATGTGATTATAATCGTGTATATACTTTATATATATATATATATATATATATATATATATATATATATATATATATATATATATATATATATATATATATATATATATATATATATATATATATATATATATATACATACATATGTATATATATATATATATATATATATATGTATATATATATGTATACATATATATACATACATATGTATAATATATATATATATATATATATATATATATATATATATATATATATATATATATATATTTATATATATTACATCTGTCAATATAATTTAACAAGTGATTTATATACATATGTAATTTGATGGAGATAAATAGAAAAAGAGGATTTTGCAGTCATATTAATCATCTCTCTCTCTCTCTCTCTCTCTCTCTCTCTCTCTCTCTACAGATCCTGGGAGTCAAAAACGAGGACCTGATGTTCGGGATGGGGAATTCTTCGTCCAGTTCGTCGGGCAATACGGATATGACAGAGTTCTCTCCGTTTTTAGGAGACACGTCCATGATTTCCTAAATGGTGAGTCATTCTGAGATAAGTATAAACAGATATATATAAATTTATATATATATATATATATATATATATATATATATATATATATATGCATTATATATATAAACAATATATAAATATATATATATATATATATATATATATATATATATATATAAACAATTTATAAATAAATATTATATATATATATATATATATATATATATATATATATATATATATATATATATACATATATATATACAGTATATATTTATGAATATATTATGTTTATATATATGTGTGTGTGTCTGTGTCTGCGCCTGCATTTGAGTGTGTGTGCGTGTTCGCGCGCGCGTATGAAAGTATATAAGTCATATTTCCTCAGCATGCGCTTTTTTTTTCTCGTAAAGAAAGTGGCCTCTAGAAGGCCGTAAATTCTCAGTCCTCAACAAATGTTGGGTGTATGAAGTTGCTAGCCCCATGCCCTCCTCGTCCATGGCAGAGACCCACCACAGTTGACCACCAACTGCGTACCTAATTCAGTGCCTTGGTCAATGGATCTTTTCAGGAAACTGGCACGTTCGTATCCTCCCATGGGATCGATCTTGGGTTTCTCTGTGGGGAAGAGGTGCACGTCTTGAGATTGAAGGCATACAGTTTATTTGTATGTATATCATGTAAATAAAAGTATACTCTGATTGAGGAGTGCTAAATCATAACAAAATTTCAGTATGTGATGTCACCATGTTCTTTTAAAGTATTTATTATTATTATTATTATTATTATTATTATTATTATTATTATTATTATTATTATTATTATTATTATTATTCAGAAGATGAGCCTTGTTCATACGAAAAAGGCTACAGGGGCCATTGACTTGAAATTCAGTCTTTCAAAAAATATGGTGTTCATTTGAAAGAAGTAGCCGAAGGGTAATGGGAAATACAGAAAGAAGAGATCACTTATTGGAAAAGAAAAAATAAATGAACAAACTAATAAATAAATAGATAAAAATGTATGTAAATTAATACAATACATGGAGAATTGCTTTAGGCAGCAATACATTACAACTTTTGAGGTTCCAGCTACACAAAATCCTCAGAGAGGAGAAACTATTCTCCTTAATATATAGGTAAAGTAAATTGCATATACTATTTTTCTGTTTTTTTAATGCAGAAGAGATTAAGACTCTTTCTTACCTCTGTATGACAGTTATGATTCCATGTTAGAATTAAGGATGCAAAATCATATTTACTACTACCTTTACCTATCTTAAGGGGGAATCCTTTATTCCTCAAGGATTCTTTCTTAACATTGGTCAAGTAAATTGTAAATATTATTTTGCATCATTTTAATGTACAAAAGTCTTAAGATCTTATTTTTGCCTCTGTGTATAACAGTTATGAATCAGTATCACAATAACCTTCCTTCTGTTTTAGGTTTCTGTAAAGAAAATTATTGTGCTGGCATTGTCTGTCCGTCAGCAATTTTTTCTGTCCGCACTTTTTCTGTCTGCCCTCAGATCTTAAAAACTACAGAGGCTAGAGGGCTGCAAATTGGTATGTTGGTCATCCACCCTCCTTTCATCAAACATACCAAATTACAGCCCTCTAGTCTCACTAGTTTTTATTTTATTTAGTGTTAAAGTTAGCCATAATCGTGCTTCTGGCAATGAAATAGGATAGGCCACCACCGGCCCGTGGTTAAAGTTTCATTATACCGAGACCCCTGAAATACAGATCTATTTTAGGTGGCCTTGATTATATGCTGTACAGAATACACCAAAGAAACTTCTGGCAAATTTTTACTTGTATTTTCTTATTTTCTCACAGGGTTAGACAACCTTCACGAGTACCTCAAGTTTTCCTACCCAGCATGCGCCTCCCTCATTCTTCTGCGAAAGTGAGTCGAGAGACGGCATGTTACTTCACTATAGATCTAAAAGACGAGGCTACGCCTATTATACGATGGGTCAAATCACTCAGGTAAGTTTGTGGAACTGCGAGGTTTTCCTCCTGTTACACCTTTCAAACCTTCTCTTCTCAATTTCCCTTTCAGCGCTGAATGACCTCATCGTAGGTCCCAGTTGGCTTGGCCTTCGGCCCAAATCATATATTTTGATTTCAGTTCCAGTCACCATCTTGTTCTCATCGGTCACTAACTGAGAGTTGGTCGACCCAAGATCCTTCAAATATACTCTGAGTATATTCAAAGGACCTCGGGTCGACTTTCCTTTCAGACTCAGCTACGGGTCATTCAGAATCCCATTAAAAAAAGTCACAGGAAAAAAAAAAAGTGACAGAAAAAGTCACAGGAAAGTCACAATGATTTATGGTGGCCAGTAATAAAGTCACAGTTAAAAAGTAACTTAACCTAACCTGTAACCCTATAACCTAACCTAACCTATGCTATAAACTAACCTAACCTATAACCTAACCTAACCTAATCTATCCTATAACCTAACCTAACCTAACCTATCCTATAACCCAACCTAACCTATCCTATCCTATCCTGTAACCCAACCTAACCTAATCTATCCTATAACATAACCTAAGCTAACCTATCCTATAACCCAGCCTAACATAGCTTAACCTATCCTATAACCCAACCCAACCTACCTAATGTATCTTATAACCCCACCTAACCTAACCCTAACAACCTAACCTATCCTATAACCTAACAACCTAACCTATCCTATAACCCAACCTAGCCTAACGACTACCGGCGACCATAAATTAATATGACTTTTTTCCTGTGACTTTTTCCCATAACTTTATTACCCGGCCACCGTCATTCATTAACCACAGCACTCCCTCCTCCTCTTCCTCAACAGGTTTACAAAACGCTATAAACAGACAGCTGAATCCGCTGCTGAACCAGATGTGTGTGGTTGCGGTGCAGTCACCTTCCAGCTGACTTCGACAACACCGCCTTCAGTAACCAAAGTCAACCTGACCATGATCCGGGATGAACGATCTTCGCCCTGCAGCGTTATGCTCTTCAGAAGTCTTCCCCTTCTGCATGCTCTTGGTGGACATTATATCTGTTCTGCTACTTCTGTTGATATATTATCCATTTCAGGGACCGGTAATCACTTTTCTCTAATATCTTTCAAACCAATTATTTGATCAAAATGGCTTTGATTAGTGTGAGCACCTCCTGCTAGTTTTGGTAATATGGTGCGTTATCAAATCGTTTTAGTTAAGGCGTTTACTCTTGACTTACATGGTGTTGCCAAAGCATCGCCAAAACTGGCGCATTCGGAACGTCCTTTATCCCCATCCCGTCCCTCCCTCTCCCTTCCCCTCCTCATCCTTCCCTCAACCCACTTTCCTGCCCTCCCATCTCCGCCCCCCCTTTCCCATCTATGGGGGGATAATGGACGTTCGATTGTGTAGATCAGTCCTGCTGACTCATGCGGCTTGCCTTTAAAAGTCAAAAGAGTAAACCTTAACTAACACCATTGGACAATGCACTATATTACCAAAAAATTAGCGGGATATTATCTTGTACACTGCGTCAGCATATTTTCGATCAAATAATTAGTTTTAAGATATTTGAGAAAAACAATGACTTGAGGTCCCTGAAATAGTAGTTTTAAGGGGTCGTGCCGTTCTGGAATGATTGTAGGTTGGTGTTCACTGATCTTCGGCGGTGGCGTGCACGTGAATTCAACATTTCTCTGAATGAGACCACGTTTTTCTGATTTTTTTTTTCGTGCTTGATTGTTCTAGGACAAACGATTCTAGATGAAGTTTGCCACATTTAAATGCTCATTAATGTTGATTACCTCTTGATACATTAGAAGAAAACGTTTCAGCTTACAGGCTGGCAGCTTCCAGGAAACATGGAGAGGTAATAGTTTTGTAATCAATAGGATTTTACATTCAAACATGAATTTAGATTTCCTCGCTTCAGTACACACCTTTCCCCTGAATGTAGAAGAAAACGTTTCCGCTCACAGGCAGGCAGTTTCCAGGAAACATGGAATGAAACTGTTCTGTAATCAATGGGTTTTTAAATTCAAACGTGAAATTAGATTTCCTTGCTTCGATATACTCGTTTCCCTGAACTGTATATATACGAGTCAGATGACTGAAAGAAATCGTATGTTTTTGTTGTTTCCATGAATGATTTTGGGAGTTTTGTTAGCGCCATTCAGATCCATTGAAAAGTATTCATATAATAGACTTTTTGCTTTTTGTATCTCCCTTTCTGATGATATTGCCTTTCATCTACACAGGCACCTGATAACATCTTAATTACGTAATATCTACCTGTAATCATTGTTAGCGATATTATAGTGTTTGATAGTTGTTAATGATATGAATTGGTTAGTATCACTAACTGCATAGTTTACAATGGCGTTCATTCATTAGATACATGCCTGTCGAATAAGTTGTATTATAAAATCTATTGATCTGTTTATCAGTCTTGTCTGTGTATATGTATATATATATATATATATATAGATATATATATATATATATATATATATATATATATATATATTTGCATATATATGTATATATAGTAAACCCTGTATTCGTGGGTGAGGCTGCACCCCCACCCCGTGCAAATAGCTAAAATCCACAAATACTTAAAACCCTCTAAAAACACTTAGAACTTCCTATTTTGATAGTTTAAACAAAGAAAAGCCTATAAAAATGCTTATACCTGAGTATTTAATAGTTTTATCACAAAAAGTGCATTTAGTCATGAAAGTGATATGAAAATGCAGTATTAGTGAATATTTCTCAGTGAAAAATACTGCGAATGGGCGAATTTTCTGCAAATGATGGGTCGATACGTTCCACAGAGAAATCCGTGAATGCGAGAGTCTGCAAATCATGAGAACGCAAATACAGGCGGATTACTGTATATAGTATATATATATATATATATATATGATAAAATATATGATCAGTTGACGTAAACCATTGAGCCATCAAGAGTATATCTTTTGCCAAGATTGAAATACTGTTTTACCCGTCGTGAGCGGGGAAATATACTAGCCTCGACAATATGACAGTTCATTAGTGCGTTTGGAAAGCTTGAAATTTTATCACACCGTGATTTATATACAATCATGAAGCTGAAATATCTCTGATTATATGATAAATGAATTGGAAAACCTGAAGTGATAAACCATTGAGCCATCAAGAGAGGTATTATCGTACTGTTTGAAAATCGCAATAATGACAGTTCATGCGTTTATATGAAAAAACACTTGAATTTTATACAATCGGCAAAAGATTGATACCTTTTGCAATGGTTTGTCAAACTCTAAGCGGTTCACCTGAACCGAAGCGTGAATTTCGAGTGATTTTATGAAAATGCGTGTCAAATTTTTGGGTCCTAGAACTTTCCACGGGAGTCGGCAAAAGATTTTGGCTCAACCTGCTGAAACGTCGCGGGTTTGTCCCCACGTGAAATTCTGATGAATTTGCCAAGATGATTGTATATAAATCACGGTGTGATAAAAATTTCATAACAAAGAGCTGCGTGTTCCCAAACGTGCCAATGAACTGTCTTCCACGACGGGTAAAAACAGAGAATACCTTCTTGATGGCTCAATGGTTTACGTCAACTGAGTTAACATTCATTTATCCTGAAACCTTCGGCGACATCCAACGGAGATTGATATTAAGCGACTGGAAACTTCATGATTATATGTATATATATATATATATATATATATATATATATATATATATATATATATATATATATATATATATATATATATATAATTTTTTGCTTGAAATTCTGAGTGAATCTGACCTGAAAACCTGAAGTGATTTTTATCTGAAAATGCAGAGAATTTTGGATATAAAACTTTAGGGATTTTTTGCTTGAAACTCTAAGCGGTTCCCACCTGGAACCCTGTGGGATTTTTTGCCCTGAAACTCCTAAGTCATTTTTTCCAGAATCCACGAGTGATTTTGACCTGAAACTTTGCGTGATGTTTGCATGAAACCGAGAGTCATTTTCTTTCAGAAACCTGATTAACATTCACCTGAAACCTTGAGTGACATTTGCCTGGAAACCTGCGTAATTTCTGCTTGAAACCTAGAGAGATTTTTGCCTGATACCCATTTGATATTGTCTGAAACTCTAAAGAAGTTTTCTCCAGAATCCATAAGTAATTTTGAAAGTTTTTTTTTTTGAGAGATTTTGCCTGAAACCCCATTTGATATTGTTTGAAACTCTAAAGTAGTTTTTTCCAGAATCTAAGAGTGAATTTGACCAGAAACTATGCGTGATTTTTGCATGAAACCCTGAGAGACTTTTACCTGAAACCTTGTGTGATATTTGCATGAAACCTTGAGTGACATTTGCTTGAAACCCTGTTTGATATTGTCTGAAACTCCAAAGTAGTTTTTTCCAGAATCCATGCGTGGATTTGACCAGAAACTTTGCGTGATTTTTGCATGAAACATTGAGAGATTTTTACCTGAAACCTTGAGTGACATTTGCCTGAAACCCTTAAGAGATATACCCTGAGACCCCATTTGATATTGTCTGAAACTCTAAAGTAGATTTTTCCAGAATCCATGCGTGAATTTGACCAGAAACTTTGCGTGATTTTTGCATGAAACTTAAGAGATTTTTACCTGAAACCTTGAGTGACATTTGCTTGAAACCCTGTGAGATATACCCTGAGGCCACGAGCGATTATCACGTTTAACTATGAAGGTTTTTTTTCGATTGATTGATGGATTTTTCCATTGCAGAAACAAAATGGTCGTGAAATACATCGGGAACAGCCTGATGCAGGTGATGCCGAATCTCGTGGGCAAGAAGATCCCGGACTGGTTCGACCTGGTCCGCCCACACGTCGACTTCCGGTTCGAGAGTGTAAGTGTCCCCTTCCCCCTTGCACGACCGTTGCACGACCCTATTAATATCATTATCATTATTATTATTATTTCTTGATTTGTCCTGAGGGTGTGGTATTGAAAGCCCATACAAGCTGAAACATATCTGCCCCCGGGCAAATTCAGTAGTAGATCCTGTTGTGTGTGTTTTGATTCTGGTGACCGAACGTAGATCTGCTAGATGATGATAAACGTAGGAAGTCTAAATACTGTAGAAGAAAGAATGACTTTTAACTCATGTTCATAAAAGAAACACGTAGTTTGACCAAACAGCTCACTCTAATCACATTTTGTATCTCTCCTTCATACTGTAGAAGTTTGTGTTGCATTCTGTAGATATAAAGAGAATAAAATAATACAAACGAAAACCTGTAGAATTGAAGAAATAACCTTAAAGTGCAGCGAGAGTTACCTTAAGATTTTATTTCCTCATCCGCTGCCTTTGCCAGATTATCCGCTACGTAAACAACATCTTCGAACTGGTGATTGATTGCACACGAGCTTTCATACTTTTTTGCGCTCGTAGACTCGCTTTTGTTGTTGTTGTTGTTCTTCTTCTTCTTGAAAACCTGCATGTCTCTGTGTCTGCACTCCTCCTCGTTACCTTAACCACAGCACCTACTGAGGTCACGTGACTCGTGAAAGGAACTGTCACTCACTCATTCATTCTTCTTCTTGGAGAATGACTCAGGAAATGGCAGTGATTGATAGAAATCTGTTTATCAGTGACTACGATCCTGATAACAACAGTACCTAATGAGGTCACGTGACTCGTGAAAGGAACTGTCACTCATTCATTCATTCTTCTTCTTGAGAATGACTCAGAAATGGCAGTGATTGATAGAAATCTGTTTATCAGTGACCACGATCCTTATAATAACAACAGCACCTAATGATGTCACGTGACTCATGAAAGGAGCTATCACTCATTCATTCATTCTTCTTCTTGGAGAATGACTCAGGAAATGGAAGTGATTGATAGAAATCTCTTTTTGTCAACAGCACCTAATGAGGTCAAGTGAATCGTGAAAGAAGTGTCACTCACTCATTCAATCATTCTTCTGTGAGGCGTGCTTGCGAGATTCATTCAAAGTTCTCCACTTTTTTATTTTTCTATCAAGCGACACTAGTCACCGATTGCTTCCAAGGGGATGTTGGGATGATCCTTAATATATTTTTGGATTAAAGAAATATTAACTTAATCAGGCCACTGGACATTATCTCAGTCTTAGATAATTTTCGAAGGCTCTCCTGTTGTCATATCCCTATAAACTATAACGATAGTATCGGTGTAATTATATTTTTCCTGAAGAAAATTAAATTCATAAATGCAGGGACGGGACACATCTCTCCTAACTTTCAGATAACAAACACAAACATATGGAAATCAAAAAATGAATTCATAAAATAGCTGATCTTTGATTTCATGTGTAAGGTGGCCTCATCACTCGTTAGAATTTCTTCAGAATCCTTGCGATTAATACACTGAAAATCTTCTTCTGTTCAGATTATGAGGCCTGATATTTCTGTGCAAGGGTAAATAATAAATCCTGGAAGAATGCCGTTCTGTTGTAATTTATACCTGTACAAAATTGATGCACAGGTGTTAGGAGGTGGTTCAGTTTTTCTCTCTTTTTCTCTCTCTCTCTCTCTCTCTCTTCTCTCTCTCGGTGTGTGGATTCTAATGGGAATGAAGTCTCTCTCTCTCTCTCTCTCTCTCTCTCTCTCTCTCTCTCTGTGTGTGTGTGTGTGTGTGGAATCTCTCTCTCTCTCTCTCTCTCTCTCTCTCTCTCTCTGTGTGTGTGTGTGTGTGTGTGGATTCTAATGGGAATGAAGTCTCTCTCTCTCTCTCTCTCTCTCTCTCTCTCTCTCTCTCTCTCTCTCTCTCTTTAACCTGAGTCTTTAATAGTCATAGTTTGGATTTGCAGTATACAGTCTGCTGTGTATACTGCAAAAGTATACAGTATACGTAGTATACGTATAACTATGCTTATTGAAAAAATCCGCCTATTTTATGAATCCTAATTTTAACAGTATTATCACTGATACATTTTGGACCCAGAGGAATTCGCCATATGTTCATAGCAAGACTAAATAGAATGAGTGTTGGTTAAAACATATTCCTGCAATATAAATGTTGCTGATTTATTTTGCGTACGATTTCTGTCAGTCATTGCCATTTCGAGACATTGCACTCCTTTGCACGCATGCGCACGTTTAATGCCCACCAGCGTGCTTTCATGAGTCAGTTGCTTGATGTTTGCATTGAATTGTTTTTCTTATTCATGAAAAATTACTCGTTTTAGGTGTGATGTTGCCTTACTGGGTATTTATGATTGAACAAATTGTTTCTTGTTTTTTTAATTTTCATTTTTCAATTTTTTTATGAAATATCTATATCAGATGTGTCGTTTTTGGGCATAATTGATATATATAATTTAATCTTTATTCTGATTCTGTTTATATTTGGTTTTTAAATGATATTTATGAAAAAAATTTTTTACTTATTTTCATAATTACGTTTTTTTATGAGAGTATAACCTCTGTTAGATTTGTCGGTTTTTTCATAATTGGTATTTATGGTTGAGCAATTTTTTTTTATTTTCATAATTTCGTTTTTTTATGAAAGTATAACCTATATTAGATTTGTCGGTTTTTTGACATAATTGATACTTATAATTCAATCTTTATTCTCATTCAAATTTTTTTTATTGAAAATATTGTTTATTTTTGGAGCAATTATGATTTTCTTTTTAACTTTTGGATATTTGTGTTTAGATATTTGACTTTTCTTATTCATGTTTTTTTAAATATTTCTTATGGTTCTCAAAAAACTGAAAATCGTTGCTGAATGTTTGAATAACGGTGATGAAATTTCTGAACAAATTTCCGTTTCTTTTTTTTTTTTTTAAACCTCCGGTTATTTTTAGGGACATTTGATAGCATTTTTAAAACTGGTCATTTTTTCGGGAATTTAAAAAGTTTTTAAAAATCTAGTAATTTTTTCGGAAAATAAAAAACTGGTCATTTTTTCGGGAATTTTAAAATATTTTAAAAATCTAGTAATTTTTTCGGAAAATAAAAAAAAGAAATGCCAAGTTTTCGGATTCTTTTTAGAATTTAGAAATCTAGTCATTTTTTCGGAAGATTTATAAATGAAAGCACTTGGTTTTTCGGATTTTTTATTTTACAAAACTTAATTTTTTCGGAAATTTTTAGAAGATTTTTAAAACTGGCATTTTTTCGGAAATTTTAAGAAATTTTAAACATTCTGGTATTTTTTTCGAACTATAAAATTTTTAAAACTGGTAATTTTTTCGGAAATTTTAGGAAAATGTAAAACTCGTAATTTTTTTCGAAAACGTTTTAAAATTTAAAAACTGGTAATATCTTCGGAAATTTTATAAGAATTTTTTAATTTTATAAGAATTTTTAAAAATCTGGTAATTTTTTCGAAATTTTATAAAATAAAAAAATTTAGACATTTTTTCAGAAATTTCGTAAAATTTTTAAAAATTTTGAAAACTGGTAGTTTTTTTTTTTTTTTTTTTTTTAGAAATTTACGTTTTTTTTTTTTAAATTCTGGTGGTTTTTTCGGAAAATTTTTATGAAATTTTTTAAAATTATAATTTTTTCGGATTTTTTAAAAATTCTGGTAATATCTTCGGAAATTTCATCACTGTGAATCAAATATTTAGCAACAATTTTTCAATCTTTTTAGAACTTTAAGAAATATTTACAAAAATATGAGCAGAGGAAAAGAAAAAGAAGTCTAGACGTTTTTTAACCAATGACAAATGTATAACCTCTGTGTACACAAGTATAAGTTCTTGCGTCTGTTATTATCTACTTTGATAAATTTTCATTGATTATTGATACTTTTTCTCGTCATTTCAGATACCTACCACTTTGATCTCTCGCTAATCAGAACTATCAAAGAATTACTTATCTTTTGTATGAGCTTATCTCTTCCAAATGCGTTTGTTTGAGTTACTTATGTATACCATTCATTTAACTCGTTAAGATATTCTTCATTTTAATTCTAGCTGCTTCGCAGATTAACTTTTTTTTATTATCTCTATCAATTCGTGTATGAAGTTACTGATCGAACTTGAATTTTTTCATATATATATATATATATATATATATATATATATATATATATATATATATATATATATATATATATATATATATATATATATATATATATATATATATATATATATATATTCATGCATAATTTTCTGACAGTTCCTACAACGCATCTTTCAATTTGTTTTCGAGCCTGACTCAATCAGAGCGAAGGCTATAGTCAATAACCTCTCCCGAAAATAGTCGTCTTTCCTCATCGCTTTGAACGTCAGCATTCACCGAAAGGCTTAATTGACGTCACTCTCCCAATTAAAGGTCGCAGTGACGTCACGGCTCACCAAACGAGCTAATTGGGCCTCGCTAATTAATGGAATCACTGAAACGAGAGTCACCTTCCTTCCGTTTTATTGCCCAGGTGGTTTTGTGGCTTCCAGGTGAAAAACTTTGGGGTTTCTGGTAAATGGAAAGCAGGCATTGAAGTTCGGTCCTCGTATTTTCGCCTGTGAATTTCTGGATTTCATACCTGCTTTAGATTTATTTACCTCAGAAAGAAATATTCCATTTTCTTCTCGACCTCATGAGAGGATGGCCCTTCTAGGGATGGAAATTTTGACAAAGACAAAATTGTTTTTATTCTTATCGTGCCTTCTTTTTATCACCTGGCTTTGTTACGTGGAAATAACCGTCTCTTTTTTCTGTTTTATTACACCCCGTAGGGGCAGTGCTGTCATTGCATCTCACGTGGTGTACTGCAGGCATTACACCAGTGGTTCTTAACCTTTTATTACCACTAAGAGTTGGTTCCCGCCCCTTGCATCTATGAGTAAAATTCCTCCCAGATTTAAAGGAAAATGAAAAAGAAAGAGAAAGAGAAGAGGTGTTTTTATTCTTTGGGAATGAATTAGTGAGATACTTGACACTACTTCTTAGCTACTAGATCTTGAATGCGTGGTTGAATATTAAGAGAATTATTAATATAAAATAAGAGAATTTTTCATTTTTCTCTGGGGCTTGCAAACCCCCCCCCCTGGAAATTGCTGACGCCCTCCAGGTTAAGAACCACTGCATTATACTGAAGGCTGTTTGCAGCGTCCCTTCGGCCCCAAGCAGCAACCGATTTTCAGCCTTTTACTGTACCTCTCCTCCCACTTCCTTTCTTCAGCGTTTTGCCTCACCTCCCACTCCAACCACTGCACTGATAGCTGAAAGTGCCCCAGTGCTCGGCTTCGGAGCCAGATTTTCAGATCTATTTTATTTCGAGGAAACGTCTTTATGGGATTAGGGTTTTAGTCAAGACGGAGTCCAGCTGAGTAGTTTGTTTTTTCTTCATTGCTGTTTTTTTTTTTTTTTTCGGAAGCATTTTTTTTTATATTTACCTTTCGTCTACCTTGGGAAGCTTTTTAATTTTCTATTTTTTTTTTACCTTTCGTCTACCCTGGGGTGCTTCTTATTATGGTATTTTCTTCTGGAGACGTTTGCTCTGCAAATTAATCGCCCTTTGGGCATATATTTTAATAATAATAATAATAATAATAATAATAACAACAACTGTAAGATACCCTTCTTTTGTAGTTTTTAAGTGCATTAGTATATTGTAGCAATCCACAAATAATAATAATAATAATAATAATAATAATAATAATAATAATAATAATAATAATAATAATAATAATAATAACTGTTATGATATTTCTACCTTGATCTGCATCAATCTTTTGCTCTCATTATCCCATATTCTCCGTAGGGGGTTAGTGCCGTCAGTGCACCTCATGCGGTGCACTCTAGGCATTACTTAAGGTTCTTTGCAGCGTGCCCTCGGCCCCTGGCTGCAACCCCTTTCGTTCCTTTTACTGTACCTCCTTTCATATTCTCTTTCTTCCATCTTACTTTCCACCCTCTCCTATTAATTGATTCATAGTGCAACTGCTTTGAGGTTTTCCTCCTGTTACACCTTCCACACCTTTTACTGTCAATTTCCGTTTCAGCACTGAATGACTTCATAGGTCCCAGTGCTTGGCCTTTGGCCTAAATTCTATATTCCATTCAGTTCATTGTCTCATGCCTTCATACGCGGGCTTTCTATTATTTGAGCACCCGTGCTTAATTGATTGATTTGTTCAATCACAGTATCCACACTCTGGGCCTCTGTGAATTCCCTGTTATAGTAAGTGCACTGTTCCTGTGTTATCGGTGGATGAGATTAAACACATAGCGTCGCTCCTTTTGTCTCCGTTCAGTGTACACCATTCTGCCCTAAAAGTGGAAGACCGCAGTATCTGCAAAAATACAGAACTGAGAAAAATGGCAGACACTGCAGTTTTCCCTTGCCTTACTACTGATTTTGCAGATACTGCAGTTTTCCCTTGCCTTACTACTGATTTTGCAGATACTGCAGTTTTCCCTTGCCTTACTACTGATTTTGCAGACACTGCAGTTTTCCCTTGCCTTACTACTGATTTTGCAGATACTGCAGTTTTCCTTGCCTTACTACTGATTTTGCAGATACTGCAGTTTTACTACTGATTTTGCAGATACTGCAGTTTTCCTAGCCTTACTACTGATTTTTGCAGATACTGCTTATGTGACCCCTAAAATATAAAGCACTGAAGAATCATTCTGAAACTGCAGTAACTTGTGTATTAGCGTTTCACGAGCCCAATGGATGGCACATCTCAGTTTCGAAAATTTTGCAGATACTGCAGTTTCCCTTGCCTTACTACTGATTTTGCAGATACTGCAAATGGGACCCCCTCAGTAAAGCACTGAAGAATCATTCTGAAACTGCAGTAACTTGTGTATTAGTTCTTCACAGCCCAATAGGTGGCGCGTCTCAGTTTCGAAAATTTTGCAGATATTGCAGTTTTCCATTTTAGGGCAGCATTCACCTACACGGAACACCTGTCCATTCACCTGGTGATTTGTGTGACCTTGAATATTTGTCTTAGATTTAAGAATCCCTGTCCTGTTGCATTTTCCAGAGATGTAACCTAGTATCGGAACCTTCCTGAAAAAAGCGGTACGCCACATCTTAAAAACCAACCATAGAATTTTTTTGAAAATGATCTCATTATGTTGCCCATACCCAAATTATTCCCAGGGTATCTTATCTAACCTGCCCTAACCTAAGGGCATGGCAAAAAAAAACCGGGGCTGGGGCAATACTAGCTTACATCTCAGGAATTTGCGTTCCGTTCAAAGTTCACTTTTTTTTTGTTTTTTTGTTTTTGCGTTGTTGGTGTCATATCCATTCTAAATTTTACCTGAGCATTGTAACGTAGTGTTAAATAATCAGCTGATTTTCGTAACTGAGATTAACGTCATTGACATAAATTCTCACCTGTCATCGTTCGTTTATATTTAGATGGCTGGTTAATAAGCTGTAAAATGGTTCTTTTAGATTAAAAAAAAAAACTTAATGTTAATAATTCAAAATAGTACATTTATATAATCGTTTCAAACTTTTTTTTTTTTACCTCGAAAACAAAATCATTTTCCTAAAGAAAAATTGAAAAAAATTATAAAAACAGATAAATATATAAAAGAGTTCTTTTAGATTAAAAATATTTATTCTAACAAATCAAAATCATACATTTAGTAGATCCCAACCTTTTTTTTTTTTTTTTTACCTCAAAAACAAAATCATTTTCATACAGGAAAATTGAAAAATAGTAAAATAGTTAAATATATAAAAGAGTTCCCTTTATATAGAATAAACACATTCTAACAATTCAGAATCGTAAATTGGATCAATCCCAACTTTGTTACCTCAAAAACAAAATATTTTTCATACAGGAAAATATATAAAAAGTAGTAAGATTAGATAAACATAAAATACAACGCTCAAAACGAAAATCATTTTCCTAAAGGAAAATAAAAAATAATAAAAATAGATTCCCAAAGGAAAATGCAAAAATATACATATAAAAACAGATAAATATATAAAATTCTATCTCAAAAACAAAATCATTTAAAATTTAAAAAATAAAAAGATTCCGAAAGGAAAGTGTAAAATAAAATATAAAAAACAGATAAATATATAAAATTCCAGTTCAAAAAAACAAAATCATTGAAAATTTGCAATTTAAAAATTATAAAAAATTACAAAATTATAAAAGTACAACAAAATTCGACGTCGATCCCAACCAGCCCGGCGTGGCATTGTCCCCGCCAGATCCTCCGACGGACGAACAACATCTTCGAGCTGAAGTCCCTGGACGACGCCCTCTTGTCGAAGGGCAAATGAACGGCAACGCCCACCCGCACGAAGAGGATGAACACCCGAAGTGTCTCAGCTTGAAAGGTGAGAGGTGGGGAGGGCGGCGCCCTTGGGATTATTGCCCTGCGGTAGCGCGCACGGTTTTATGTTTCTGATTATTAATTTATGTATTTGTTTCTTTACTTATTTATTTGTTTATCTGTCATCTCTTTGCATCTGATTATTTATTTATCCGCTTATTTATTTATTAATTTATCTGTCATCGCCTGATTATTCATCTGATTTTATTTATTTATTTATTCATTTATTTATTTTTAATTTATCTGTCACCCGCATCTAATTATTTATTTATTCTCTTATTTACTCATTATTTGTCACTTCCTGCATCTGATTATTTATTTATTCACTTATTTATTTTTTTATATATCTGCCATCTCCTGCATCTGATTATTGATTTATTCACTTACTTACTTATTAATTTATCTGTCATCTCCTGCATCTGATTATTGATTCATTTATTCGTTTATCTATTTATTTATTTTTTTATATATTATCAGAGATCAGTCTACAATTTTGACGCCATTGAATGACGATAATAAAATATACCTTGTATTTTCGTTCCCCCTTTTTTTGCAGTTTTAGTTTAAGAGAAATAAAAAAATAAGATATGGGTTACTGAAATATGTGACCCGATTTCGGTCGTATAAGCGCTCTGCCAACACGAATGAAACGCGTATGATACAGTTAACACTTGTGTATTTATCGTTGAAATTACATTACGTTAATTTATGCAGTTACGGTGGGGACGTGCGCTAAGTTTTTACGCGTCACCCCATCACTGTCCCGACGGTCAACCACGCCCACCGCCCGCCCACGCTAAACTGAGGGGACAGCTTTTAAACAGAACATGCACTCGCGGCCCTCAGACCTTATGTCTTCGCTGATTGGCTCCTACTTTTCGAAAAAAGGGCCAATAGGAACGCAGTGTATGGACACCCTTTGTGGCACTCACGCCAAGCGGTCAACGGTTATTTGGCACCTTGGCACCGTTATACCCTGATCACAAAGGCACACACACGGGCAGCAGGTTTTCCGTTACGTCTCAGTCATAAATCACTGCATATGAATCGGTTCGTATGTAAAATTCCTCTCCTCTTCGTTGTTTTAAGTCAACTAAAAATAAATAAATAAATAAAAAAATAAATAAATAAAAAAATAAAAATAGGGCCGAAGTCTCTTCAGCGCAATCGAGTTTTCTGTACAGCTGCTACGGCGTATAATCAAGGCCACCGAAGATAGATCTATCTTTCGGCGGTCTCGGTATACTGTTCTATGAGCCGCGGCCCATGAAGTTTTAATCACGGCCCGGTGGTATCGTATCCTATATCGTTGCCAGAAGCACGATTATGGGTAACTTTAACCTTAAGTAGAATAAAACTACTGAGGGTTAGAGGGCTGCAATTTGGCATGTTTGATGATTAGAGGGTAGATGATCAACATACCAATTTGCAGCCCTCTAGCCTCAGTAGTTTTCAAGATCTGAGGGCGACAGAATAAGTGCGGACGGACAGATAAAGCTGGCACAATAGTTTTCTTTTACAGAAAACTAAAGCGACAGAATTAAGACAACTGAATGATAAAATAGACCTTGTGTTTTCGTTCATTTTTTTTGTAGCTGTCGTTCAAGAGAAATGAAAATTATTAAGAGACGCCTTACTTAGGCATGTAATATAATTCTTCATAACATTTAGGAGGTCAGTTCAGAAAAGCGACCCAATTAATACAATTGAATGATAAAAATATACCCTTTTTTTGTAGTTTAGTTCAAGGAAATAAACATTAAAATGCAGTTTACTTGAATATTTAATATTCTCTCCTCTTAGTCATCTCTAAGTCAAGTATAAGAATAATACAATTGAATGATAAAATATACCTTTTTTTGTAGTTTTAGTTCCAGGAAATAAACATCAAAATATAGCTTGCATTTGAATACTTAATATTCGTCTCCTCTTAGTAATCTCTAAGTCAACCATAAAAAAAAAATAAAATAGGCAGCTGAAAGAAAGCAATTGCTTCCAAAAGAATAAATCCTTGCCATTTTTTTCTTTTCTTCTTCCATCCTCCAGGCCAGATAGCCCCGTAGGGTGATAGTACCATCAGTGCACCTCATGCGGTGAACTGTAGACATTGCTGCCCACCCTCTCCTAACAATTGATTCACAGTGCAACTGCTTTGAGGTTTTCCTCCTGTTACACCTTTCAACCTTTTAACTGTCAATTTCCCTTCCAGCGCTGAATGACCTCAAAGGTCCCAGCGCTTGGCCTTAGGCCTAAAGACTATACTCATACGATATTCATTCCAGGCCAGATGATGTACATGGACGAATGGAAGATGATCCTGTTCCTGGCCACACCTATCATGCCCGATCTCGAATCCTTGATGTCCACGGACTCTACATCAACGATTTATCTATGCATGACTTCTCAAGGTACTAAGTTGATGACCGTGTGTGTGTGTGTGTGTGTATGTGTTCAATGCATTACTATCCTAATGCTATTCTCCTTGCATTTTAATCCATTTTTTTATCTTTATTAATTTATTTATTTATTTTTTCTTCTTTTTTAATAAGTTAGACTCTCTTCTTTCTATATTTCCTTTACCTTTCTTACTACCTGATGAACACTATAACATTCTTTGGAAGCTTGAATTTCAAGTCAGTGGCCCCTGTGGTGGCCTTGTTCCATATGAATAGGGTTCATCTACTGAATAATAATAATAATAATAATTTTATTATTTATTTAATAATAATCCCTATGTGTATGTAAGTGTTCTTCACCCCACCTCTGTCCCGTAGACTAAGGGGTCGGTCGCCTTGATGATGCGTCTTCTCCAACCATTCCTATCGACACCATCATCTTCCCAGCAAACCTTTCTTCTCCAAACCCTCCTGAGTCACTTTATCACTCTGTCTAATCCTTTGCTGCCTCCCTGTCGACCTTCTACCTTCTTCACCCCTTCCTCTTCTCCTTTCTTACCACATGCCCATACCATCTCAGTCTCGACTATCTTTGTGTATATAAGTAAGTACACTTGTTCAAATAAGCATATGTCCAAAAACATATAGGCATCTGCATGTCTTCTGAGAGCTGTAGGGCCCAGGAAAGTGGAGTTCACAAAATGCTCTGAGACAGCAAATCTCTGCCAAGGCTGAGTATCCACCTGACAAATGTCTCTTTTTATCAAAATCTAATGCCTTATTGCCAGTCATAAGGCCTGCCCTAGCTCAGACTTTCATAAAATTTCAAAAGTAACCTTTTTCGAAATTTTGCCAAAAGTCAGACAACACAGAAAGAAATCCATTATATCCATAGCGAAGATGATAAGAGGAACCACATGTAATGGTACTTTGTCCAGCCCTGAACACTTTAGTATCGTGGAGGAAAGTGTGTTGATTGTAGAGGGACTGTAGAAGGTTGTTAACTTACTGACCTTGTGTATTTTACACCTGTATGTATGTATGTGTCATGTCTCTCTCTACTCTTTGTTAGAGTACTGTAGGATTACATTAGGGTCGCCTTATGGCAGCACGAACCCTGCCCTCCTAAGTGTAGCAAGCCACGAAAGTGCCTAGGAAACCTGACATGGATCTCAGGACTCTGCCCAACAAACTCATTTCACTGACATCCTTCTATCCTGCCCAGGGACCTGATGCTGGCTGGTACTCATTCACTGATATCCTTCTATCCTGCCCAGGGACCTGATGCTGGCTGGTACTCATTCACTGATATCCTTCTATCCCTGCCCAGGGACCTGATGCTGGCTGGTACCATTCACTGATATCCTTCTATCCTCCCCGGGGACCTGACGCTGGCTGGTACTCATTCACTGATATCCTTCTATCCTCCCCAGGGACCTGATGCTGGCTGGTACTCAGCAATCGGTGGAGCTGAAGTTAGCCTGACCAGGAGCAGCTGAAGAGCAAGAAGTTGGAGGAATCCATGAAGAAGCTGGACGAAGAGATGAAGAGAACGGACGAACTTCTCTACCAGATGATACTGAAGCAGGTGGCCCAGAGGCTGAGGAAGGGAGAGAATCCTGTGGATACGTGCGAGGTGAGGCGATGGAGAGTGTTGCGTCATGGTTCTGGGTCTCAGGGCATCTGTAGACGACACGACACACCGCCCCCCGACTTTTTTTGGCTATGTTTATTTATTATTATAGAATGGCGACTCTCTCTCTCTCGCCTCTCTCTCTCTCTCTCTCTCTCTCTCTCTCTCTCTCTCTCTCTCTCTCTCTCAGGGTGCCTCACACTGAGGGACCTGGGGCAACCTGAACGAACTGTAAGGTCTGTAAGGTAAGTAAGGCCCTCTCTCTCTCTCTCTCTCTCTCTCTCTCTCTCTCTGGGAGAACATTTACTTGAGAATTCTCTCTCTCCCCGAAAAAAAACATTTACCTGAGAATTCTCTCTCTCTCTCTCTCTCTCTCTCTCTCTCTTTGGCTTTACAAATATTCATTGAAGAGTTTTCAAAATCCTTTATACCACCCAAAATAAACAGATGATTCCAGATTCTTTTTCCCATACCATGTAGACAAGCTTGCTGGTGCTTAAGGAATGGTGAGTCATCTTACTGTTTATTATTAATTAGATTATCCATTTAACATAATCTTTCCTTTTAAGGCTGATTTGTAAGATGGAGAGGACCATCAAGGAACCCAGACGTTGTTGGTATATACGTAGCTATCATAGCCGATCTGTTTGGGGGCTCAGCTGCTGGTGTAAACTTGACTTCCTGGGACAGCTTACTTGAACAGTGAAAGTTGTTTTCATAAAAATGGAAGTTATTTTTTTACTCTTTGTTTTCATTTATTTTAATTCAAGACAAGCAACAAACGCATACTTAAAATAATCATATACTTTCCAGACTCACATCAGAGTAGTAAAACTACTGAGATGTTCAATAGTTTTACTGGAGTATACTCAAAACAAATATCGTTCCTGGTGTTTCCTAAGTTTTCTGGTAGCAATATGATGACGAGGGCGCCAAAGACTCCCCCTACGCCGTGACGTCACGAATCTCTGATTTGCTTCTGATGGAAAGAAGGAAGGCGGTGGTCTGCCTTGCCGCCTTCGCCTCTCTCTCTCTCTCTCTCTTGCTCCTCTCTCTCTCTCTCTCTCTCTCTCTCTCTCTCATTGTGGCTCATTCAGCTTGCATTTCTGAGCTGATTCCACCAATTCCTTCTACTTCTGTTACACCCTTTGTTGAAGAAATGGGACCACCGAACCACCGAAATTGACAATGGGGAGACTTCTATTTTTTCTGGGAGGGCATTGTTTGGCCGCCCGCTTCCATGATCTCTTCCACCCCACCCTCCCACGCCCCCAACCCACCTACCCACCAACAGACACATACATACACATTCACTGCCACTAATCCCATGCACCTGACACGGAAAATTGCAGCATAGTAAAGATGATAAGTACATTGGCAGTGGGAATCCTGCACCGTATCTGCAGGAAGTTTAGACCACATACAACGCTGGGCGCCCCAGAGGACATAGACACACACACACATATATATTATATATATATATATATATATATATATATATATATTATATATATATATATATATATATATATATACATTACATTTATATACTAGCTGACTAACCTGGTACAGTCGTGAAAACTGAATGACAACCGATAAATCCTCTCTCTCCTCCCCACCCTCCCTAGCACGCTCTCTCTTCTCTCTCTCTCTCTCTCTCTCTCTCTCCTCTTCTCTTCTCTCTCTCTCTCTCTTCTCTCTCTCTCTCTCTCTCTCTCTACCTTCCTGTTAAGATAGTTGCTCAATTACAATGCCCAGCTTTTTGACATTTTATATTTAACTCCTCCTCACCCCAATTCCTAGGGGCTGAACTTGACTTAAAGGGCATCCGAGTGTCACTATTCATCTCAGCAACCCGAAAACTGTTGATTAAACCCTAATATCTGTCGTTTTGTTTGTACTCGTCACACCCTCCCTTTGTGCCCCTTCAAGTATTCTTTTCCAGATAGTAAGTCACATGTGTACCGAAATGAGGTATGACAATCATGTAGGGTTTATTTAGTTAC
>NC_089741.1:34344371-34356871 GCF_040412425.1 Macrobrachium rosenbergii
TCTCTAATAATTCATTCGTAGTGCAACTGCTTTTGAGGTTTTCTCCTGTTACACCTGTCAAACCTTTACTGTCAGTTTCCGTCTCAGGGCAGAATGATCACAGGTCCCAGCTCTTGGCCTGTGGCCTAAATTTTATATTCCAATTCAAACGACTGAAAGATAAAACTTTACATACAAACATCAGACCACCAAAACAAATTCAGTAATCATTGGCGATTGAATGACTCAATCACATGACAGCATAAAAGACATTAAAATCTTTACGAAACGAAAATTGGCCAAATAAAATGAAAAAGAAAAAGCCAATCTATATCGATGGGAAAAACTTCATCAAAACTGTTGGTACAACAAATCGCTCTGGTGAATGAACTGGACAGATTTATAAAAAATATTCGATTTGCCATTTTGATATTATTATTATTATTATTATTATTATTATTATTATTATTATTATTATTATTATTATTATTATTATTATTATTATTCAGAAAATGAAGAACCCTATTCATATGGGACAAACCCACCACGGGGTCATTGACTTGAAATTTTATCTTCAAAGAATATGATGTTGCTCAATAGGAAGAAGTAAGGGGAGGTAAAGTGAAATGCAAAAGAAGAGATCTCTCTTGTTAAAAAGAAAAATATATATTAATAAATTGATAGATAAAAATGTATTGAAATGCAAGGAGAACCCTGATGGTTTGACGCTGGCATTCGCCATTCATCTTTGTAATCTATCTTTATTAAGCCTTTGCTTCTCTGTATTTCTCCATAGGTATTAAAGTCAGAAAAGAGAAATAATCCAAAAATAGCCTTTTTGTTATTTTGTATACTTCAAATGTACTGAAAGTTAAAAAAAGGAATAATCCAGAAATTGTTAAGATTCTTCAACTTGCAATCTGATACGGACACTTGTGCCCATAAGAAGGGCAGGACTGAATAGCCTCCGCAAGCACATACGAGTCGAGACGACGTCTGTTAAACCCTTTTAAAAGCCAGTCTGAAATCAGTCAAGCCCATTTTGGGTGCCCTCCCCCATAACCACCCATCCACCACCAACCAACCACCCACCCACCTACTAACAACAACTCCCCCTCCCCCTCTCAACCTAAACCTGGTTAGGTCTGCAGCTTTTGAGAAGCGTGAGACTTGTAACAATCTACAACAATGCCGCAGAGTTTTCTTGCGAGGTTCAGCGAAATTCTTTCAGGAAAAAGCCACTGTTTAAAAATTCGTTAAGAGAAAGCCACTGTTCAGCAAAATTCGTTAAGGAAGAAGCTACACTGTTCAGTAAAATTTGTTAAGAAAAAAGTCAGTGTTCAGTAAAATTCGTTAAGAAAAAACCACTGGTCAGCAAAATTCGTTAAGAAAAAGCCATTGTTCAGCAAAATTCGTTAAGGAGAAATCCACTTTTCAGGAAAATTCGTTAAGAAAAAGCCACTTTTCAGCCAAATTCGTTAAGGAAAAAAGCCACTTTTCAGCCAAATTCGTTAAGAAAAAGCCACTTTTCAGCCAAAGTCGTTAAGGAAAAAGCCACTTTTCAGCGCAATTCGTTACGGAAAAAGCCACTTTTCAAAATTCGTTAAGGAAAAGCCACTTTTCATAAAATTCGCCAAGCGAAAAGGCCACTTTTCAGCAAAATTCTATAAGGAAAAAAGCCACTGTTCAGCAATATTCGTTAAGGAAAAAAGCCACTTTTCAGCAAAATTCGTTAAGGAAAACGCCACTTTTCAGCAAAATTCGTTGAGGAAAAGTCACTTTTCAGCAAAATTCGTTAAGGAAAAAGCCACTTTTCAGCAAAATTCGTTACGATAAAAGCCACTTTTCAGCAAAATTCGTCAAGGAAAAAGCCACTGGTCAGCGGGAATTCGTTAAGAGAAAAAGCCACTTTAGTAAACCAAGTTTATTTGAATAAATATAAAAACAGTAGCTGTTTTTGTTAACTGATCAAAATAAACCGGAAAAAATGTTATTTCTGAGTCAGCATGATTCATTTAGGATTACCTATCAGAACTGTTTTTATATATATATATATATATATATATATATATATATATATATATATATATATATATATATATATATATATATATATATATATATATATATATATATATATATATAATGTTTTACAGTTTCGTATAAAACGCCAGATAAATGTTGTCAAGTCCAGTTTTAATTTGCTGTATACAGAATTTTAAAAAGTCTACTATTATTACCTTTAATAATTTGAGAATTATAGTATACCAAAAATAGGAAAACTTTTCTGGCATTTTAAGAATTACTGAATGTGGAAAAACCATGAAAAATTTCCCAGGTATTTTGATATAGAAAACTGATATAGAATAACCAGAATTTACCAAAAATTACGTGTAGGAAATTCTACGTCATAGAGAAAAAAATTTATAAAGCATTTTGCTGGTCACGTGATCACAGAAGCACATCAGACTGCTTCAGTGACTTGAAACCACAAAGTATAAACATTTTCTTTTGTATTTTGCCAAGTAACCTTTGACAGTTGCATTAGAAAAATCGGAGAAATTTATTATTATTATTATTATTATTATTATTATTATTATTATTATTATTATGAGACTTTAATGCTGCATCCTATGATATATAAATTAATTATTATTATTATTATTATTATTATTATTATTATTATTATTATTATTGAGATTTTAATGCTACATCCTCTGATGTACTTAAATTATTATTATTATTATTATTATTATTATTATTATTATTGTTACGTCGGAGGTCACCTCTCCTCGTCGCAACCGACCAGGACCCATTCTTGACCTCCAGAAGGGGCACCCGCCAAAACGATCTTCCCAAGGGACACGGGAGCATCATGGGGAGGCTGCTGGGTATCATGTAATACACCCCATGCAAAGAGGATGGGAACACTTCAGTACGTTTTGTACGTAACCCCGTGTACGTATGCAACAAGGCCCCCTTCTCTTTTTTTTTTTTTTTTTTTTTTTGAGGGCTGGCACCAGTTAAAAATGTATTTGTGAGAGAGAGAGAGAGAGAATTCAGAATAATGACCAAGAATATCCCCACAACGAGAGAGAGAGAGGTGGGGAGAGTTCAACATATTGAAAGAAGGAAGGGGGAGAGAGAGAGAGAGAGAGAGAGAGAGAGAGAGAGAGAGAGAGAGAGAGAGAGAGAGAGAGAGAATTCAGAATATGACCAAGAATATCCCCACAACGAGAGAGAGAGAGAGGTGGGAGGAGCTCAGCATATTGAGAGAGGGAGAGAGAGAGAGAGAGAGAATGAATTCAGAATATGACCAAGAATATCCCCACAACGAGAGAGAGAGAGAGGTGGGGAGGAGTTCAGCATATTGAAGAAGGAAGGGGAGAGAGAGAGAGAGAGAGAGAGAGAGAGAGAGAGAGAGAGAGAGAGAGAGAGAGAGAGAGAGAGAGAGAATGAATTCAGAATATGACCAAGAATATCCTCATAACGGAGAGAGAGAGAGAGAGAGAAGGGAGAGGGAGAGAATTCAGAATAATGACCAAAGAATATCCCCATAACGGTGAGAGAGAGACAGATGGAGTTCAGGATATTGAAGAAGGAAGGGAGAGAGAGAGAGAGAGAGAGAGAGAGAGAGAGAGAGAGAGAGAGAGAGAGAGAGAGAATGAATTCAGAATATGACCAAGAATATCCTCATAACGGTGAGAGAAAGAGAGTTCAGCATATAGAAGAAGAAGAGGAGAGAGAGAGAGAGAGTTCACCATAATGAAGAAGAAGAAGAAGAAGAAGAAGAGAGAGAGAGAGAATTCAGAATAATGACCAAGAATATTCCCATAACGGAGAGAGAGAGAGAGAGAGAGTTCAGCATATTGAAGAAGAAGAGGGAGAGAGAGAGAGAATTCAGAATAATGACCAAGAATATCCCCATAACGGAGAGAGAGAGTTCAGTATATTAAAGAAGAAGAAGGAGAGAGAGAGAGAGAGAGAGAGAATTTAGAATAATAACCAAGAATATCCCCATAAAGGGGGGAGAGAGAGAGAGTAAGGGGGCGGGGTGGGGGGAACGTCGTAGCGACCATTATATACCTTCACACAAAACGTGACTATCGTACATACCCTCACAAAACACGCGCGACAAAACGCGCGCATGCACGCGCGTGTATGCCCGCGCACGACCAGGCTTAGTGGGGATGGGGGGATTATGTCACGGAGAGGGTGGGGAGGGAAGGGGTGGACTGTGGGGAAGCCACGGTGCAAGTATGATGACGCGGATGTTAATCTAAATGGGGCCGGCCATTGGGTGTGTGTGTGTGTGTATTTTGTGTGTGTAAGTGTGTGTGTGTGGAGTGCGTGCATGTGTGTAAGAGAGGCCCACCTGCAACGTAGCAGCATCACGCCATTTTAAGGTCACGTCCACAGTAACAGCTGACGTCATCAATTGCTCTGGAAAAAAAGTGGGAGAGAGAAAGAGAATGAGAGAGAAAGAGAGAGAGAGAGAAGAGAGAGAGAGAGAGAGAGAGAGAGAGAGAGAGAGAGGGTCTAACGGAAGGGGCGCATCAACACTCAGACAGACATCGGACGATGGGTGGGGATTCCCTCGCATACCCACCCCCCCCCTCCCTCTGTCACTTTTTTTTTTTTTTTTTTTTGCGTCCGATGCAAACATCTGTTTACTTTGGTGTGGTCGAGCAGAGTCTGGGATGTGATTTTGTCTGAGGTCTTTTTATTTCTTCTTTTCTTTCTTTATTTCTTTCTTTCTTTATTTATTTATAGAAATTAATAGCGGTTGTGGGTCAGATATTTCACCTCAGTCTTCTAAGCAGACTTGGCTTCGAATTCCGTCTTGGAAGGAGAGTTCCTTTTGTTCATGTCCAAATCTGGATCTTGTGTAGACAAATTCATATGCATATACAGGGATATATAGTTCGGCTGGTTATGTGATTCTGTCTAATATACATGCATATATACATACATATATATATATATATATATATATATATATATATATATATATATATATATATATATATATATATATATATATATATATATATATACATACATACATACTGGAACGAGATCAAGAAAGATCACTTATATATTAGAATCTCGAAAATGAATTACTTCAGTGCAGAAAACATAAATTATGCTTCATAGATTGGAATGGGAGGAACGATGGCTTATTGTCTGTGAAATCGTCGCCAATGCGGTTCTCTTCGACTGTAAAAGACAAAAAGAGAAAGTAAATAAAAAATGCAGAAAGAAATAGAAAGATTTTCGTTGGTTTCCCGTAACTCTCTCATGTTAGAAAATGCTCTCTAGTAAGTTAAGTAGGTTTCATCGTGAGAATAATGCGTATCGCCAAGGACTGCACACAACATTTGTGTACGAATAAACTAATAAATAAATAACATTAAAAAGGGTAAATCACGACGCCAAAGACTGCAAACAATACCTGTTTACGAACAAACAAATCAATGATGAAAAACACTTAAAAAGGATAAATTATGACGCCAAAGACTGCAAACATTTGTTTACACATAAAAAAGCAAGTATGAAAAAACATTGAAAAATAGGTAAATCTTGACTCCAAAGACTACAAACAACACCTGTTTACCAGTAAACAACTAAAAATTAGAAACTAAAAAATAGTAAAAAAATGCGTCAAAGGTAATCGAGTTTTCTGTACATCGTATAATAAGGGCCACCAAAATTAGATATCTTTCGGTGGTCTCGTTATAATGCTGTATGAGCCGCAGCCCATGAAACTTTAACCACGGCCCGGTGGTGGCCTGGCCTAAATCGTTGCCAGATGCACGATCATGGCTAAATTTAACCTTAAATAGAATAAAAACTGCTGATGCTAGAGGACTGCAATTTGGTATGTTTGATGATTGGAGGGTGGATGGTCAACATGCCAATTTGCAGCCCTCTAGCTTCAGTAGTTTTTAAGATCTAGGGGCGGACAGAAAAAAGTGCGGACAGAAAAAGAAAAAGTGCGGACAGAAAAAGTGCGGACAGAAAAAAGTGCGGACAGAAAAAGTGCGGACAGAAAAAGTGCTGACAGAAAAAGTGCGGACAGGAAAAAAGTGCGGACAGAAAAGTGCGGACAGAAAAAGTGCGGACAGAAAAAGTGCGGACAGAAAAAGTGCGGACAGAAAAGTGTGCGGACAGAAAAAGTGCGGACAGAAAAAAAGTGCGAACGGACAGACAGAAAACTAAAAAGGATAAATCGCGACGGCAAAGACTTTACAAACAACACCTGTTTACGATTAAAGAAATAAACGAGAAACACGAAACGCGGGAACTACTGCCGCCCGATGCTATACCAACTAACAACACCTGCTTAATGAACGGCTAACTACTTTTATTAGAGGCCCATTCGTCGTCAGCACTTGTCCCAGGCTGGATTGTGGATCCCATGGCTACTGAAAAAATTTATTTTATTCTTTTTTTTTTCGGAGCACATGTTACAATTACAATTGCAAAGGGTTTCGGTCGCAGGAAAAGGTCCCACTCAGCAAATGACTTTTGGGGGGGTGTGAAGAGACTCCTGCATTATGATTGAATTTTGTTCTGCTGTAATGACTCGTATTTGTACTTTGTAATTACTTAATTTTTGCTTTGCCTAACGTTAAAGATTTATATATACTGTACAGTATATATGTAGAATCTACTGGTCACTTTTTACCAGATACATAAGTAATTGTAATAGCCACAATGCCTTCTTAACTTCTCGAATTCTTCGCGCTTTTTTTTTTTTTAAGATACGCTTGTCACCACAAAGCCTTAAGATCCAAGGGCAAGAAATATGAAGAAATTATGATGTCCGGTATGGAAACGAACCCGGGTTCCATTAATCACAACTAGGTCAGGTTTCCGACCTGACCACGAGAAGAATTCGAGAAGTTAAGAGGGCATATGACGATAATATATATATATAATATACATACATGACGATAATGAAGGCATAAGCTCAATAGGCTATAAAGAGACCAGGGAAATGTAGCGGCAAACGAACAATCAACAGCTTTTATTTTGACCGACGGCGTTTCTCAATAATCCATTACATTTTCAAGACTGCAATGACACATAATTTTTGTTTAAAAAAAGGAACGTCACTATATAAACACAAAGATAAAAATACATTTCTTAAAAATATTTTAAAAGCAAAAATACATTTCTTTAAATATTTTAAAAACAAACCTACCCACTACATGGCTAAAAAGTGACTAAGCATAAGAAGGTAAAACTGGTGGGAAGTAAACAGAAAAGCAGAGAAATTTGGGAGAACATTAAACCGTCTTCCCTAACCGGGGGTGGGGTGGCTTCAGACAATAACAGCATAACGGAAACGACCACAATATACTTATGGGTGAACCCCCCATGCAGCAAAACGTCTACGACATATTTACTTCACACATGCTGCATATATCGTGGAATCGTGAAAATGGTAAGCTCACGTCACATACTAATAGTTTTGACCAGTGCCTTCTGGACATTCAGTTTTATTTATTTGCTAGCTGCACCCAAAAAAGAAATAAAGCATAAAAATAATAGAACAACAACAACGATTTTGTAGCTTCAATTTACTTTTTTTGTTATCTTCAGAGACGATTGTAAAAGGCTTAGCAAAGTAACCTTTCGGTTATTTGCATAATCAAGAGGAAATCTAAGAACATGAATCCCTATGCCAAGTGGTCATGACACTGTCATTTTCAAGAACTGACACTTCCTCATTATCAAGAATGCCTGGGTCCGAAATGATTTAAAGCACGTTCCGTTAAGACCCAAGCAATGCACACACGAACACCCACCCACAGAGAGAGAGAGAGAGAGAGAGAGAGAGAGAGAGAGAGAGAGAGAGAGAGAGAGAATACATAATCCTTTCTGCCCTCTTTTCATTAAAACCTCAAGGCTTCTCAAAGGTAAATATGACTCATTATGCCCACAGAGCCACCCCCTCCGAGTTGTAGGTATTATAATGAGTAGGCCATTCATCATACTTTTCATTATCACGCAGGGTAACTTTTAATCTCATATAGCCTACTGGAGGTCTCTTAAATTTATAAGAATATGTATGCATGTATGTGTGTGTTCGAGCAAACATGACGTCATTGTATATATATTATATATATATATATATATATATATATATATATATATATATATATATATATATATATATATATATAAAGTGAGAGAGAGAGTTAAGACTTGGAGGATCTACGTTCTCTGATGAGGTCACGCACAGACAACGTTCTAAAACAAGAGGAAGTTATGTAGGGGCAATATCTTAACAGAGCTGCAGTAGAATGAGGGGAATTGAAATCTACACAAAGGAGATATCTGTATACATACACAGATAAATATATATATATATATATATATATATATATATATATATATATATACACATACATATACATATACATATACATACACATATATGTACTTTATTTATAAGATTGGTCTGCGCATTAATACAATTAGTAACAGAGCCTCATTTAAACTGGATGGTATTCAACGGATATTTATTCAAGAAATTTACAAGCTTTCCAGGGCTAACTGTCCTCTTCGTCTACGGCTACCAGACGATGAGGACAGTTTGTCCTGGAAAGCTTGCTTAGGTCCTTTTTTAATATACATGTATATATATATATTATATGTATATATATATATATATATATATATATATATATATATATATATATTATATATACACACATATATATATTCTATATATGTGTGTGTATATATATATATATATATATATATATATATATATATATATATATATATATATATATATATATATATAAACTGTACTATTAAATATTCTTCTCATATTCAGAGTTCCACGCGTCAGATTTTGAAAGAGAATCATATCAAAAGCTCATCATCACCATCATCATCATCATCATCAAAATCACCATTATCAACATCATTATGATAATGATGTTGATAACGAATATCTGTCGAGCGGAACTCAGGATATGAAAAACAAATTTAATGGCAGGCAGGTTTTTTATTTTTATTTTTATTTTTATTTTATCCTCTGGCTATTTCTTCTGTTACTGTCTTGTCTCATTTTCGTCATCTGAATGAGAGAGAGAGAGAGAGAGAGAGAGAGAGAGAGAGAGAGAGAGAGAGAGAGAGAGAGAGAGACGCGTCCAGAACTTGCAAACGAATCAGGATGTCTTACTTAAGTCCATGAAGCGGAAGGCTCTGTCGGCACCTATGCAGAGAGAGAGAGAGAGAGAGAGAGAGAGAGAGAGAGAGAGAGAGAGAGAGAGAGAGTTGAGAGAAAGCATCGCACGTTACGAGAAACGCTGTATTTCTTCGCGTCCTTTCGATAATAGTTGCATGACAATAGTCATCGCCATGAAATTGGCGTACTGTACAGACCTTTTGTTTGATGCAGCAATACCAGTAATATTATAAAAAATTCTCCACCATCTTCCTCTATTTATCGAGGCCTTCCTATCGGTAGGCCATTGTTTGTTCCAACAGGCGGTACCTTATATTTCCAATTTTATAACTGTTCTTTTTTTTTTGCCTGATAGCTCTTAAAGACATGAATGGAATGGAATAGAATATAGAATTTAGGCCAAAGGCCAAGCGCTGGTACTACCTATGACGAGGTCATTCAGTGCTGAAACGGAAACTGGCAGTGAAAAGGTCTGAAAGGCGTAACAGGAGGAAAACCTCGCAGTCCCACTATGAATCAACTGTTCGGAGAGGGTGGAGGAAAGTAAGATGGAAAAGAGAGAATATCAAAAATGAAAAGGGTTGCAGCGAGAGGCCGAAGGGACGCCGCAAAGAACCTTAAGCAACGCCTACAGCGCACCGCAGGAGTTGCACTGACGGCACTACTCCCCTGCGGGGTTAAAGACGTGGGGACAATGATTATATACTCGCTTCCATTCTCACGTAGATGCACGTACACAGGTCACGTAAGCAGAATATGACTAAGATAAAAATTACTCGATCAGATTATCTTACTCGCGAAGGAAGCCGCCAGTTGATGTTCATTCACAAAACCCTTACGTGCCGCTTTCCACGGCTTACTTCTACGCTCGACGGAATGACGTTTATTCACTTGTCAGTGAATTTCCTATTTCAGAAGGCTCCTGGAGGCAGTCCATATATATTGAAGAGGGCTTATAGTAAGGCTTTTTATGGTCTTTCCTTGTGGGAGATATGGAAAATGCGTTTCGATTTTATTGCCACGTTTGATTTGGGACTCTTGAACTAGAGACAGTTCTCTCTCTCTCTCTCTCTCTCTCTCTCTCTCTCTCTCTCTCTCTCTCTCTCTCTCCTCCCTCCTAATATATATATATATATATATATATATATATATATATATATATATATATATATATATATATATATATAAAAAATCAAATCCACAATTTTACCCAGTTAGTAGAGCACGCGGATTGCTGCTTTTGAATCAAATGTCATCCCATGCTACTACTACTAATATTACTACTACTACTAATACCTCCTCTTCTTCTTCCGCTGCCCCAATTATTTTACTATTATCAATATATACCAATAACAACGAAAAGAGCACCAGTAGCGATTAGCGTCCTCCCGAGGGCAAAGTGAGCGCTTCCTCTGATGACACGGGCGAAACGGCCCGGTCGGTCGAATCGCCCGCGAATAATTCGTAATTCGAAGTCATTCGCGGATGGGGACATTTTGGACGTTTGTGTGAAAAGGCGGGCGAGAAGTGTGACGCAGTCATCATCATCATCATCATCATCATCATCATCGTCATCATCATCAACGAGGCCCCTCCGGGACGAGGAACATTCATCATCTGCATGTGACACTTACTGGGAAAGTTCGTGGCTTTCAAAGGGAGAATCGAATCACATGTTGAAATTTTTGCTGCGAGTTGAATTGAGTTGAATATAGAATTTAGGCCAAAGGCCAAACGCTGGGACCTATGATGAGGTCATTCAGCGCTGAAATGGAAACTGACAGTAAAAGGTTTGAAAGGTGTAACAGGAGGAAAACCTCAAAGCAGTTGCATTGTGAATCAATTGTTAGGAGAGGGTTAGGGAAAGTAAGATGGAAGACAGAGACTATATGAAAGGAGGTACAGTAAAAGGAACGAAAGGGGTTGCAGCTAGGGGCCGAAGACACGCTGCAAAGAACCTTCAGTAATGCCCACAGTACATCGCATGAGGTGCACTGTACCCCTCTACGGGGAAAATTGCTATGGTTTTTTTAATAGATCAGGCCGGCCTTATGCCAGCACGGACCCTCCTTGCCCAAGGGCATTAAGTGCAAGGCGCTCGTGGCTTTTCAAAGAGAGATTCGAATCACTTCAGACCAGGTTGAAATTCCATTTTTTTCATCTTTTTGGCCGGCCTTATGCCAGCACGGACCATCCTTGCCCCAGTGGCATCAAGTGCAAGGTTTTGAATCTTAATGGGTATCCTGTTTTCTCGTTTTTCACGGCTTTATCACGGCTTTATTTGATGTCTTTATTTTTTGTAAGCAAATTGACTTCAGAATAACTGCGAGTGTCAGCTTTACATTCATTACGGTATGGTATATGGTATATATATATGTAATATATATGTATATTTATATACATACATGTATATGTAAATTTATATAAATATGTATATATAATATATATATATATATATATATATATATGTATATATATATGTATATATATATATATATATCATATAATCACTCAATAATCACTCGTGCTATTCAGAAGAAAATTCAAACGAAAATAAAGGAGAAACGCAAGATAAGTAAGGCGCTACGCTACCTCTGGTTAGCACAGTACACTGCTCTATCTACTAGTGTTGCATGAAGCGCGCG
Source organism: Macrobrachium rosenbergii (assembly GCF_040412425.1). NCBI lineage: Eukaryota > Metazoa > Arthropoda > Malacostraca > Decapoda > Palaemonidae > Macrobrachium > Macrobrachium rosenbergii. The sequence goes on from NC_089741.1 coordinate 34,356,207, forward strand.
GGGATGACGTCACGGAGTCCTCAGGGCATTATCCCATTACCATTGATATCAGCAGCGGCAAATTTCATGTCTTCGGTTACCAATGAGTGACAGTAATGTTACCCACCGCAGGTACCACGGGCATCTTTGGGTTAGCGAATTGCTGTGTATTATTTGGTTCTCATTGCGAGAATCTGTAATTATTTTTATTTGATATTTTTATTGAGAGATACCGATGCTTACGTATACTTTATTTCTGAAATGTGATCGCTTGGGAACTCAGGTTTATTGGGCAGAATTGGCTACATGAACGGTTAGCTGTGAAAGACACAAAGCGCGACATTAACTATTCAAAAGTATATATGCGTATACTTACATACATACATACACATTATATATATATACATACATAAATACTCTATATACTGTATATATTTTTATATATATTATATATATATATATGTATTATATATACATAATATTACATATATTATAAATATACAGTATATATAAAAGGAAAACTACAAAAATTCCCAATGATAGAGAGAGACAGAGAGAGAGAGAGCTTATTATTTTTGTTGGAGAGTAAAAATATATCCTTTTATTTTTCACTCATTCTTTTTCAAAGACGTGAATATAACCGTCAGCAATTTCATCATTATCTCATAATCACTTCCGTGATTATG
>NC_089741.1:34361871-34365365 GCF_040412425.1 Macrobrachium rosenbergii
TCCCTTCTTGTTGTCCACCTCCAACAATTGATTCATACTGCAACTGCAGAGGTTTTCCTCCTATTACACCTTTAAAACCTTCCTACTCAATTTCCCTTTCAGCGCTGAATTCTATATTCTATTCCACAAGCAAACCGGCAAGAGGCATGAGGGATGCCACATCACGCGAAACATATGCGCAACAACATACTCATCTCATTACTGTGGGTCTTTTTTCAGTTCTTCCGGCACCAAGAGGAGTGTTTCTTTTTAAACGGCTGAAACAAAATCTGGGCGAGCGCACGGTATCGAGGAATCAGAATCTTTTGTGAACACGAAGCTGTCGCGAAGATTTACGTCGGTTGGGTATTATGCTGTTCCGGTTTCAGCTGTGTCAACAAACCGAAATACCGGAGATAAGAAATTGGTCTTTAGGATTTCAAATGAGCATTTATTTGCAACGAGAGATACGTAAATGCAAGGAGGGTTAAGGGTTTTACCACGAGAGAAGCGACTGACATCCAGCCTCTTGAGGAAAGGAAGGCTATGGAATTGAATATAAAATTTAGGCCAAAGGCCAAGCGCTGGGGACCAATGAGATCATACAACGCTGAAAGATAAATTTAGAGAAAAGGAGGTTTCAAAGGTGTAACAGGAGAAAACCTCGCAGTTGCACTATGAAACAACTGATAGGAGAGGGTTGAGGAAAAGTGAGATGGAAGAAAGAGAATACGACCGGAGGTATGGTAAAGGAATGAAATGGGTTGCAGCTAGGGGCCGAAGGCACGCTGCAAAGAACATAATGTAATACCTACAGTGCAACGCGTGAGGTGCACTGATGACGCTAATATCCTACGAGGAGGAAGGCTAAAAAAAATTCAAAGGTGGGCTGGGAAGGATAGAAACAGTTGCCGATATATAGTTGCTATAAATGGAAGGTTAAAGAGTTTTAGGCTTCGAATTGATATCGAGACGTGCACAATTCCTGATGACCTTACAACTTCAAGGAAGTGATCTGAACACGCAGAACAGTTCCTAGGAAGATCTTTATCTTTTGTGCCATCGACTACGCGTGCGCCGAAAATCCTTCGCTCAAGCATCGATTAATTTCGCTCACGACTACGCATGCGTAGAAAATCTCATGATTAGAGGCTAATTCAGTTCGGTTTTGACGTTTAAGAAGGTATCCGTCAAGGACACGTCAGCTTCTGGGTAATGTGTTTTTATTTTAGTGTATTTCGTCATTTATTTTTTTTTATTTGCAAATTGTGAAAGCGAGCGTATGTATATTGAAGTAAAATAATTCGTATTTAAAAAAATGTATAAACGTTTGTAAACGTGTGAATGAGATCGAAGTAAAAAAAAAGGCTTATTTCTCAATTGACTGAGAAATCTATGGAAGTAAGATTTATAAAACAAGCAAAAAATGCGCCGATGTTTCTTTCGGCGCAATCGAGTTTTCCGTACAGCCGCTACAGCGTATAATCAAGGCCACGGAAAATAGAACTATCTTTCGGTGGTCTCTGGATAACGCTGTAGGAGCCGCGGCTCATGAAACTTGTAACCACGGCCCGGTGGTGGCTTGTCCTGTATCGTTGCCAGACGCACGATTATGGCTAACTTCAACCTTAAATAAAATAAAAACTACTGAGGTTAGAGGGCTGCAGTTTGGTATGTTTGATGACTGGAGGGTGAATGATCAACATACCAATTTACAGCCTTCTAGCCTCAGTAGTTTTAAGATCTGAGGGCGGACAGAAAAGTGCGGACAGAATAAAGTGCGGACGGACAGACAAATAGCAATCTCAATAGTTTTCTTTTACAGAAAAATAAAAATAAAGAGCCATTCATTTATATACATAGTCTTACGAAGGCATTGGAAGAATTAAAAGGAAAAAGATTTTGACGTACATACAGCAAACCTTTGCATATCTTGAGATCAGAAATTACAATTATCTCCGAATGACTCGAGGAAAATTATACATTATACATCCTTTCGTCGCAGTATTTTCTTACTTTTACTTATATTATCGTCATGGAGAATTCTGGATCCTTGTCACAGAGGTGGTGAATATGATTAGGGTGTGAAAGCATTCGAGTTCTTGAGCTAATTCGATTATCCTTGCTTGCTTTTAGCCGAGATCTTTATGCCTTTCCAACTGTCTTCGTTTCTCTCTCATTCTCTCTTTCTTTAAATGGCCATTACCATTGTTAATAGATGGTAAAATATTTGTGAGATACCGTTGTAATGTAGATATTTTAGTTTTTTCCTTCTCTCTCTCTCTCTCTCTCTCTCTCTCTCTTTTCGGTGTGAATTTAATTCTTTTTTCTCGCCTCTCAGTCTTCAGTTTTTTTTGTGTGAATTTAATTCTCTCTCTCTCTCTCTCTCTCTCTCTCTCTCTCTCTCTCTCTCTGAAAATTTAATTCTCACTGTCTTTCTCTCTCAATCTTTTTCTGTGTGAATTTAGTCCCTTACCCCCTCCTCTTCTCTCTCTCTCTCTCTCTCTCTCTCTCTCTCTCTCTCTCTCTCTCTCCAACCATCTTTTCTTTCCCCTGCTATTACGGTCATCCTATTTATTATGAATTTGTACGTCTGAAGAGATCCTCTGTTCGTCTCAATGGAGTCAGGTTCAGGCTGGCGGAAGGCTCGAGCTCAAGTCTCTGGAAACTCTCTCTCTCTCTCTCTCTCTCTCTCTCTTTCGTTTACACAAAAAGACGGTGAAAAGTAAGGCTGGATAAACGTGTACGTGGCCCCTAATATTGTTGTTTGCCAGATAGAAAAATTATAATATAATTATATATATATATATATATATAATATATATATATATATATATATATATATATATATATATGCGTGTGTGTAATTGATGGGTTCATCCGCTTGGCCGGAGCAGATGCGCGCTTATCAATTATTATTCCTTTGGGCGAATGTTGTCATGAGATACAGTGATTTTAAATGTTTGTCAGGCTTAATATTGGTGAATATATATACTTTTTATATATATATGTGTGTGTATGTATATATATGCGTAGGGTGTGCATATGTGTATGTTTGGGTGTGTGTGTGTGTGTGTCTATGTTAGTGTTTGTGTCTTGTATATGCATTAACCAAGAAAAAACGGGAAAATATTCTGAGATATCGCATACCCTATTTTCTCGTTTCCTGTTTTCAAACTTATCTTTTTGTGTGAGTGTGTGTGTGTGTATGTGTGTGTGTATTCTCGTGTGAGCAAGACGTCATCCTGGTTTTAACAACTCACCCTTATCACCAGAATGCCCCAAGAGCTAAAAGTGAGTTTTATTTCCCGAGATCTGTGTGATACTGAAGAAGATAAACAAAGAAAAAGAACCGTGCGAGTGGATGATCACATGACGACGACGAGCAGGAAAAGGATTTTGCAAATGTGTTACCATCTATTAACAGCCGTCAAAAGATATGTTAATAAAAGTTATCGTATTACAAAAATGGAAAAGGATACGGAAATAACCGCGTGACTGTGTTGGTTGGTGTA
>NC_089741.1:34365865-34368365 GCF_040412425.1 Macrobrachium rosenbergii
GATATTAGCGTCATCAGTGCACCTCACGCGTTGCACTGTAGGTATTACATTAAGGTTCTTTGCAGCGTGCCTTCGGCCCCTAGCTGCAACCCATTTCATTCCTTTTACCGTACCTCCGGTCGTATTCTCTTTCTTCCATCTCACTTTCCTCAACCCTCTCCTATCAGTTGTTTCATAGTGCAACTGCGAGGTTTTCCTCCTGTTACACCTTTGAAACCTCCTTTTCTCTAAATTTATCTTTCAGCGTTGTATGATCTCATTGGTCCCAGCGCTTGGCCTTTGGCCTAAATTTTATATTCCAATTCCATAGCCTTCCTTTCCTCAAGAGGCTGGATGTCAGTCGCTTCTCTCGTGGTAAAACCCTTAACCCTCCTTGCATTTACGTATCTCTCGTTGCAAATAAATGCTCATTTGAAATCCTAAAGACCAATTTCTTATCTCCGGTATTTCGGTTTGTTTACACAGCTGAAACCGGAACTAGCATAATACCCAACCGACGTAAATCTTCGCGACAGCTTCGTATTCACAAAAGATTCTGATTCCTCGATACCGTACGCTCGCCCAGATTTTGTTTAAGCCGTTTAAAAAGAAACACTCCTCTTGGTGCCGGAAGAACTGAAAAAAGACCCACAGTAATGAGATGAGTATGTTGTTGCGCATATGTTTTGCGTGATGTGGCATCCCTCATGCCTCTTGCCGGCTTGCTTGTGGAATAGAATATAGAATTCAGCGCTGAAAGGGAAATTGAGAGTAGGAAGGTTTTAAAAGGTGTAATAGGAGGAAAACCTCGCAGTTGCAGTATGAATCAATTGTTAGGAGGTGGACAACAAGAAGGGAGAAAGAATGGGGGGAGGGGGAAACTTGAATCACCTCTTCCCCCTGACCGTGACCCTTTTTTAAAAGAATCCTTCGGAAATTTTAAATGTTATCAAAACATCAATGATTATTTATAGGAGAAGGGGGATGCTGTGGGAGGAGGAGGAGGAGGAGGAGGTTGAAAGCAGTGGAGGAAGGGGGGGTTCCTGCTGAATCACCTCTCTTCTGACCGTGACCCCCTTTTTAAAAGAATGTGCCATTTAGAAGTACATATTTCATGAGACAGAAGCTGATTAGAAATTATCGGGAATGGATAGCTTGAATCGAACATTCCGGATAGTTCTTTGACATTCAAGTCTTATTCCTGATGAAATCTATAATTGCGGATGAGTTGTATTGAGCCGAAATAAGGTATAGGATTAACGTATCTAGCTGAAGTCCTGCGATTATAATTATTATTAGTATTTTATCTTTTTCTTCTTTTTTCTATTCTGAAACTGGATGAAAACGATTAAAAAAAAGTCTTTTCAAAATAATGCACATCGAAAAACAGTCATTTAATTATTCTTCTCTAAAGAAAGAGAAGTAAAAAAATTATCTTGCGGAAAGCAAGAAATTATCTTTAAAATAAAATGAAAATTTACACGTTTCCAGGCTATCTCAGAATCTTAAATCCGTGATAACACTTATCTCGCTCCGAATAATGACTTGGGACACTTTAATAACATTATAAAACTGATAAGTGTTCATTAATTTTAACCGCCAGTCAGTCGGTGTCCCCATGTTCCAATATTACACCAGCTTTGTGCTGCGACTTGTTTCAGCGTAACTTCATGCAGAATGAATAAAAAAAGAAAGCATTATTGTCTGATGAAAATCAAAACAAATTGTTCTCTCTCTCTCTCTCTCTAATCTCTATATCTCTCTCTCTCTCTAATATATATATATATATATATATATATATATATATATATATATATATATATATATATATATATATATATATATATATACATATATATACTTATAAATGTATATATATGTATGTATATATACATATATATATATAAATAAATATATATACACATACATACATTGTATATATAAACATATACATATAATATATGTGTATATACACTCATTTATTTATTAAAATAATTACGAATAACGAACAAACACACAAGCACCAACATAAACACAAACGTATGAAAAACGATATATGCATAGGCTATGTGTGCGTGTATATCTGTAAGCGTAACAAGTAAATAAATAAAAATAAATAAATAACCCAGCAAACTAAATGGCATTTTAGAGTTTTAGACCCAAGGTCACAAACGGCGCAAATCATGCCCCAAATGCGGGCATCGAGATCCGGCCTCGCGACACCAAATTTCTGGTGTATTTAAGACCCGTATCGACCGAGGCATTGTGACGACGTGAGAGGTCGACCTTTAGCACTTCAATTAATCCGAGATACTTTATTCTCAAGAATATCCTCCGTAAATAATACATTCCCGATCTATTATCGACTTCGTCGATCCTATTCATTCGACACTGACTCTATTCGGAGGTTTTGTCTCATTTTCTCATACGTAAAACTCATTGCGCAACTGTTTATTCATGATGGGGCCCATTAATGCCTGTCGAATTTTCACATTCGACCTAATCATTGTTTTGCTTTATT
>NC_089741.1:34370865-34390843 GCF_040412425.1 Macrobrachium rosenbergii
AAATCTTGAGAAATCAATTTTTCAGGCTTTAGTTAACTGAAATATATATCAATAGACGTCGAACAACACAAGTATATTGCGAGTACCTTCGATTTCTTTTACATTAATTTAAAACCGACTCCTAATTTATTCAAAGCTTTAGAAATCATAATTGGAAATCATAATTCCGCTCACTTTAATCTAACTGAAATATATCTCAATAAATACCGAACAACACGAGTGCGTTAGAGGTGCGTTTTCGGACCAGCGTCTCACGTCGTTTATGACAATCTGTTTCTGAAAATGCGCAAGTAATTAATGGAAAATTGATCTTATCGGACGATTTTAGTTTTCTGTAAAAGAAAACTGCTGTGCTGGCTTTTGTCTGTCCGTCCGCATGTTTACCGTCGCAGATCTCAAAAACTACTGAGGCTAGAGGCTGTAAATTGCATATTGATCATCGCTCTCAATCATCAAACATGCCAAATTGCAGCCCTCTAGCCTCGGTATCTTTATTTTATTTTAAGGTTAAATTTAGCCATAATCGTGCGTCTGGCAACGATGTAGGACGCCACACCGGGTCGTGGTTAAAGTTTCATGGGCCGCGGGCTCATAGTTATTATACTGAGACCACTGAAAAAGATAGATCTATTTTCGGTGGCCTGTACCCAGAAAGCTCGATTGCGCAATTTTTACTTGGTTTTTTTTAGCGGAGGACAAAATGATTCCCTCCCAACATTATTCTTTCTTCCTTTCATCCTATCTTTCTTTTCAGCCCGGAAGATAGGAGGAAGCTAACGTGAATGAAGGTGATTCACTTGTCAGAAAATTATGTCGTATGATTTATAGAATGAAGTGATTATGAAATAATCATGATGATAATCCTTTCATAATCACGGAAGTGATTATGAGATAATAATGAGAATTGCTGACGGTTATATCTCACGTCTTTGAAAGAATGAGCAAAAATAAAAGGATATATTTTTACTCTCCAACAAAAATAATAAGCTCTCTCTCTCTGTCTCTCTATCATTGGGAATTTTTATAGTTTTCCTTTTATATATACTGTATATTTATAATATATAATATTATGTATATAATACATATATATATATAATATATATATAAAATATATACAGTATATAGAGTATTTATGTATGTATATATATATAATGTGTGTATGTATGTATGTAAATATGCATATATACTTGAATAGTTAATGTCAGCTTTGTGTCTTTCACAGCTAACCGTTCATGTAGCCAATTCTGCCCAATAAACCTGAGTTCCCAAGCGATCACATTTCCAGAAATAAAGTATACGTAAGCATCGGTATCTCTCAATAAAAATATCAAATAAAAATAATTACAGATTCTCAATGAGAACCAAAATAATACACAGCAATTCCTTCCCAAAGATGCCCGTGGTACTCCATACGGTGGGTAACATTACTGTCACTCATTGTAACCGAAGACATGAAATACACTGCTGATATCAATGGTAGTCGGATAATGCCCTGAGGACTCCTGACGTCATCCCCGCGCGCTTCATGCAACACTAGTAGATAGAGGAAAATTGTGTAACCAGGGTAGCGTGGCGCCTTACTTATCTTGCGTTTCTCCTTTTATTTCTGTTTGAATTTTCTTCTGAATAGCACGAGTGATTATTGATATATATATATATATATATATACACATATATATATACATATATATATATATATATATATATATATATATATATATTTATATATATATATACATATTTATATAATTTATATATACATGTATGTATATAAAATATACATATATATTACATATATATATACTATATACATACCATAATGAATGTAAAGCTGACACTCGCAGTTATTCTGAAGTCAATTTGCTTGCAAAAATAAAGACATCAAATAAAAATGCCGTGGAAAACGGGATACCCATTAAGATTCAAAACCTGCACCCTGATGCCACTGGGGCAAGGATGGTCCGTCTGGCATAAGGCCGGCCAAAGATGAAAAAATGGAATTTCAACCTGGTCTAGAGTGATTCGAATCTCTCTTTGAAAAGCCACGAGCGCCTTGCACTTAATGCCCTTGGGCAAGGAGGGTCCGTGCTGGCATAAGGCCGGCCTGATCTATTAAAAAAACCATAGCAATTTTCCCCGTAGAGGGGTACAGTGCACCTCATGCGATGTGTACTGTAGCATTACTGAAGGTTCTTTGCAGCGTGTCTTCGGCCCTAGCTGCAACCCCTTTCGTTCCTTTACTGTACCTCCTTTCATTATAGTCTCTGTCTTCCATCTTACCTTTCCCTAACCCTCCTAACAATTGATTCACAATGCAACTGCTTTGAGGTTTTCCTCCTGTTACACTTTCAAACCTTTTTTACTGTCAGTTTCATTTCAGCGCTGAATGACCTCATCATAGGTCCCAGCGTTTGGCCTTGGCCTAAATTCTATTCAACCCAATTCAACTCACCTTAAAAATTTCAACATGTGATTCGATTCTCCCCTTTGAAAGCCACGAACTTTCCCAGTAAGTGTCACATGCAGATGATGAATGTTCCTCGTCCTGGAGAACCTCGTTGATGATGATGACGATGATGGCTGATGATGATGGGATGATGATGACTGCGTCACACTTCTCGCCCGCCTTTTCACACAACGTCCAAATGTCCCCATCCGCGAATGACTTCTGAATGCGAATATTCTTGGGCGATTCGGCTGACCGGGCCGTTTCGCCCGTGTCATCAGAGGAAGCGCTCACTTCTGTCTCTCGGAGATTTCCACCTACTGGTGCCTTTTCGTTGTTATTGCATATATTGAGCACAGTAAAATAATTGGGGCATGAAGAAGAGGAGGTATTTAGTAGTAGAAGAATATTAGTAGTAGCATGGGATGACATTTGATTCAAAAGCAGTAATCCAAGTGCTCTACTAACTGTAAAATTGTGGATTTGATGGTTTTATATATATATATATATATATATATATATATATATATATATATATATATATATATATATATATTAGGAGGAGAGAGAGAGAGAGAGAGAGGAGAGAGAGAGAGAGAGAGAGAGAGAGAGAGAGAGAGAGAGAGAGAACTGTCTAGTTCAAGAGTCCTAAATCAAACGTGGCAATAAAATCGAAACGCATTTTCCATATTCCCACAAGGAAAGACCATAAAAAGCCTTACTATGTTCCCTCTTCAATATATATGGACTGCTCCAGGAGCCTCTGAAACAGGGAAATTCACTGACAAGTGAATAAACGTCATTCGTCGAGCGTAGAAGTAAGCCGGAAAGCGGCAATGTATGGTTTGTGAATGAACATCAACTGGCGGCTTCTTCATGAGTAAGATAATCTGATCGAGTAATTTTATCTAGTCATATTTCGCTTACGTGACCTGTGTACGTGCATCTACGTGAGAATGGAAGCGAGTATATAATCATTGTCCCCACGTCTTTAACCCCGCAGGGGAGTAGTGCCGTCAGTGCAACTCCTGCGGTGCGCTGTAGGCGTTGCTTAAGGTTCTTTGCGGCGTCCCTTCGGCCTCTCGCTGCAACCCTTTTCATTTTTGATATTCTCTCTTTTCCATCTTACTTTCCTCCACCCTCTCCGAACAGTTGATTCATAGTGGGACTGCGAGGTTTTCCTCCTATGGCGCTCTTCAGACCTTTTCACTGCCAGTTTGTTTCTAGCACTGAATGACTCGTCATAGGTAGTACTGTGCGCTGGCCTTCGCCTAAATTTATATTCATTCCATTCCCATCTATGTCTTTGGAGCTATCAGGCAAAAAAAAAAAGAACAGTTATAAATCAGAAATATAAGGTACCGCCTGTTGAATAAAACAATGGCCTACCGGATAGGAATAATTCATAAATAGAGGAAGATGGTGGAGAATTCTTTTATAATATTACTGGTATTGCTGCATCAAACAAAAAGGTCTGGTACAGTACTTGCCAATTTCATGGCGATGACTATTGTCATGCAACTATTATCGAAAGGACGAAGAAATACAGCGTTTCTCGTAACGTGCGATGCTTGGCAACTTTCTCTCTCTCTCTCTCTCTCTCTCTCTCTCTCTCTCTCTCTCTCTCTCTCTCTCTCTCTCTCTCTCTAGTGCATAGGTGCCGCACAGAGCCTTCCCTTATGGACTTAAGACATCCTGATTCACGTTTTGGTTCTGGACATCTCTCTCTCTCTCTCTCTCTCTCTCTCTCTCTCTCTCTCTCTCTCTCTCTCTCTCTCTCTCTCTCTCTCATTCAGATGACGAAAAATGAGACAAGACAGTAAATAGAAGAAATAGCCAGAGGATAAAATAAAAATAAAAATAAAAATAAAACCTGCCTGCCATTAAATTTGTTTTTCATCCTGAGTTCCGCTCGACAGATATTCGTTATCAACATCATTATCATAATGATGTTGATAATGGTGCAAGATTTTGATGATGATGATGGTGATGATGAGCTTTTGATGTAATTCTTTCGAAACTGGACGCGTGGAACTCTGAATAGAGAAGAATATTTAATAGTATTAGTTTTATATATATATATATATATATATATATATATATATATATATATATATATATATATTATATATATATATATACACACATATATAGAATATATGTGTGTATATATAATATATATATATATATATATATATATATATATATATATATATACATATAATATATATATATACATGTATATTAATAAAAGGACCTAAGCAAGCTTTCCAGGACAAACTATCCTCATCGTCTGGTAGCTGTAGACGAAGAGGACAGTTAGCCTGGAAACTTGTAAATTTCTGAATAAAATATCTCCCGTTGAATACCATCCAGTTTAAATGAGGCTCTGTTACTAATTGTATTAATGCGCAGACCAATCTTATAAATGGTAAGTACATATGTGTGTATGTATGTGTATATGTATATGTGTGTATATATATATATATATATATATATATATATATATATATATATACTTTTATCTGTGTGTATGTATACAGATATCTCTTTGTGTAGATTTCCAATTCCCCTCATTCTAATGGCTCTGTTAAGATATTGCACCCTACATAATCTTCCCCTCTTGTTTTAGAACGTTGTCTGTGGCGTGACCTCATCAGAGAACGTAACAGATCCTCAAGTCTTAACTCTCTCTCTCTCCTTTTATATATATATATATATATATATATATATATATATATATATATATATATAATATATATAATATATATACAATGACAGTATGTTTGCTCGAACACACACATACATGCATACATATTCTTATAAATTTAGAGACCTCCAGTAGGCTAGTAAGTGAGATTAAAAGTTACCTGCGTGATAATGAAAAGTATGATGAATGGCCTACCATTATAATACCTACAACTCGGAGGGGGTGGCTCTGTGGGCATAATGAGTCATTTACCTTTGAGAAGCCTTGAGGGTTTTTAATGAAAAAGAGGGCGAAAGGATTATGTATTCTCTCTCTCTCTCTCTCTCTCTCTCTCTCTGTGGGTGGGTGTTCGTGTGTGCATTGCTTGGGTCTTAACGGAACGTGCTTTTAAATCATTTCGGACCCAGGCATTCTTGATAATGAGGGAAGTGTCAGTTCTTGAAAATGACGGTGTCATGACCACTTGGCATAGGGATTCATGTTCTTAGATTTCCTCTGATTATGCGATAACCGAAAGGTTACTTTGCTAAGCCTTTACAATCGTCTCTGAAGATAACAAAAAGTAAATTGAAGCTACAAAATCGTTGTTGTTGTTCTATTATTTTTATGCTTTATTTCTTTTTGGGTGCAGCTAGCAAAATAAATAAAACTGAATGTCAGAAGGCACTGGTCAAAACTATTAGTATGTGACGTGAGCTTACCATTTTCACGATTCCACGATATATGCAACATGTGTGGAAGTAAATATGTCGTAGACGTTTTGCTGCATGGGGGTTCACCCATAAGTATATTGTGGTCGTTTCCGTTATGCTGTTATTGTCTGGAAGCCACCCCACCCCGGTTAGGGAAGACAGTTTAATGTTGTCCAAATTTCTCTGCTTTTCTGTTTACTTCCCACCAGTTTTACCTTTCTTATGCTTAGTCACTTTTTAGCCATGTAGTGGGTAGGTTTGTTTTAAAATATTTAAAGAAATGTATTTTTGCTTTTTTAAAATATTTTAAAAAATGTATTTTTTTATCTTTGTGTTTATATAGTGACGTTCCTTTTTATTAAACAAAAATTATGTGTCATTGCAGTCTTGAAAATGTAATGGATTATTGAGAAACGCCGTCAGTCAAAATAAAAGCTGCTGATTGTTCGTTTGCTACATTTCCCCTGGTCTCTTTATAGCCTATTGAGCTTATGCCTTCATTATCGTCATGTATGTATATTATATATATATGCCCTCTTAACTTCTCGAATTCTTCTCGTAATTCGGGTTCGAACCTGACCTAGTTATGTTAGAACCTGGGTTCGTTTTCCGCTACCGGACATCATAATTTCTTCATATTTCTTGCCCTGGATCTTTAAGGCTTTGTGGTGACAAGCGTATCTTAAAAAAAAAAAGCGAAGAATTCCGAGAAGTTAAGAAGGCATTGTAAGCTATTACAATTACTTATGTATCTGGTAAAGTGACCAGTAGATTCTACATATAGACTGTACAGTATATATAAATCTTTAACCGTTAAACAAGCAAAAAATTAAGTAATTACAAAGTACAAATACGAGTCATTACAAAGAACAAAAATTCAATCATAATGCAGGAGTCTCTTCACACCCCTTAAAGTCATTTGCTGAGTGGGACCTTTCCTGATCGAAACCCTTTGCAATTGTAATTGCACATGCCGAAAAAAAGAATAAAATAAATATTTTCAGTAGCCATGGGATCCCAATCCAGCCTGGGACAAGTGCTGACGACGAATGAGCCTCTAATAAAAGTAGTTACGTTCATTAAGCAGGTGTTGTTAGTTGGTATAGCATCGGGCGGCAGTAGTTCCTGCGTTTCGTGTTTTCTCGTTTATTTCTTTAATCGTAAACAGGTGTTGTTTGTAAAAGTCTTTTGCCGTCGCGATTTATCCTTTTTAGTTTTCTGTCTGTCCGTTCGCACTTTTTTCTGTCCGCACTTTTTCTGTCCGCACTTTTTCTGTCGCACTTTTTCTGTCTTTTTCTGTCCGCCGCACTTTTTCTGTCCGCACTTTTTCTGTCCGCACTTTTTTCTGTCCGCACTTTTTTCTGTCCGCACTTTTTCTGTCAGCACTTTTTCTGTCAGCACTTTTTCTGTCTGCACTTTTTCTGTCTGCACTTTTTTCTGTCCGCACTTTTTTCTGTCCGCACTTTTTTCTGTCCGCACTTTTTTCTAGATCTTAAAAACTACTGAAGCTAGAGGGCTGCAAATTGGCATGTTGACCATCCACCCTCCAATCATCAAACATACCAAATTGCAGTCCTCTAGCATCAGCAGTTTTTATTCTATTTAAGGTTAAATTTAGCCATGATCGTGCATCTGGCAACGATTTAGGCCAGGCCACCACCGGGCCGTGGTTAAAGTTTCATGGGCTGCGGCTCATACAGCATTATAACGAGACCACCGAAAGATATATCTAATTTTGGTGGCCCTTATTATACGATGTACAGAAAACTCGATTACCTTTGACGCATTTTTTTACTATTTTTTTAGTTTCTAATTTTAGTTGTTTACTGGTAAACAGGTGTTGTTTGTAGTCTTTGGAGTCAAGATTTACCTATTTTTCAATGTTTTCATACTTGCTTTTTTATGTAAACAAATGTTTGCAGTCTTTGGCGTCATAATTTATCCTTTTAAGTGTTTTTCATCATTGATTTGTTTGTTCGTAAACAGGTATTGTTTGCAGTCTTTAGCGTCGTGATTTACCCTTTTTTAATGTTATTTATTTATTAGTTTATTCGTACACAAATGTTGTGTGCAGTCCTTTTTGGCGATACGCATTATTCTCACGATGAAACCTACTTAACTAGAGAGCATTTTCTAACATGAGAGAGTTACGTGGAAACCAACGAAAATCTTTTCTATTTCTTTCTGCATTTTTATTTACTTTCTTTTTGTCTTTACAGTCGAAGAGAACCGCATTGGCGACGATTTCACAGACAATAAGCCATCGTTCCTCCCATTCCAATCTATGAAGCATAATTTATGTTTTCTGCACTGAAGTAATTCATTTTCGAGATTCTAATATATAAGTGATCTTTCTTGATCTCTCATCCTGCTTGACCATTATATATATATATATACAGTATGTATGTATGTATATATATATATATATATATATATATATATATATATATATATATATATATATATATATATATATATATATATATATATATATGTATGTATATATGCATGTATATTAGACAGAATCACATAACCAGCCGAACCATATATCCTGTATATGCATATGAATTTGTCTACACAAGATCCAGATTTGGACATGAACAAAAGGAACTCTCCTTCCAAGACGGAATTCGAAGCCAAGTCTGCTTAGAAGACTGAGGTAAATATCTGACCACAACCGCTATTAATTTCTATAAATAAATAAAGAAAGAAAGAAATAAAGAAAGAAAAGAAGAAATAAAAAGACCTCAGACAAAATCACATCCCAGACTCTGCTCGACCACACCAAAGTAAACAGATGTTTGCATCGGACGCAAAGTGACAGAGGAGGGGAGGTGGGTATGCGAGGGAATCCCCACCCATCGTCCGATGTCTGTCTGAGTGTTGATGCGCCCCTTCCGTTAGACCCTTTCTCTCTCTCTCTCTCTCTCTCTCTCTCTCTCTCTCTCTCTCTCTCCTCTCTTTCTCTTCGTTCTCCTCTCTCCACTTTTTTTCCAGAGCAATTGATGACGTCAGCTGTTACTGTGGACGTGACCTTAGCAATGGCGTGATGCTGCTACGTTGCAGGTGGGCCTCTCTTTACACACATGCACGCACTCACACACACACATTACACACACACAAATACACACACACACACACCCAATGGCCGGCCCCATTTAGATTAACATCCGCGTCATCATACTTGCACCGTGGCTTCCACAGTCCACCCTTCCCTCCCCCACCCTCTCCGACATAATCCCCCCATCCCCACTAAGCCTGGTCGTGCGCGCGGGCATACACGCGCGATGCATGCGCGTTTTGTCGCCCCGCGTGTTTTGTGAGGGTATGTACGATAGTCACGTTTTGTGTGAAGGTATATAATGGTCGCTATGACGTTTCCCCACCCTGCCCCTTACTCTCTCTCTCCCCCTTTATGGGGATATTCTTGGTTATTATTCTAAATTCTCTCTCTCTCTCTCTCTCTCTCTCTCTCTCTCTCTTAATATACTGAACTCTCTCTCTCCGTTATGGGGATATTCTTGGTCATTATTCTGAATTCTCTCTCTCTCCCCTCTTCTTCAATATGCTGAACTCTCTCTCTCTCTCTCTCTCTCGTTATGGGAATATTCTTGGTCATTATTCTGAATTCTCTCTCTCTCTCTTCTTCTTCTCTTCTTCTTCTTCATTATGGTGAACTCTCTCTCTCTCTCTCTCTTCTTCTTCTATATGCTGAACTCTCTTCTCACCGTTATGAGGATATTCTTGGTCATATTCTGAATTCATTCTCTCTCTCTCTCTCTCTCTCTCTCTCTCTCTCTCTCTCTCTCTCTCTCTCTTCCCCTTCAATATCCTGAACTCCATCTGTCTCTCTCTCACCGTTATGGGGATATTCTTGGTCATTATTCTGAATTCTCTCCCTCTCTTCTCTCTCTCTCTCTCTCCGTTATGAGGATATTCTTGGTCATATTCTGAATTCATTCTCTTCTCTCTCTCTCTCTCTCTCTCTCTCTCTCTCTCTCTCTCTCTCTCTCTCTCTCTCTCTCTCCCCTTCCTTCTTCAATATGTTGAACTCCTCCCACCTCTCTCTCTCTCGTTGTGGGATATTCTTGGTCATATTCTGAATTCATTCTCTCTCTCTCTCTCTCTCTCTCTCTCTCTCTCTCCTTCCTTCTTCAATATGTTGAGCTCCTCCCCACTCTCTCTCTCTCTCTCGTTGTGGGATATTCTTGGTCATATTCTGAATCTCTCTCTCTCTCTCTCTCTCTCTCTCTCTCTCTCTCTCTCTCTCTCTCTCTCTCTCTCTCTCTCTCCCCTTCCTTCTTCAATATGTTGAACCCCCTCCCCCACCTCTCTCTCTCTCTCGTTGTGGGGATATTCTTGGTCATTATTCTGAATTCTCTCTCTCTCTCTCTCTCACAAATACATTTTTAACTGGTGCCCAGCCTCAAAAAAAAAAAAAAAAAAAAAAAAAAAGGGCCCTTGTTGCATACGTACACACGGGTTACATGCAAAACGTACTGAAGTGTTCCCCATCCTCTTTGCATGGGGTGTATTATTACAGTACCCAGCGGCCTCGCCCCATGATGCTCCCATGTCCCTTGGGAAGATCGCTTTGGGTGCCCCCTTCGGAGGTCAAGAATGGGTCCTGGTCGGTTGCGACGAGGAGAGGTGACCTCCGACGTAACAATAATAATAATAATAATAATAATAATAATAATAATAATTTAAGTACATCAGAGGATGTAGCATTAAAATCTCAATAATAATAATAATAATAATAATAATTTATATATCATAGGATGCAGCATTAAAGTCTCATAATAATAATAATAATAATAATAATAATAATAATAATAATAATAATAAAGAGCGATTTCTCCGATTTTTCTAATGCAACTGTCAAAGGTTACTTGGCAAAATACAAAAGAAAAATGTTTATACTTTGTGGTTTCAAGTCACTGAAGCAGTCTGATGTGCTTCTGTGATCACGTGACCAGCAAAATGCTTTATAGAATTTTTTTCTCTATGACGTAGAATTTCCTACACGTAATTTTTGGTAAATTCTGGATTATTCTATATCAGTTTTCTATATCAAAATACCTGGGAAATTTTTCATGGTTTTTTCACATTCAAATTCTTAAATGCCAGAAAAGTTTTCCTATTTTTGGTATACTATAATTCTCAAATTATTAAAGGTAATAATAGTAGACTTTTTAAAATTCTGTATACAACAAATTAAAACTGGACTTGACAACATTTATCTGGCGTTTATACGAAGCTGTAAAACATTATATATATATATATATATATATATATATATATATATATATATATATATATATATATATATATATATATATATATATATATATATATATATATATATATATAAAAAACAGTTCTGATAGGTAATCCTAAATGAATCATGCTGACTCCAGAAATAACATTTTTTCCGGTTTATTTTGATCGGTTAACAAAAACAGCTACTGTTTTTATATTTATTCAAATAAACTTGGTTTTACTAAAGTGGCTTTTTCTCTTAACGAATTTCGCTGACCAGTGGCTTTTTCCTTGACGAATTTGCTGAAAAGTGGCTTTTATCGTAACGAATTTTGCTGAAAGTGGCTTTTTCCTTAACGAATTTTGCTGAAAAGTGACTTTTCCTCAACGAATTTTGCTGAAAAGTGGCGTTTTCCTTAACGAATTTTTGCTGAAAAGTGGCTTTTTTCCTTAACGAATATTGCTGAACAGTGGCTTTTTTCCTTATAGAATTTTGCTGAAAAGTGGCCTTTTCCTTGGCGAATTTTGCTGAAAAGTGGCTTTTCCTTAACGAATTTTTTTGAAAAGTGGCTTTTCCGTAACGAATGCGCTGAAAAAGTGGCTTTTTCCTTAACGACTTTGGCTGAAAAGTGGCTTTTTCTTAACGAATTTGGCTGAAAAGTGGCTTTTTCCTTAACGAATTTGGCTGAAAAAGTGGCTTTTTTTTTCTTAACGAATTTTGCTGAAAAGTGGATTTCTCCTTAACGAATTTTGCTGAACAATGGCTTTTTTCTTAACGAATTTTGCTGACCAGTGGTTTTTTTCTTAACGAATTTTACTGAACACTGACTTTTTTCTTAACAAATTTTACTGAACAGTGGCTTCTTCCTTAACGAATTTTGCTGAACAGTGGCTTTCTCCTTAACGAATTTTGCTAAACAGTGGCTTTTTCCTGAAAGAATTTCGCTGAACCTCGCCAAGAAAACTCTGCGGCATTGTTGTAGATTGGTTACAAGTCTCACGCTTCTCAAAAGCTGCAGACCTAACCAGGTTTAGGTTGAGAGGGGGAGGGGAGTTGTTGTTAGGTAGGTGGGTGGGTAGTTGGTTGGTGGTGGATGGGTGGTTATGGGGAGGGCACTCAAAATGGGCTTGACTGATTTCAGACTGGCTTTTAAAAGGGTTTAACAGACGTCGTCTCGACTCGTATGTGCTTGGGAGGCTATTCAGTCCTGCCCTTCTTATGGGCACAAGTGTCCGTATCAGATTGCAAGTTGAAGAATCTTAAAATTTCTGGATTATTCCTCTTTTTAACTTTCAGTACATTTGAAGTATACAAAATAACAAAGGCTATTTTTGGATTATTTCTCTTTTCTGACTTTTAATACCTATGGAGAAATACAGAGAAGCAAAGGCTTAATAAAGATAGATTACAAAGATGAATGGCGAATGCCAGCGTCAAAACCATCAGGGTTCTCCCTTGCATTTCAATACATTTTTATCTATCAATTTATTAATATATATTTTCTTTTTAACAAGAGAGATCTCTTCTTTTGCATTTCACTTTACCTCCCTTACTTCTTCCTATTGAGCAACATCATATTCTTTGGAAGATAAAATTTCAAGTCAATGACCCCCGTGGTGGGTTTGTCCCATATGAATAGGGTTCTTCATTTTCTGAATAATAATAATAATAATAATAATAATAATAATAATAATAATAATAATAATAATAATAATAATAATAATAATAATATCAAAATGGCAAATCGAATATTTTTATAAATCTGTCCAGTTCATTCACTGAGCGATTTGTTGGCCACCAACAGTTTTGATGAAGTTTCCCATCGATATAGATTGGCTTTTTTTTTTTTATTTATTTGGCCAATTTTCGTTCGTAAAGATTTTAATGTCTTTTATGCTGTCATGTGATTGAGTCATTCAATCGCCAATGATTACTGAATTTGTTTTGGTGGTCTGATGTTTGTATGTCAAGTTTTATCTTCAGTCGTTTGAATTGGAATATAAAATTTAGGCCACAGGCCAAGAGCTGGGACCTGTGAAGTCATTCTGCCCTGAGACGGAAACTGACAGTAAAAGGTTTGACAGGTGTAACAGGAGGAAAACCTCAAAGCAGTTGCACTACGAATGAATTGTTAGGAGAGGGCTGAGGAAAGTAGGATGGAACAAAGAGAATATGAACGAAGGTACATTAAAAGGAATGAAAGAGGTTGCAGCTAGGGGCCGAAGGGACGCTGCAACAACCCACGTAAGGCCTACAGTGCATCACGTGAGGTGCAACGACGGCACTACCCTACGGGATAACTACTTTAAGCTAAGCTATCTTAAAAACAACAATGAATTCATAACCTACAATAACAAAAAAGATTACTCAGACGATTATTGCTTAGATCCTGTTGTACAATCAACAACCAGTATTCAACCAAGCTGTCTTTAGTATGCAAGGCGTTCATGTATCATGTGTTTGTTTATGTATGATCAATGCGTAAAATACAAACACACACACACAAACATAGGGAATACAACTACTTCAGCCGCCACGGGATGTATCACCCATCTATGTCAATGTCAAGCACTTGACGCAGAGTCCGTGACGTCACGTCGGTTTCATGACGTCATGGGTCATGGTTTTCACTCCGGGAGGAAATTGTCGTTGACAATGTTATGACAAGAATTTTCTCCCCACGTTGGTTGCTGTGGGTAGCTTTTATTGGGAAAGACTGTGTTCTTTGTTAGACTGTGTGTATATATATATATATATATATATATATATATATATATATATATATATATATATATATATATATATATATATATATATATATATATACTTCAAATGACGAGTAAGTGAGTTTACTGATATCATTGTAAACTCTGCGTTTCCTTCCCCTTACGATCACCTACACAAGAATAGAACTCCTCCGCCCTCTCCTGTCATTTCCTGTTCCTCTGCCCTTCCTGTCATTCCGTGTTCTCTGCCTCCTGTCATTCCCTGTTCCTCTGCCCTCTCCTGTCATTCCCTGTTCCTCTGCCCTCTCCTGTCATTCCTGTTCCTCTGCCTCTCCTGTCATTCCCTGTTCCTCTGCCCTCTCCTGTCATTCCCTGTTCCTCTGCCCTCTCCTGTCATTCCCTGTTCCTCCGCCCTCTCCTGTCATTCCCTGTTCCTCTGCCCTCCTGTCATTCCCTGTTCCTCCGCCCTCTCCTGTCATTCCTGTTCCTCTGCCCTCTCCTGTCATTCCTGTTCCTCCGCCCTCTCCTGTCATTCCCTGTTCCTCCGCCCTCTCCTGTCATTCCCTGTTCCTCTGCCCTCTCCTGTCATTCCCTGTTCCTCTGCCCTCTCCTGTCATTCCCTGTTCCTCTGCCCTCTCCTGTCATTCCCTGTTCCTCTGCCCTCTCCTGTCATTCCCTGTTCCTCCGCCCTCTCCTGTCATTCCCTGTTCCTCTCTCCTGTCATTCCCTGTTCCTCTGCCCTCTCCTGTCATTCCATGTTCCTCCCCTCCCTGTCATTCCCCGTTCCTCTGCCTCTCCTGTCATTCCCTGTTCCTCTGCCCTCTCCTGTCATTCCCTGTTCCTCTGCCCTCTCCTGTCATTCCCTGTTCCTCTGCCCTCTCCTGTCATTCCCTGTTCCTCTGCCCTTCCTGTCATTCCCTGTTCCTCTGCCCTCTCCTGTCATTCCCTTGTTCCTCCGCCCTCCTGTCATTCCCTGTTCCTCTGCCCCTCTCCTGTCATTCCCTGTTCCTCCCGCCCTCTCCTGTCATTCCCTGTTCCTCCGCCTCTCCTGTCATTCCCTGTTCCTCTGCCCTCTCCTGTCATTCCCTGTTCCTCTGCCCTTCCTGTCATTCCCTGTTCCTCTGCCCTCTCCTGTCATTCCCTGTTCCTCTGCCCTCTCCTGTCATTCCCTGTTCCTCTGCGCTCTCCTGTCATTCCCTGTTCCTCTGCCCTCTCCTGTCATTCCATGTTCCTCCGCCCTCTCCTGTCATTCCCTGTTCCTCTGCCCTCTCCTGTCATTCCTGTTCCTCCGCCCTCTCCTGTCATTCCCTGTTCCTCTGCCCTCTCCTGTCATTCCTGCTCCTCTGCCCTCTCCTGTCATTCCCTGTTCCTCTGCCCTCTCCTGTCATTCCCTATTCCTCTGCCCTCTCCTGTCATTCCCTGTTCCTCTGCCCTCTCCTGTCATTCCCTGTTCCTCTGCTCTCCTGTCATTCCCTGTTCCTCCGCCCTCTCCTGTCATTCCCTGTTCCTCTCCTCTCCTGTCATTCCCTGTTCCTCCGCCCTCTCCTGTCATTCCCTGTTCCTCTGCCCTCTCCTGTCATTCCCTGTTCCTCTGCCCTCTCCTGTCATTCCCTGTTCCTCTGCCCTCTCCTGTCATTCCCTGTTCCTCTGCCCTCTCCTGTCATTCCCTGTTTCTCCGCCCTCTCCTGTCATTCCCTGTTCCTCCGCCCTCTCCTGTCATTCCCTGTTCCTCTGCCCTCTCCTGTCATTCCCTGTTCCTCCGCCCTCTCCTGTCATTCCCTGTTCCTCTGCCCTCTCCTGTCATTCCCTGTTCCTCCGCCCTCTCCTGTCATTCCCTGTTCTTCTGCCCTCTCCTGGCCTTCCCTGTTCTTCTGCCCTCTCCTGTCATTCCCTGTTCCTCTGCCCTCTCTGTCATTCCCTGTTCCTCTGCCCTCTCCTGTCATTCCCTGTTTCTCCCTCTCCTGCCCTCTCCTGTCATTCCCTGTTCCTCCGCCCTCTCCTGTTATTCCCTCTTCCCTCTGCCCTCTCCTGTCATTCCCTGTTCCTCTGTCCTCTCCTGTCATTCCCTGTTCCTCTGCCCCTCTCCTGTCATTCCCTGTTCCTCCGCCCTCTCCTGTCATTCCCTGTTCCTCTGCCCTCTCCTGTCATTCCCTGTTCCTCTGTCCTCTCCTGTCATTCCCTGTTCATCTGCCCCCTCTCCTGTCATTCCCCTGTTCTTCTGCCCTCTCTCCTGTCATTCCGTGTTCCTCCGCCCTCTCCTGTCATTCCGTGTTCCTCCGCCCTCTCCTGTCATTCCCTGTTCCTCCGCCCTCTCCTGTCATTCCCTGCTTCTCTGCCCTCCCCTGTCACTCCCTGTTCCTCTGCCCTTTCCTGTCATTCCCTGTTCCTCTGCCATCCCCTGTTCCTCTGCCCTCTCCTGTCATTCCCTGTTCCTCTGCCCTCTCCTGTCATTCCCTGTTCCTCTGCCCTCTCCTGTCATTCCCTGCTTCTCTGCCCTCTCTCCTGTCATTCCTCTGTTCCTCTACCCTCTCTGTCATTCCCTGTTCCTCCGCCCTCTCCTGTCATTCCCTGTTCCTCTGCCCTCTCCTGTCATTCCCTGCCCTCTCATTTCTTCCTCTGCCCTCTCCTGTCATTCCCTGTTCCTCTGCCCTCTCCTGTCATTCCCTGTTCCTCTGCCCTCCTGTCATTCCCTGTTCTTCTGCCCTCTCCTGTCATTCCCTGTTCTTCTGCCCTCTCCTGTCATTCCCTGTTCCTCTGCCCTCTCCTGTCATTCCCTGTTCCTCTGCCCTCCTCTTCCTGTCATTCCCCTCTCTCTGTTATTCCCTCTTCCTGCCCTCTCCTGTCATTCTCTGTTCCTCTCCCTCTCCTGTCATTCCCTGTTCCTCTGCCCTCTCCTGTCATTCCCTGTTCCTCTGCCCTCTCCTGTCATTCCCTGTTCCTCTGCCCTCTCCTGTCATTCCCTGCTTCTCTGCCCTCTCCTGTCATTCTCTGTTCCTCTACCCTCTCCTGTCATTCCCTGTTCCTCCGCCCTCTCCTGTCATTCCCTGTTCCTCTGCCCTCTCCTGTCATTCCCTGTTCCTCTGTCCTCTCCTGTCATTCCTGTTCTTCTGCCCTCTCCTGTCATTCTCTGTTCCCCTGCCCTCTCTGTCATTCCCTGTTCCTCTCCGCCCTCTCCTGTCATTCCCTGTTCCTCTGCCATGCCCTCTCCTGTCATTCCCTGTTCCTCCGCCCTCTCCTGTCATTCCCTGTTCTTCTGCCCTCCCTGTCATTCCCTGTTCCTCTGCCCTCTCCTGTCATTCCCTGTTCCTCCGCCCTCTCCTGTCATTCCCTGTTCCTCTGCCCTCTCCTGTCATTCCTGTTCTCTGCCCTCTCCTGTCATTCCCTGTTCCTCTGCCCTCTCCTTTCATTCCCTGTTCATTCCCTGTTCCTCCCTCCCTCTCTCGGTCATTCCCTGTTCCTCTGCCCTCTCCTGTCATTCCCTGTTCCTCTGCCCTCTCCTGTCATTCCCTGTTCCTCCGCCCTCCTGTATCATTCCCTGTTCCACCGCCCTCCTGTCATTCCCTGTTCTCTGCCCTCTCTGTCATTCCCTGTTCCTCTGCCCTCCCCATTCCTGTTACTCCTGTTCCTCTGCCTCTCCTGTCATTCCCTGTTCCTCTCCCTCTCCTGTCATTCCTGTTCCTCTGCCCTCTCCTGTCATTCCCTGTTCCTCTGCCCTCTCCTGTCATTCCCTGTTCCTCTGCCCTCTCCTGTCATTCCCTGTTATCTTAAAATAAAACAAACCGACCTTTAACAATAAGGAAAAAAAACATATCCCAGGTGTTTAATTGAGAAATCTGTGAATATGATGGAATACGCCATTCACAAAAGACCTGTCAAATACGCCTAATATTACAATCGAAGAGAAGAGGAGGAAAAAGTAAGCTGACTTCGTACTTGACAAAAGCCATTTACCCTCAAGGTTGAGGCGAGTGGTTTTATTGTCATCCTGAGAGCATTTTTTTATTCTTTTTGTAGCCTTTTTTTGTGGCGGGGGAAGGGGGGTTGTAATGTGTTGGTGACCGACCAGGGTCTTCAGGAAAGGAAAGCAATTATTTTGAATTATTTTATATATATATATTATATAATATAATATATATATATATATATATATATATATATATATATATATATATATATATATATATATATATATATATATGTATAGAGAGAGAGAGAGAGAGAGAGAGAGAGAGAGAGAGAGAGAGAGAGAGAGAGAGAGAGAGAGATTCTCCTCAAGGTAGTGGCTAAAAAAATACACACACACAAAACAGGTCACTGGTCTCTGCCACATTCACTTCTGAATCATGGATAAAACCTCTGCTAAACACTTCCTACATGCAAGACTCTTTTCGGTATCGCGTCGAACCAACTTACGCCTCTTCTACCTTGCTTGCAAGCGCTCTTTGTTTTGCGCTTTCGCCCTTTATAAATAAGCTTAAATGGTGTCAACTGTGTCCTTTCTACGTCGGCCCAAGCAGAGGCCATGACCTGACAATATCCTTTGCAGCTTGGAAAGACACATAGTTATTTCTACTGTTTATGATACAGATGGGTGATGGGCGGTAACTGGAACCGGAATATGAAATTTAGCCAGAGGCCAAGCGCTGGGGACCTTTGAGGACGTTCAGCAATGGAATGGAATTAGAAAGTAAAAGGTTTGAAAGGTGTAACAGGAGGAAAACCTCAAAGCTGTTGCACTATGAAACAATTGTTAGGAAAAAGGTGGAAATTAAGATGGGAGAAAGATTATATGAACGGAGGTACACTAAGAGCAATGGAAGGGGTTGCAGCTAGGGGCCGAAAGGACGAGGCGAAGAACCTCAAGTAATGCCTACGGTGCACCTGACAGGTATACGAAGGTTGAAATAGATTCAGATAATAATATTTTTCTTGGCACTTCTCAAAGAATGTGATGATGTCCATTCGAAAGAAGTCACAGAAGGAGGAGACCGGTTATTTGAAAGACGGATAAATTGACAAATAAATAAATAAATAAATAAATAAATAAAAATGTAAGTAAAATATACACCTGGTGAAAGTGGTTAGTATTTTAATTATTAACATGAAAGCGGTTTGTATTATCATTATTGGACGTTCAATCTTTCGATAGAGTGAAGATTGACTTAACTTTCAATCAAAATTTCACACAAAAAAATCCTGGAGAGAGAGAGAGAGAGAGAGAGAGAGAGAGAGAGAGAGAGAGAGAGAGAGAGAGAGAGAATGAGAATCTTTCGACACGAGTGAAGGTAAACTAACTTTCAACAAAATTTTTAATGAATGAAAGAGAGAGAGTGTGTGTGTGTGTGTGTGTAAATACCCATACCTACATGAAGTGATGCACATGAAATTTATAGCAGAGAGAGAGAGAGAGAGAGAGAGAGAGAGAGAGAGAGAGAGAAAGAGAGAGAAAGAGAGAGGCAGGCATTTATCACAGCATATTCATGAATCAGAGCCCTGACTAAGGTCAGAAGGGATCGTGAAGAGTCAACATACCCAAGGCCCACCCACACGTTGGGCACATGAGGTTGCAAACAACGAACACATGTTTCAATTTAGGCTTCGTACAACATGCCCAAGGCCCACCCGCAAGTTGTACACAACGACAACCATTTGGTTTTCACACGGGAAGTTGGAAAAGAAAAGGGCAATACTAAAAACTGAACTCTTGGCTAAATGAAACAATTCACCACCAACCAGTGGTGATAATTCAAAACATCGACCAATCGTAGGCGAGATAGAAGCCTCAGTGACATCGGATGCGGATATTTACCGCCAGCTCCAAAAATACAGAACTCCTGGATGCTCATCTGCAACCTTAGCTCCTCGAGACTAAACTCTTTGGCTCCCTCTTCTGATTCAATTCCAGTGAATCGTTGTGCCCCTCAAAAGATGAGATTATTTCGCCTGATTCTCAAACAGATATTATTTTTGTTCCTCTGTCCGAAATGTAAGCCCTGTTTTCATGAATAAAATAAATATTTTTATCGGTATTTATATATGATATAAATCTTGTTTTCCAAAAGTGGATACTTTGCTGACCACATGCCACCATTGGCCTCCGCTCCTAACAGCAGCACGTTAAAATAAAAGTGGTGACTACGT
>NC_089741.1:34391343-34423843 GCF_040412425.1 Macrobrachium rosenbergii
GTTGTATTTCCATGCTGTGTGTAGTGCGCTGCTACAATAATTCTGTAGAGAAACTTTTTATAAAAACTGTAGCCTGATGCAGGTCAGGCCTTTGCTAGACATTCATACATTGAACGAACTCCCAGCACTGGAATTTGGCAGATATCTCCTATTTCTTTTTTTTTCTCTCTCTCTCTCTCTGTTTGTGCTTATTATAATGTAAAACGTGGTATAGGTCACGTGATCATTAAGCCGCCAATGGTGTCTTTCCAGAGCCAGTGATAATCATACCTGAGCCACTTGAGTAATTACAGGTAAGAGCTGCCTGCACTTTGCTCTTCGCGTGACGCTTATCCACCCACCCACCTCCCCCGGTCCTCTGATCCTACCCTGAACATGGTCACATGGCCCATACCACATATGTGCGGCAGTGGGGTTGTATTAAGGAAGAAGTAAAACGTGCAACGGGAGAGTTGTATAATAAGTCACTCTGAGGTTTTATAAACCTTGGGGTGCAGCAGTCACCCCTGAGGCAATCATTCTTAACTTCCAGGAATCTGTACAGCAGCTCGCCTTGCCCAAAAGAAGTAGACTGGAGGGTTTTTGAACCCAGAAGCAAATTGTCTGTTATTTCTGATTTTTTTTCCAGTGAACAGCTACAGAGAATATTCCCCTGACGCTTCTTTTCAAGATCCAAGATTTGTCAAGTTTTAAACACATCCAAGGACCCCATTTTGAATAAATTCTCCATTATCTTTTCAAGACTTACGTAAGGCAAGATTGCACTGCAGTACTGGTAACACTCAAAAACTGATAATTAATGGACTGGAGCCACGCATGACATCCATTTAACTCTGCAAAGAAGCTCCTGGTTGTGTTTATACACTTCAGTTTTATTTCCTTGAATACAACCTCGGACTGCTAATGCCCACTTTGCCAAGATCTGCACCGCTGAGGTGTCTCAGAAGAATTGATCTGTATGGTACAGAACAGCATATCCCCGGAAACACTAGCTTTTTTGGTATCCTGTATACCCAGTAGGATGCAAGTAGAGTTTGAGAATGTAGTTTTGTTGTAGCATCGTAGGACAGCACCTCCAGATTTCACGCGGTATAGAAGGAAAGGTCTCTGCACGACACAAGAGACAGAGTATGCTTTCAGTTTAATGTTCACTTTGGTTCCTCTTGTTCTGCATGGTAGAATGGTTTAAGTCACACTTTTTTTTTTTAGATTGGTTATTTAGAAGACAAGAAGTAAAAGTAGGAAATCAGTTTTCATTTAGAAGCATCCTGCAACTCAGCACTTCTAGGAACTTGATCAGCTTCCCAATCACTGTCCCATTATTGACAAAGCTTCCCACTCACGTTGAATTTCAAAATTTCGTTCCTTGCGGCCTTCACATTTTCCAGTGCTGATATTCTTAGAGTGACTTCTGTTCCAGAACAGTCTGCACTGATTAGCCTCACATCTCACTCATTATCATTAGCATATAGAAGGCCACTGAAAGGAATATTGATATAGATTGTATCCGCATTTATCTTTTATTTATATTTATGACTGCTAGTCTTTAAGAAACGTTGACTGCTGTCAAAGAATGATTTGCATTCATTTATCTTAAGAATGACTTTCACACTGACTGAGTTTTCCTCATATTTCAGTTTTTCAGTATTCGTCTACTAACACCTTCGAGTATGTAAGAACCTTGTCATTTTGCCTTTCCTTTGTTTCCTGTTCTGTCGTGTACCTAAAATTCCACTGATTTACCTCCTCCCATTTTTCCTGTCATTTTAGCATCCTGCTCAAAGCCATTTTCCTAAAAAATAGTCTTCGGTTCGGGGGTAAGTCCCCAACTGTGCTGAGTGTTGCCTTATATGTCAGCCTGCCACGACTTCCCTGCTCTGATGAGTGATTCCTTGCTTTCTAAGAGGTTTCATGAGCACGTTTCCCATAATCACTCTACTCTGTCGAGTGATTCCTGATTTCAGAGATGCTCCACACGCATGTTTTCCCAAAGCTTCCTACTTTGTCGATTGTTTCCTTATGAACTGAGGCGTTTCATGTGCCTGTTTCCCAGAATCTCCTCCGCCGCTCGGTCGAGTGTTCCTTTATTTCCCAAGAAGTTTCATGTGCCTGCTTTCAATAACTTCTCTGCTTTTTGGAGTGTTTCGTGATTTTTTCCCCATGAGTTGCCTGCTTCATTGTGTTTGTGTGTGCATGTGCGTGTCCTTGTATCTCTTATCTTTTCCTGTGTTGTCAACTCTTTCCTTGTCCTTGAGATGTTCCCTGCGCCTGTTTTCCATCTTTCCCCTTTTTGTCAAGTCACGTATGCTTGTTCCCCTTACCTTTCCAGTTCTTTATCAAGGTTTTCCATGTTTTTATGACGTTTCCTTTGCCCTTCCTGGCTTTGCCATGCTTTTTCACGTTTTTGAAGTCATCTATATGTCCCCTACAATTTGCTCAGCTCTACCAAGGTGTCTCAGGATATGGGAGAAGTATCTAATACCTGTTTGTACAACTCTTCTTGCTTTCTTAAGGTTTCCGCGTTTTCGAACATATTTCATTTATTTTGTTTCCCTTTTGCAGATTTTCAGCATTTTTGAGGTTACACACACGTTTGCCTTAGTTTTCCCTCCTTCGTCAAGTTTCCCAAGTTTTCAGACGTCTCAAGGGCCTCCACATATCTTCTTTCTTTGTTAGGTTTTCCTTGTCTCTTCTGAAATAATTTCACATACTCGCCCCTCAGAACTGTCATGATTTCGAGGAAGTGACATATACACGTTCTCCTTTGCCTCTCTCTGTTTCGTCTGTTCCTTCCGTAACTGTCATCAAGACCTTTCGTATAGTAACTTTCCCTGCTTATTAATGAAGTAGCTTGGTGCTTGCAAGCCTTCTTCCATTTTGTAAGATGTCCCGAATGCCTGTTTGCAATAGTTTCACCTTCCCTTCTTTGTCAAGACTTTACAAAAATTCTCTAGTAGTTGGTGTTAGTGAATGGACAATTTTGTTAAAGTAGTTGGTAGGTTAGCGAGTATTTGTCAGTAATTGTAAGTGTATTGTAAGTAGTCGAGTATTGTAAGTGACACACTTTCCTTTCCCAAACTGCAGGTAGGACGTTTCTCCAACGCAGGGTTCTCTGGGGTGACTGTCCCTATCATCAACAGCTCGCCCAAGCCTTCGCGACGGACGAACTGCTGCCCCACCCACGGTAACCACCTCGATGCACGAACAACCCACGCTTCCTGGGCGATAGGGTTCGCAACACGATGCACGAGAAGCCTTCGGAAGTAGCAGCAGCAGCAGCAGCAGCCTCGCTGACGCCTCGCCACATGCACGCGATGCAGCAGAAGTCTCAGCCTCTGCCCGATCGGGAGTTACACCCTGATCGCCACGCAGACGCCGCAAGCTCATCCTCCCGGACGTCCTGATCGACAACCACCACTCGCACGACAGCAAGGCCCAGGAGGCGATGGGAGCCCACAACATCATTCCATCACCAAGATCGAGGTCACGGGGATCAAAGAGGTGGTGGACAGGGCGACGTCGCCCATTGTGTCGCACAGCTCCAATAACGCAGAGCACAGGAACAGAGTTCACAGTCACACGTGCGTGCTGCTGTAACGCTCACGTTCACCTAGGACCCAAATAGTCTTCTATGAGTGGTCTGGCATCACCTCACTCGTCATCAGCTTTAGATCTTGAAGGGCATTAAACGGAAAATCCTATACGTAGAAGTACTTGTCTCTCCCCTCAGATCAACCTCATTTACATCTCAGTGGATGTGACGAATCATCGAATAAAGTGCTCCTCTTTCGCAGTTTAAGTCCTAGAATGACCTAATGGGAATGTAAGTTAGAACATGAGAGACCGGGAGATAGAGAGATGAAGAGAGAGTGAGACAGAAAGAGAGAAAGTCTGAGCACACTGGCGTGCTCGCAATGGATTCCCTTCACCACAAAGATCTTAATCAAAGTTCCTGCAAGTAGTCTATAGCAAGGCCTTTTTTCAGTCAAAAGGAATGCTAGGTCATTTGACTGAAGTAAAACCACCAAAAGTGCACTTTGGCTTTGGGACTTGTCCTATTCATTGAACCAAATTATTCCAGTACCTCTTTTGATATGCACAAGGTGGTCCAATCAGTTCACTGATATGTGCATATATGCATACAGACATCACAAAGGCACACACTCATCAATAGACACATACAATGAAATTGTATGCAGATACATATATTGTATATATATACACATTTGCACATATATATAGTTTATATATACATATAATTTGTATATATTTTCCGTTAACCCATTCGTGACTGCTCTTCTGCAATGCTGCGCCAAACTTGGTCTGCTTATTTGGTCATGGTTACTGAAAGGGCCATATCTGGTTTTGGCTTCTGACATGACACAGATCAGAGCTCTCTCAAATTGCAATTTGATAACATCTGTTAAGAGATTATTGGTAAAGGAAAATTTAAACTCGAACTAAAGGGACGTAAAGAGAACTTTTGTGTTTTTCTGACTGACACCATCATCAGATCTCAAGGTAAGAGTTCACAGTCACTAGTGAGTTAGCAGTCTTATTTATTAGCACAGGGAACTATGTCTGAGTAGTGTAAAGTAGAGGCTTCTAGATGGCAAAAGAGCAGTGGCAAACATTTCTTCTAGGTTGCAAAGGTCCATCAACCAATCTTGCAAGGCATTCTGGCACTTTTTTGGCCATCCTGTCTATAAATGAAAGGAGACCATGCATTTGCCAACTGTATTGTCGGTAATTTTGGGGTACTGTGGTTCTTGCAGGCCTTTCAAAAGGTAATTGCAAGGTGTTTTGATATTCAGTGGCCATACTGTCAGGCACTATGGTATTTTCCAGCCATGCTGTCTGTAATGGAAAGGTACTTTGCCATTTGCTGGATGTTCTGTCTGTAATTTAAGGAACTTCGACATTTACTGACAACACTGTCTGTAACTGTAGGCCACTTCAGTATTTTCTGGCCACACTGTCTGTAATTGCTGGGCACTGAGAGCATTTGCTGCCCGAGCT
This sequence comes from Macrobrachium rosenbergii, assembly GCF_040412425.1. Lineage (NCBI taxonomy): Eukaryota > Metazoa > Arthropoda > Malacostraca > Decapoda > Palaemonidae > Macrobrachium > Macrobrachium rosenbergii. Next base: position 34,396,363 of record NC_089741.1, read on the forward strand.
GTCTGTAATTAATTCGTCGCTGTTGTACAAGCAGTTCAAATATGTAAAAGCGCAAAAGTAATCTGCATGCACGATCCAGCACCTACTATCTGGTACCAAGCCATTGAACAATAGGGAATAGGGAAATGTTCGCTAGCATCTGTTTGCTCGGCGTTGCTGTGGCCCCAACTGCAAATGTGGCCTTGGTTGAAATGTGAAACCTACTGCAAGTCCAGTTCATCAGTTCCAGTGCATGCTTCAGGCCTGCAAGAGGAAATCGGACCAAAGATACACCAAGATCACTTTCTCTGCCACTGAACGGGGTAACCTTGTGCACTGAAGTGCAGGTAACATTTTCTGAAGCCTGCAAGAGGAAATCTGACCAAGTTCCACTTCTCTGCCACTGAATAGGGTAACCTTGTGCACAGGAGCGCAGGTGACATTTTCTGAAGCTCACAAGAGGAAACCTGCCCAAGATCCACGTCTTTTCCACTGAACGGGGTAACCTTGTGCACAGTAGCACAGGTACATTTTCTGAAGCCTGCAAGAGGAAATCTGACCAAGAACCACTTCTTTGCCACTCAAAGGGAAACCCGCCTATGCAGTGAACAACACACTGAAACTGGTGAACGAGGCTGAAGTAGGAGAATTGCCATTGGATCGTTGTGGTCACAGCAGTCTGGTGCCAGAGGCCGTGGAATCTCAGTGGAGGAATCGCCAGTTTGTTTCCACTTAGCCGTGGTGGTGAGAGGAGGAGGAGAAGGAGGAGGAGGAGGAGGCTTAGATGTGAGTAACACGCGCCAAGGTTTTGTGGCACAAGTAATCGTTCATGAAAAATGCGTCCATCCAACATTTATTTTGTATGTGCGTGTGTGTATGTGTGTGTCTGTAGGTTAAGGGCTTTATAAGGTACGTCAAACTTTATGAATCCATTTAGCAAGAGCACATTTTTTGTATGTGTGATGCATAAGTATAAAGTAATATAATATGTAAGTATATATATATATATATATATATATATATATATATATATATATATACATATATATATATATATATATATATATATATAATGTAAGTATTATATATTATGTATATTTATATGTATATATATAATGTATATACATATGTAAATGCATATATATACATATAATATATACTTATATATATAAATATATATGTATATGTATGTATGTGTATATATATATAAATAATTATATGCATGTATATGAATACATACATACATACATACATACATACATACATATATATATATATATATATATATATATATATATATATATATATATATATATATATAATATATATATATATATATATATATATATATATATATATATATATATATCTAGTTTTGACTTCGATCAATGGTGCAACGTAGTCTTTAGGTTAAGAGGTCATTATCATTATGCATATCAGTGTTTTGGGTCGCCTGTCTCAGATGGACATGGTTTAGAGTGAACCAATATATATTGTATAAATGAGAGAGAGAAAGAGAGTGTGTTTATGGAGGAAATTGTTATTTGCCATTCTGTTCCTGCATACGTTCTTTTTTTATTTATTTTTTGTTTTGTTTTGTTTTGCGTTTCATGTCTGTGTTTTTGTAAAGCAAGATGAATAAGTGTCTCTGTTGTATTCAGATCCTTGTATAGAAATAGGGAATTGCATCGTCAAAACAACAGTATCTCCTTGTCATAAATGTGAACATACTCAAATTTTTATCACAGATATTATATATATGAACATAAATATATACAATTGAATATACCTATATTTTTAGTAGTGCAATATGAGAGGCGTCACCTTTACCAAAGCTAATGTGATAGTTGGAAATGGATCAAATAAATAGAATTCTGTCGTCTAATATGTATTTTATTATATTTTTGTGTTCTCTTTCTGTTGTACTTCTTATTTCTGTCCAAGTTGCGACAAAAACAAAAAGAAGTTGTCTATGAAATACAATTAAGCCTAGAGGAGGCTTGTTACAGTCGACAAATAATCTGGGCTCAAATGAAGGCCCAGAGGAAGCCCTCCAAAATGTAGCCTGAGCCTTGTATTACAGTCAACAAATAATCTGGCTCAAATGAAGGCCCAGAGGAAGCCCTCCAAAATGTAGCCTGAGCCTTGTATTAGAGTCAGCAAATAATCTGGGCTCAAATGAAGGCCCAGAGGAAGCCTTGCAAAATGTAGCCTGAGCCTTGTATTACAGTCAGCAAATAACCTGGGCTCAAATGAAGGCCCAGAGGAAGCCTTGCAAAATGTAGCCTGAGCCTTGTATTACAGTCAGCAAATAATCTGGGCTGAAATGAAGGCCGAGAGGAAGCCCTCCAAAATGTAGCTTCGAGGTTATAATGGATAATGACGGTGAAGAAGATGATGAACTTGAAAAAAAAAAAAAAGAATTCCTTGAAAATTCATACAAATAATTGTCTTCGTTTGCTTCATTTTTTTCCACGCGACTCAGCACCTGATAATCTTTTAAAAAGTTGCACGCACAAAGAGTCCTCGTTGATTAAGTTTTTCCTGAAGCGCCAAAAATACGACCAAGATATTCATGTTCGTTTCTCTGGTATAAGAAGGCACAACGTCACGTCTGCTAGCCAAAATGCTTCCAGAAATCTAATAATGTTCAAAAGTCTCGGAGGTAACTGAGGAAGACGAGAGATTGAACTGGGTCTCAAAAGGTGAGTAGAAGAAAAGTATCGTTCAGCTGCAAACTAAGACAGTAATGTTGGAATGAACCAAACTGGATGAAATATGAGGAAGACTTCTGAACTAAACAGCCAACAGGTAATGGTGATAAAGATAACGACGCCGTTTTTCTACAGACTTATTGTTATTTGTAGACCAGAACCTAACTGCCTAACATTTCCTTTAGAGCCAAGATTTTACGTGCTCGAGGACCGGGTATTCACTGGACGTATCCTGCAATATGCAGCAATTGTTAAGTAAGTTTTTTTGCCATGTCCCTAGGTTAGGTTAGGTAAGGTTAGAATCCCCAATTGAATTTGGGTGTGGGAAACATGATGAGATTATTTCCAAGAAAATTCTATGGTTAGTTTTTTAAGATGGCGTCCCGCTGTTTTCAGGGAAGATCGGTACTTGGTTACGTCTCGAAACTGCCCCGGGAATGAGTGATGGGTTTATACATGCGTCAGGACAAGTTTCCAGGGACCATCCGTAGACAGAAAAGATTTCTCAAGTGCAGTTCCCTTCAACAATTACTAAGTGCAGTAAGCACATTTGCTCTGTTTTTATCTGAAAAAGCCGTATGATTTCTATAGCAATTCAGATCTTGTAAGTCAGGCATGAGACATTGCTGTCCATGAATAGAGTTTAATTTAATGCTGCTTAGATCATTATAAGCAGCTGAAACTCCTGAAGAGGGCAACGAACATCTGTAGACAGATCAAAGACAGGCATATGTAGGTGCAAGGTAATCAACAAATAACCATCAAATTTATATTCAAGAATGCTTTGCTTTGCCCTCCCAGCACTTGAAAAGGAAACGTGTATTCTTTGGTTAAAATCTTAGAGATGTTTCAGATAATTTCTCTTTGAAATGAACTAAAACCATTTGGAAAATGTACATATAATTTTTAACCCCAGAGCCAAGTTTGGGCAAGACCTGGGCAGCTGGTGGCTTACGAGAAAACTAAAATGCAAGTTAAAACTTTACTGGGAAAAAATAAATCCCAAGGACGAATACAATTTATAGAAAGCACACAAAGCCAGTTCTTTCAAGGATCTAATAGAAATCTGGTTTTGGAAAGCAGACGAAGAAAGTTCTCCCAAGTATTGAAAAGAAATAAAGTTTTAGATAGCATATGATGACAGTTATCCAGCGTACTGAAAGGGAATCAAGATTTGGATGGTATTTAAGGGCTTTTGCACCAAGTATCAAGAGGAAACGAATTTTCATAGCATGTAGTTGTTGTTGTCCCAAGTATAAGCAAGTAAAAAATGACCCGAAGTTTCTTCGGCGCAATCGAGTTTTCTGTACAGCGTATAATCAAGACCACCGAAAACAGATCTGTCTTTCGGTGGTCTCGGTATAATGCTGTGTGAGCCCGGCCTGTAACACTTTAAGCCTGTCCTATCGTTGCCAGACGCACGATTATGGCTAACTTTGATCTTAAATAAAATAAAAACTACTGAGGCTAGAGGGCTGCAATTTGGTATGTTTGATGATTGGAGGGTGGATGATCAACATACCAATTTGCAGCCCTCTAGCCTCAGTTTTTAAGATTTGTGAGCAGACATAAAAGTGCGGACGGATAGACAAAGCCATCTCAATAGTTTTCTTTACAGAAAACTAAAAGAAAAAATGGAAACTGAGTATTAAAAGGATATCAGTCTGATAGCTTTTAATTTTCAGTTTTCCAAAGTATATAAAAAGAAATCGAGTTGTGTAACCTAGGAAGAAAGTTCTCCTTAGTATTCAAATGTAATCAAGTTCTTGATAGGATTTGAAGCTGGCTGTCTCAACATTAAAGAAGGAATCCACTTTGGGGTTGAATGTGAAGACAAACTTCCCCCTTTGCAAACAAGTTTCGGATGTCATCCGATATGCAATTATATCGAGGAAATCTACTCTTTGACTGATTATGAAATTTTAGGTCTTGAAGACCAAGCGCCGGAACCCATCAGGATTGTTCATCGCAGCAATGAGGGTGAAATATATAAATTAATGATATGATTGATAATGAAAAGGTGAATGATAACATACTGTACTCGTAAAATTCAGTGTTAAAACATGAACGTAAAAATGAAGAATGGTATTAGATAAAAACCATAAAAATAAATATATATAAAACTAAAACATATACTCAATATATGAAATAAATATGACAAATCTTTAATAAATATATACTAAATTATATTTGGGTAACATATAAGGACAAAGGAAAGGATATTAAGCTGAGAACAGCATTTGACACCAACTATTGAGATGTAAAAAGGAAAACGAATTTTTGGTAACTAATGAGATCAAATCCCCAAGAATTTCAAGGAAACCAAGTTTTGGCTGGCGTCTGAGGCCAGTTGCTCCAGTTATACGTAAGAAATCGAGTTTTGGCTAATATATGAGAACCGTACCCCAAGAATTGCAAGGAAATCAAATTTGAGTGCAAATGAGGCTAGTTGTCCCATGTATAAAGAGGAAATCGAGTTTTGTATAACATAATAGAAAAATCTTCAATGTATGTAAGGAAATCAAGTACCCATTACGAATAGTAAATCATGTTTTGGTAAGATGTGAGGACATTTCTCTCAAGTATTGAAAGGGAATGGCATTTTAGATGGTATTGAGCCTAACTGACCAAATTATAGAAAGAAATCGAGATTTGGGGGAAAATATAGACAATTCTCCCAAGTACTTGAAGGAAACAAGTTTTATGAAACATTTGACCCCAACTGACCAAATTATAAAGAGAAAATCGAGGTTTGGGAAAAATATGAGGACAATTCTCGCAAGTACTTGAAGGAAATAAGTTCTGGATAGCATTTGAGGCCAATTGACCAAATTATAGAGAGAAAATCGAGGTTTGGGGGAAATATGAGGACATTTCTCCCAAGTACTTGAAGGAAACAAGTTCTGGATAGCTTCTGAGACCAATTGTCGAAACTATAAAAAGAAAATCATGTTGTGGTTAATGCATGAAGACAAGTCTCCATAGTATTGCCGGAAAATCAGTTTCAGGAATATTAGGATAAAAAGAAAACCGAGATTTGGATAACACTTGAGCACAGTTCTTACAGTTATTAAAAGGAAATAAAGTTTTGGATAGCCCATTAGGCCAATTGCCCCATGAACCAAAAAAAAAAAAACAATTTCTAGTAAGATATAAGAACAGTTGTCATTAGCATTTAAATGAAATAACAAGTTGTGGTTTGTATATGATGCTACTCGCCTCAAGAATAATGAAGAAATTGGGTTTTGTAATATATGAGAATAATAATGATCCTTCCAAGGTTTACAAGGAAATCAAACTGGCATAGGGACCAATTCTCCTTAATATAACGAACAAATCGAGTTTTATGTAGTATATATGAAGACAGTTTCTTGAAGCATTGAAAGGAAATCAAGGGTTAAGGTTGCAAATGGGCTAACTGTCGGAAGCATACACAGGAAATATGAACGCATGAGGACAGTTTTTCCCAAGCAGGCAAACAAAATTGAGCCTTGATAGCATGTAAGGTCATCTGTTGCCAATCGAAAGAGGAAGTATAGATTTACAGTAGTCAGCATCTCCGGACCATTCATCCAACTATTGCTATTAAGTCAAGTTCTGGATACCATATGAAGACACTTATCCCAAGAGTAAACAAGGGTAAGTGAATAAAGATAAGGCTAAATAAAGAGTAAATATGGTTTGGATAGTGTATAAGTCAGCTCTTCCAGGCGACTAGAGGAAATCGAGTTTTGCAGAACTTATGCAAGCAACACTCGCAAGTATTTTGAAAATGTATTATTATTAATTATTACCATTCAGAAGATATACCTGATTCGTATGGAACAAGCTTCGAGCTTCCAGGCTTCGGTGGTCATTAGAAAGAGGTAACTGAAAGTACCAATTGAACGACTTCTCTTGGAAACAAAGAGAATGATATTAAGTAAGACTGTAAGAACTTGGCTAACAATATGGAAACACGTTCTCATGTCATCCTGAGATGTATGCAAGTATTGCACCAACCCCGTTTTTTTTTTTTTTTTTTTTTTTTGCTTGAGCCTAGGTTAGGTTTGGTTATGTTTTTAGGTTATGTTTTAGGTTAGTTTTAGATCAAAACCTCTAAAACATAATGAGATTATTTTCAAGAAAATTCATGGTAAAGTTTTTAAGATATGGCGTACCGCTTTTTCAGGGAAAGGTCCCCTGGTACTCGATTACATCTCGGGGAAATATTCACTAAACAAGATTGGAACAAACCCTAGGAAACCGTGGGCTCATGTCAAGTAATAACGTAACAAAAGTAATTTGAATGATTATTATCCTTTAGACTAGCTCAGAGGAAGGCATTGCAGACCAGCTGGAAAACCAGACAGCAATATATGATTTTGCCGCAGATATCCAATAGCTGAAATGAGAGAGGTAACGAAGGAATTTTGTAAATTTGAAGACAATTTCCATTCAGCACATATATACAAGTCATCCATAAGCAATGCCAGTGTCTCTGTAATAAGTAATAAAAGTTACCTTATGCATAATGTGGAAATTAATAATAATAATGACCTATGAGGTCACTCAGCGCTGTAAGGGAAATTGAGAGTAAAAGGGTTGAAAGATGTAACAGGAGGGAACCCCTTAGTTGCACTATGAGCTGACTGTTAGGAGAGGGTGGATAGCAATATGGAAGAAAGAGAATATGATTGAGGTACAGTAAAAGGAATGAAAGGGGTTGCAGCTAGGGGCCTAAGGAAGTCACGCTGCAAAGAACCTTTAGTAATGTCTACAGTGCACCCCGTGGGATGCAATGACAGCGCTACCCCTACAGGGATTAATAATATACATAATACAGAGTTAGGGTCCTTTAAAAATAAAGGACGAATTTGTTTTTGTGTCTTATCCGATGTAGATGAAAATAAGGAATGAATTATTTTTATCTATTGGATCTTCGTATGTATGAAATTAACTGAATAACCTGAATAACAGATGAACTTCCGCAGATGATGATTGTGATTATCAAATGATTATTCAAAACAGAAACTCATGACCTTAGCTTGCAAGGTTATTCACTTGCTGAGCGAATGACGAGGATAATATGAATAATATAAATGTATATATTAGTGAATATATACACCATTAGCAACCTGTAAGTAAGGTTATTCACTTGCTGAGCAAATGACGAGGATAATATGAATAATATAAATGTATATTAATGAATATATACACCATCTGCAACCTGTACGCAAGGTTATTCACTTGCTGAGCAAATGACGAGGATAATATGAATAATATAAATGTATATTAGTGAATATATATACCATTAGCAACCTGTAATATCTACAGTAGAATACCCATAAATCTGTTGTATATCTACAGTACTCCCCCCGTGGGGTAATGCCGTCAGTGCACCTCACGTGGTGCACTGTAGGCATTACTAAAGGTCCCTTGCAGCGTCTCTTCGGCCCCAGCTGCAACCCCTGTCATTCCTTCTACTGTACCTCCGTTCGTATTGTCTATCTTCCATATTGCTATCCAACCTCTCCTAACAATTCGAGATTGTCCTCCCGTCACACCTTTCAAGCGCACCTACTCTCATTTTTCTTTCCAGCGCTGCATGACCTCGTAGGTCCCAGCGATTGGCCTTTGGCCTAAACTCTCTATATTCCATTCCGTTCCATCTGCAGTACTGCATTCCTTTCGTAGGGTTAATCAAATGGGCTGGAGAGTAGAGAGGGCATTTTATTTCAAAAGAATGGTCGTCAGTCAATCTTGTAAATCGCTTTGTATATTTGTACGGTTTGTATGAAAATGTTTACTCGTAGAGAAGTGAAGCATCAGCAACATTAGTACATAAGAAACAACAATAATAGATATAATAATAATAATAATAATAATAATAATAATAATAATAATAATAATATTAGATATTTTTCATGAATGCTAAAGTATCTCATTTTACAAAATTGGTGTGGAGTTTTGTAGGTATGTATGTATGTATATATATATATATATTATATAATATATATATATATATATATATATATATATATATATATATATATTATATATATATATATATATAATGTATATATATAAAATTTATATATGTTATGTATATATTTATATATATATATATATATATATATATATATATATATATATATATATATATATATATATATATATATATTAAACATTTTGAAAACTAAAATGTGTGTATTAATTAAAATTAATACACACACCTATATATATATATAGATATATACATATATACATACATATATACATATACATATATATATATATATATATATATATATATATATATATATATATATATATATATATATATATAATAATAATAATAATAAAACATCATTTGATATGTCAACCAGCATTCATGTATAGCGTCACATTTTCAAGATTCAAGATCAATACATGTTCTTCCAAATGACTTGAGAGTAAAAACAAACCTTATTAAAATGTAAGCGTCACTTGGAAACAGGCAACATTTAGAATTCACCCAACCAAATAAATATTATACATAAATCAATAAATATATAAATAACAGATCTAATAGATTTCAGTGCTTGTATAGGTTAGACAGAATTGGACGAAAAGCAGACTGGGCAACAGATTATACTTGAAGAATCAAATGGCTGATTCATTTGGCCTCGCGACTTTTATTTTGGTTCATTTTCGGACGTGTAGAAATATTGGCGAATCATTAGCTGATTCGTTTTCGGACTTGTGTATAGAAATGTTGGCAAATAGTTAGCTGATTCATTTCCGGACCTGTAAATGTAAGCAAAGCAAAAAGATTAAGAAAGGCAATTTTTATCTTCAGCAAATCAAATGAAGCAAACTTGACTTAAATATGTGAATTCATAAACAATGCTGTGTGCTTGAGCAGTGGATTATGTGTTTCTGCACAGAATTAAAGTTCGGTTTGCCATTCAGTCCAAAGTATTCATCTGCATATAAATGTTCATGTACAGTGCAGTGGGAATATCAAGAATTAAAAGAAAATCAGTGTTTCATGCATTAAAAACTCATTCATGTTTGATTGCAAAAGTAGTTGAAATACCTGAATGCATTTGTTTATGTGCTTTTATTTTGTCAACTAGACGCCCTTTCCCTTTGATGGTGCCCTTTAAAAACAAAAACAACAGCATTTTTGTAATTTGTTTATTTGCTTTTTTGTCAACTAATCCCCCTTTTGCCTTTAAAAAACAAAAACAAAGCAATCCTGTATTTTTTGCTAAATCTGACACCTGTTAACTAATGTACAAACGGAATTGTTCCTTGGCACTAAACCCATTTACATGGTATTTGTCGCAACATTTTTTAGAATTTCCTTTGTGGCTCAGCAGTAAATGCGCTCTGCAGAAACTATTGAGGTTTTTCAGTGACCAATCCTTTTACAGATGATATCCCACAGCAGTGGTTCTCAACCTGGGAGTGCGCCCCTAGGGGACGTCAGCAATTTCAAGGGAGGGCGAGCCCCAGGAAAAAATTAAACATTCTGTAATGATATTCGTTATTCTCCTAACAAGAGTGGGGAACCAATATTCACCTCCCTTCTTATCCTCGAAACCCCTTCTTTCTCTTTTTTTTTATAATTTTACTTTAAATCTAGGAGGGAATTTTACTCATAGATGCAAGGGGTGGGGCGTGGAGGGAAGGACCATCTCTCAGAGGGGGCGTGGTCATGAAAAGGTTAAGAACCATTGGTCTACAGCAGGGCCATTATTTCGACTTTCCTCTACCGTTTTCTCGATGTGACGAATGTCTATAATAATCACGTCTGTTTCAGTTACTAGATTTCAGCTTTGTTGTAATCAGCCCCTCTGCAAGTGCCCCAATGTTTTGGCATTTCCAACGAATTGAGGTTTTATATACCCTCCCTGATTTCCCAGCAGAATGTTGTCGAGTCAGCATTTATATTATTATCATTATTATTCCAGTATGTGAAACCCATTCACGTGGAACAAGCACACCAAAGGGGCCACTTGACTTGCAGACCCCACACTGCAGCAGTAACTGATCATGATACAGAGCCAGTGATATTTTTTTTTTTTTTTTTTTGTATAAGAGCAAGTAAAAGTTGAACCTTGTAGCTAGTAGTAGTAAGTAGTCGTAGTAGTATTAAGTAGTCTTTGTGATTTCACACGCCACGCCTTCTATACACAAAGGATCACCTCATCCCTATTGGAAACGAATAGCAGTTACAAAAAAATAGTTCTACGCATCATCAAGATATTCTGTTTCTTGTGCTTTCGATTGCACTCTGTGTCTATGGTACAAAACAGGTGGAAAATGATTGCTTTTATGTACAACCGCAGGCGGTGTAAGAATCATCCAAGCAAGTGCGCTCTCGCGCTTGGGAAAAGCGCGCATTTATTCAAAATATATCACAGTCAACGCTTTATTGATAACCATCAACTTAGCAGTTAAAGTGCTGAAATTATTTGGGTCTGTGGACATTAGTATACCCCACCGATTTGTAAGACGGAAATGAAAGCCATAAATAGTTAGATATGTTAACAAATCAGTATCCAGCAGTGACTCGTAGTAGGAGGGTAGCGCCGTCAGTGCACCTCACGGGGTGCACTGTAGGCATTACTAAAGGTTCTTTGAAGCTTCCCTTTGCCCCCTAGCTGCTGCAACCCCTTTTATTCCTTTTACTGTACCTCCTTTCATATTAGCCTTCTTCCATCTTGCTATCCACCCTCTCCTAACAATGATTTCATAGTGCAACTGCTTTGAGGTTTTCCTCCTGTTACACCTTTCAAACCTACAGACTCGATTTCCTTTCCAGCGCTGAATGACCTCATAGGTCCCAGTGCTTGGCCTGTGGCCTAAACTCTATATTTCTATAATCCTCCAGAAGTGACCTAGATGATAATTGTCTACAAATTCAGCCAGATAGATATCAAAATGGGGGTTTTTTTTTTTTTTTTACGAAAAAGATGACTTTGAAGATTAGTTGAGTCACAGGAATATGTTATATATAATGTAATATTATCGAATCAAGAGAATATCAGTGGGGTTTTTCTGTTCGACGTCGCCAGTGCTTTTCACTCTGATGCATTCTCACGACTAACGCAGAGCTGTCAAACTCTCGAGCTGTCAAACTTTCGAACTGTCAAACTCTCAAGCTGTCAGACTTTCGAGCTGTTAAATTCTCGAGCTGTCAAAACCTCGAGCTATCCATATCTCTCGAGCTGTCAAACCCTCGAGCTATCCATATCTCGAGATGTCAAACCTCGAGCTATCCATATCTCGAGCTGTCAAACCTCGAGCTCCATCCATCAAACCTCGAGCTGTCAAACCCTTGAACTGTCAAACCTCGAGTTGTCCATCTCGAGCTGTCAAACCCTCGAGTTGTCCATCTCTCGAGCTGTCAAACCCTCGAGTTGTCTATCTCTCGAGCTGTCAAACCCTCGAGCTATTCATGTCTCGAGCTGTCAAACCCTCGAGCTGTCAAACTCTCGAGCTGTCAAACCCTCGAGCTGTCAAACTCTCCAGCTATCTATATCTCGAGCTGTCAAACCTCCAGCCATCTATATCTCGAGTTGTCCATCTCTCCCGAGCTGTCAAACCCTCGAGCTATCCATATCTCGAGCTGTCAAACCTCGAGCTGTCCATCTCTCGAGCTGTCAAACTCTCGAGCTGTCAAACCCTCGAGTTGTCCATCTCTCGAGCTGTCAAACCCTCGAGTTGTCCATCTCTCGAGCTGTCTAACCCTCGACCTGTCAAACCCTCGAACTGTCAAACTTTGGAGCAATCTCATACAGAAAGTCTTTTATTGATATACCCTGTATGAATTTGAACTATGATTGGTTGCACTCTGTTCAACAGTAACTATTTAACACTTTCTTTAGCTGAGTAAGTTAAAAACAAAAACTCACAGAAGATCAAAAGCTACGAATCATCAGCTATTTTCAAATTTTTTCCCAACTAGTGGCTGTTATCTCGATAAAATCTACACTTCACAGCTCTTTGCTCTCTGTTCAACTACTTCACATTGTGCAATGAGAGAGAAAAACTGTGCCAGGTAGAAAAAAAGCATATTGACGTCTTCAACCAGGTGCTAAGGTTCAAACAAGTGCTTCCGAATGCCTCTTGATCAGTGGGTGGACCAGTCGTGAAAGATTCTGCATAAAAAATTAATGATTATTAATCATGATATCTGAGATTGAATGCATAGATTCATTCTTCATCTCCCAGGTACGTTTGTGTGTAGGAGCTCGTGTTTTCTTGATTTTTGGCCATTCCGGAGGTACTAACTAGGTCAGGTAGCACCAGACTAAACCTAATGCACTGTGGGCCAGTCCAGAGGTACACTACCAATACTGTGTAGCACCGAGGTGAACCTTGCGTAGTGTATTGTCAAACTTCTGAATTGTGGGCAGTTTTATATATTTACAAAATAACTGCTGGTTAAACCTTATTCCCCGTAGCAGAATTTCCATCCTAGTTTAGGGCCAGTCCAGAGATACACTACCAACACTTGTGTAGCACCAAGGTGAACCTTTCTGAGTTTCTTATTGACAATCACTCCTTGATCATTTTCACATGAGATTCCAGGTTCAATGTTGCTACAACTGCATAATTCCACCATGCTTCTCTCTCAGTGTATTTTCAGCACTGAATTGAATCACAAGGCTTCTGCAGAAGACTGAAAAGGTACGAAAACATTTTGAACTAATCCGCAGGAGTAAGTTTTGTGCCCAGATCCTTAGGAACCACTTCCACTGACTAACTACTGTGTGGCCCGCATAACCATTTCGTGATTGTCTCTCGTATTTCTTTTCTCTATACGTTTCATCTTCGTCTTTGCGAGTAACCGGAGGTAAATAGTAAAATAAAAATGAAAACGTTCCTTGTGGACTTACCAAAAATAACTATGTACAATATCATTATGCCTGCAATGTTGAAGATTGTCAATTATATATATACATATAATATGTATATAAAAGTACACTGACAATTGAAAACCTATAAAAATATTCTGTGAATGGGGTCACACAAAAGCAAGGCATTAGAGTAATCATAGATGTCATGACGCCACGAGATAACCTCAAATCAGTCAATCCATCAATCAATAAAAAAAAAAAAATCCTAATATCTCTGCGAAGACGACGGAGGCAAATGCGGAGAAGTGTTCTTCTTGATGACTGCCCTTGGGACAGCCCAGTCGTCGAACTCCACGAAGTCCGTCATGACGATGTTCGGCCCCTGAGGCCCCTGGGAGGTGGCCCACCCACGCCCCCACCACCCGGTTGCAGGGGACGGCCATCTTCTTCTCCAGCATCCCTGCGAAGTGTCGCAGGAGGTATTTCCCGGAGGGCGTCAGGATGCACCTGAGGAAGGTCGACAGGTGAGGATTTTTGGAACTTCTGAGGTCAACTTAGATATATATATATATATATATATATATATATATATATATATATATATATATATATGTGTGTGTCCTTCTTATAAGTAGATGTTATCATTAGCACTGCATTCTTGAAAGAAAACTATTTTAATAATAATGATACTAATAACAATAATAGTTTGTTGAATAAAATGTCTACATTTTGCAAACTGATTTTATACTGAGGTTTCTCAGTTCATCTAATTCGCAAAATGCAGCCATTTTATACAATAATAATAATAATAATAATAATAATAATAATAATAATAATAATAATAATAATAATAATAATACCAGATTCATCATCCTAAAAGACCATCTCATACACGTGTATACACACACACCCAGTATACATATACATGCAAGCTCTCATGACCAGTATGCATACACGTGCACCCGTCAGCACTTGTAATACATTTACTGGCACACGTGTAAACCAGTCCGTGGCAGAACAGGAACCTGGATCTTTTGCCTAATTGCTAATTGGATAACTTATGGCGAAACGCGATGAGAACCTGTTTCATCTCTGTGACTCTGCTGTTTACTGTAAGTGTCAGACAGACAGACAGAGGGAAAGGGGGGGGGATGTCTTATGAATAGTGTCCCCCCCCACCCCCGTCAGGAGAATTGCCTCATAGAGGCATGGCCGTTCACTAAATGTGATGAGATGATATGAGGCATTTATCTGTATATTCTCTCTCTCTCTCTCTCTCTCTCTCTCTCTCTCTCTCTCTCTCTCTCTCTCAGCTACGACTCACCGCAGTCTGTTAACAACCAGGTACACAATTTATACTGTCGAGTTATCAAATTGAAACTTGATTTCATTTATAAAGTCAACAAGCTTATATGACTCCTTACCTGACAGAGAGAGAGAGAGAGAGAGAGAGAGAGAGAGAGAGAGAGAGAGAGAGAGAGAGAGAGATTTACTTACTGAATTAACGAAGAATGTCTGGGAGAGCTGAAACCGAAATATAGAATTCAGGCCAAGCGCTGGGACCTACATGGTCATTCAGCGCTGAAACGGAAATTGAGAGCAACAGGTTTGAAAGGCGCAACAGAAGGAAACCTTTTGCGGTTGCACCATGAAACAGCCGGAACGAGATGGCTGGGGAAAGTCAGAGGGAAGAAAGAGAATACGAACGGAGGCACAGTAAAAGGAACGAAAGGGTGTTTTAGGAGCTAGGGGCCTAAGGAGGGGACGCTGTAAAGAGGTGCAATGACGTCACTGCCTCCCCTACTACGGGCAAGTACGGCCGGGAAGACGTGGGTGAGTCTAATTAAGATCTACTCACTAAAGAGACGAGAATGTCCCTGGTGGGGGTTTGTTTTGGGGGGGATGTCTCAGGAAGGTGTGGGAGGTTATGGGCAGGGGGAGGAGACTCCTAGACCTACTCACTGAGTAACGAAGAACGTGTGTGGGTCTCTATCCTTCAGCTGCTGCTCCAAGAACGAGATCATTTTGGTCACCGAAGTGGTGTCTGGCCACGGGTTCGGAATGGAGTCGCTGGACCATAGCCACGACACGGCTTGCATCGACTGGTCGTGTCTGTAGAACACCAGTACCTGGAGACGAGAAGAACGCGGGTGAACGAGACGAGAACTTAGTGATTTTTCTGATTTTATCAATATTTAGTCACAGTGATTCCTTTTTCTAGAGAGTGGAATTGAACGTCATGCTAGAAGGTTTTGTAATAATAATGACAGTTATGTTATTCTCGTATGCTTAGTGATTATATACAATTGAGCGCCATGCTAGAAGGTTCTATAATAATAATGACAGTTATGTTATTCTCGTATGCTTAGGGATTATATACATTATTTTTATATGCAGAAACACGCCTATGGCATGGGAGAATAAGCTATCAAGAAAATGATTCAATTTAGCTGAAAGGTACAAGTGAAACCAAATGAGATGAAGATCAACAACTCCTCCCAAAATGAACCAAAAATATAATATACTTTTCATCATAACTGAGTCCCATTTCTAAAGTATTTATTCTTGAATGAAAGGCAATAATTAAAGCTATGTAAAGTTTAAGAAACTGGACAGTGAAGCAAAGGCAGTGAGGAATGCAGCTGGTGACCCAAGAGGGAAAGATGATGGAGATTTCCAAATCCTCACCTGCAGAGCACCTCCCATGGTGCACTGTAGGCATTACTGAAGGTTCTTTGCATCGTCCCTTCCTTAGGCCCCTAGCTGCTGCAACCCTTTCATTCATTTTTACTGTACCTCCAGTCATATCTCTCTTCCATCTTACTTTCCACCATCTCCTAACAATTGTTTCATAGTGCAACTGTGAGGGTTTTCCTTGTTACACCTTGCAAATCCTTTTAGTCTTAATTTTCCCTTTCAGCGCTGAATAACCTCATAGATCCCATCGTCTGCCCTTCGGCCTAAATTGTATATTCCATTCTAAATCTCACATGGTACTCATACCGCCCTCCAGAGCTCCTTCCCTATGGAGGAGATGCCCAATGAGAACCCAAACCTCACCTTGTACCACCTCACCTGGTATTTGTACCGCCCTCCAGAGCTCCTTCCCTATGGAGGAGATGCCCTATGAGAACCCAAACCTCACCTTGTATTACCTTACCTGATATTTGTACCGCGCGAGGTACGAGAGAGTCAGATGCTTCAGCTGCTGGAAAAAAGGGGCACAGCAGGTCCGAGAAGGTCGTCTTCAGGAGAGCGATGAGGGCGGCGTGGTCGTTTGAACTCAGCCCGTGGAAGTGCTGGAAGTCTAGGAGCACCACTTCTCCGGGATGCCTCACCAGGAAGTGCGAGATCTGTGGGAGAGGTGGTTTTGAGGAGTGTATTAGACTCATGTTGCTCCAAAGTGACTCTGGAAATGTAAATTTTCTTGGGTTTCCTTGTACTTGGGTAACAAGTCCTTTAGACTCAGACTGGGTTAATTAAAATTAAGGTACTGAGGGAGATCTGTGGGAGAGGTGGTTTTGAGAAGTGTATAGACTCATGTTGCTCCAGAGTGACTTTGGAAATCTAGATTTTCTTGGGTTTCCTTGTACTTGGGTGACAAGTCCTATAGACCCAGGCTGGTTTAAGTAAGGTACTCTGGGAGATCTGTGGGAGTGGTGTTGAGAAGTGTATTGGACTCATGTTGCTCCAAAGTGACTCTGGAAATGTAGATTTTCTTGGGTTTCCTTGTACTTGGGTAACAAGTCCTTTAGACTCAGACTGGGTTAATTAAAATTAAGGTACTCTGGGAGATCAGTGGGAGAGGAGGTTTTGAGAGGTGCATTAGACTCATGTTGCTCCAGAGTGACTCTGGAAACGTAGATATTCTTGGATTTCCTTGTCCTTGCATTAGACCCTGACTGGTTTAAGTAAGGTACTTTGGGAAAAAATATGAATTGTGTTTGTATTTTGTTTGGGTATATTAATGGCATAGTTCTCCCAAGCATAGACCATCCATTTGGATTGAATATGTAAAGTCCGTGCGGTGTTGAAATCTAGGCTTACGTCACCTTCGTCGGTACTGAAAAGGTTTTAATCTTTACGAATGAAGCAACTTTGTACCACTGTCATTTGTCGTCTAAAAATATCCTCCTTCCTTCCATGTTGTCAACATAAATGGCTATTGTCTCATTATGAGAACGGCCAGCTTTCCTTAACTGCGAATAATGGTTATTACCCAACTATCCTTTTAACAGTTTAGCTAATTGTTAACATCAATTTTTATCGTTTATTGATTTTAATTGTCTTATTCGGGTGTTGTAGATTGTTGTAAGGATGCAGTATACCATACCGGCCCCCATTACAACATCTCCTCTTTGGCGCCAAATTCGACCCGGCGCGCATGACGTCACAGCCTGCCTAAACAGGTAGTTAGCACTTAGTTTCCTCAGTTGGCTGTAGGCTTGTAGTGTTTGTGTGTGTGTTTGTGTCGATGATATACAGGAGAGAAATACGTTAACTGTGAATACTTGTTGCTCATTTCCTCGGAACTGTTACACAAACGTGTAAGTGGTGAATTTATTTCCTTGGTCGCGATTTCATGTAACCAACAACGTATTAACTGCTACCGTTTATTCAGTTCATCATCATAGACATTTTTACTTAAATTATACGCCGTATTCCATATTCATTGTCAAATCTACGCTGCCATAACACTCGGATAAAAGGAGAGTCTTTCATTTTTTCTTGAAAGACCTCATATTTTCAGTCTTCCTGACATTTAGCGGGAACTCATTATATAGTCTTGGAGCGGCAAATTCAATGGCTCTGCAGTAGCCTACATTCGAATTGCATCTTGTGATCATGTGCGTTGCTGCAAGGCATTAAATAAATTAATAAATTAATTAAACAAAATAGTCAATTTGCTGGAGCCAGAGACATATGTTCATACATACATACATATATATATGTATATATATATTTCTTATTTATGTTATTATGTAAATCTTCAATATTATTTTGTCATTTTTCATGAGGGGGCACGTGCCCAGGTGGTGGCCGCCCCCACCCCCATGGATCCGTTAGTGGAACAAACCAAATAGCTCGCAGGCATTTGCATAATACGAAGCTTTTACCTTTTTCCAGGCGACTTACGAATTCCGCTGATGCTTGTTGCATATCAGTACTGAACCTAGTTTATTTAGCCCTTTTATGTTATTCGTTACCTATTATCCTTAGTTTTCTGAATGATTAGCATCTTTGTAGTAATTTTTATTTCTGAATTTATGTATCTTCATTTTTTCTTCAATGACCCAGTAGCTTCGTGTCCCCTTTTTATATATAGTTTTCGGGGCATTTTTTCCAACTGGTCAGGATGACGTGTGTGACAGAAAGTCTGTTTTTTGAATATCTTATTTTCAAAATATCTATATATTGAAAATATATACGTAGTACTGTTTTAGTATATTCCTGTAGACAGTATTATTTTTTTTATTTTGGTTCAGTTTTCAGCATCGCTGTGTATATCAAAATCAATGTTGTATTTTTGCAAGATGCAAATGTGCCGATGTTAGAACAAAATGTGGACCTGACTGATTATCAATGGTGAATATCCATTATCGTTTTGTCTCTTTGTAAGACGCAAATCTCTCTCTTCTCTGACTGTGACTCTCTCTGATTCTCTCTCTCTCTCTCTCTCTCTCTCTCTCTCTCTCTCTCTCTCTCTCTCTCTCTGCATCTGTAACTTGTCAGACCTAAAGCAATGTGTTTCCACCTTATATTTTACTTGATAATATTCATATTTCACTTGATAATATTCACTCTTGACTGATTTTGACTTATAGATTGATTTGCCAAAGAAACGTCCTATTTTAGGGACAAAAAAATTCAAAAATTGGGAGACTTTCCTATTTACAAGTTACCTTGTTTCTCAGCTGGGGAATTTCTTGCTTTGCGTAGAGCGTTTAATTATCCCTCTCTCCTTTGCTGTACCTCCGTTCATATTATCTTTCTACCATCTTACTTTCAATTCTCTCCTGATAATTGACTCATAGTGCAACTGCGAGGTATTCCTCTTGTTACGCCTTTCAAACCTCCTTACTGTCAGTTTCCGTTTCAACGCAGAAGACCTCATAGGTCCCAGCGCTTGGCCTTTGGCCAAAATTCTATGTTCTGTTATATTCTATTCCTTCTCTGGAATCAGAATAAGTTGCGATTACATCTTGTTATGACCGAGTTACACCAAACTTTACAGGTTCTGTATTAAGCATCAATCTTCTATTTTGAGGTCTTGAATTTTTGTGATGGACTGCCCTGAGATAAACCTAAGATGATAAATGATCAAACTAAAATGTAAATAATGAGATTTGACCTAATTTATGAGGCAAGCGGTGATTTCAGTTCACGTGATTCAGACCATTGGGGCAACCAAATCTAATTCACCTCATTTGAATCAGCCATTGTCGGATTGAATAACATTATTGTTTTGTTTATATCTCTGTGTCACAGCGTTTTTATATTCAAGGTGAATAACATCAGTTGCCGTCCATGTATTTATAGTAATGGATGCATTTTGAGTTTCATGTACTCTTCTAACCTGTATGGGTTCGAATCCCACTTGGGAGGGAGAATTCCTTCATTTTCTTTTGGGATTTCTAGGCGTTCAGTGAAAAGCGTAACCAAAAAAATGGAAGGAAATAAGAGAAGTTAAGAGAAATTGAATCTTTATACTCATATGAATTATAAACTCAGATTAATAAAGGATATGAATTAGAGATAATATACTTGCAATTATCAGCTGATAAATCATCGCATGAAAAGCTGACACTAAAGTAGAGGTCACTCACTGAGGTGGTAGCTATACAATGTCCTAACTTAATCGAAGGCAAAGGCTTACAAAATACATAAAGTTGAAGGTCACGTGACCTTACCTCAGACAGCAGCGGCTCGAGGTCACCTCCGTAAAGCCCGTGGACGAAGAAGAACCTCGAGTCCCTGGCGGCCACACGAATGTCGAAGTACCTGGAGGAGGGAGGGAAACGGAATGGTATAGATTGCTGATATATAAGAGTCGAGATAAAGGTGGTTTGGGTATGTGGTGAGAATGACTGAGGAGGAAGGATTGATGAACAGAAGGAGCAATGAGGGCTTTGGTGGAACCTGTTAGGAGTAGAAGATAGAGAGAGAAGCGAAGGATTGATGGGATGATATATAGAAGATGGATTTAGCAGAGGAAAATGCTTCTGGTAAGATTAGTTTGGAGAAGATAAATCAAGGCAACCGACCCCATAGCTTAAAGAAAGCAGTGAGAATGAAAAATATATTGACCATTGTAAAGGAGATGAGATAATTTGAGGAATTTACTGAAACAATGAGAAATTCATCATCTTTTGTCTATGCTTTTACTCTCATCCGCTGAGGGGCTGGCATTACACCAGCGACCCTTGGGGCTTCCACCGTGTTGCGTACCAGCCACACGGGGATGAGCAAAAAACATAAATAAAAAAACCTTTACTGTACCTCCGTTCATATTCTCTTTCTTCCATCTTACTTTCCTCGACCATCCCCTAACAAATCATAGTGCAAGTGCGAGGTTTACACCTGTCAAACCTTTCAAATCTTTCTACTCTCGATTTCCCTCTGAGCGCCGAATGACCTCATCTTCGGCCCCAGCTTGGCTTGACCTTTGCCCTGAATTCTATATTCCATTCCATTCCATTCCATCCCATCCCATACCATTTCATCCCATTCCATTTCATTCCATCCCATCGTATTCCATTCCATTCCATTTCATCCCGTCCCATTCCATTCCTTCCCATCCTATTCCATCCCATTCCATTTCATCCCATTCCATTCCATTCCATTCCATTCTAACCCATCCCATCCCATTCCATTCCATCCCATTCCATTCCATTCCATCCCATCCCATTCCATCCCATCCCATCCATCCATCCCATCCCATTCCATCCCATCCCATCCCATCCCATTCCATCCATCCCATTCCATCCATCCCATTCCATCCCATCCCA
Source organism: Macrobrachium rosenbergii (assembly GCF_040412425.1). Taxonomy (NCBI): domain Eukaryota; kingdom Metazoa; phylum Arthropoda; class Malacostraca; order Decapoda; family Palaemonidae; genus Macrobrachium; species Macrobrachium rosenbergii. Next base: position 34,417,900 of record NC_089741.1, read on the forward strand.
TCCCATTCCATTCCATCCATCCATCCCATTCCATACCATCCATCCATCCCATTCCATTCCATCCATCCATCCATCCCATTCCATCCCATCCCATCCCATCCCATCCCATCCCATCTCACCTGATGCCATGTTTGAGTTGATCCGCTACGGACGCCTTCTGCGTCACCGACCACCGCAGGATGGCAGGTCGTGCCATACACGAACAGCAGGAGTCCAGATTGGCCACGACGTCTGGGGCGTCGGGCCCTACGTCCTCCCCCTCCGTCAGGCTGAAGCTGAAGGCGTCGTGGGACCCTGCGAAGAAGGATACAAGGAGACTTAAAAACTCAAAGATTTCATTTTCTCCAGTAGGGGCAGTAGTGTCGCCAGTGCACCTCACGCGGTGCACTGTGGGCATTACTTAAGTGTCTTTGCAGCGTACCCTTCCTGATGCCTCTAGCTGCTGCAACCCCTTTCATTCCTTTTACTGTGCCTTCGTTCATATTCTCTTTCATATTACATATTCCACCTACCTTCTAACAGTTGTTTCAACATTATTCTCAGCACCGAGTGACCTCTGTAGGTCACAAAAGATGGCCTTTGGGCTAAATTTATATATATATATATATATATATATATATATATATATATATATATATATATATATATATATATATATATATATATATATATATATATATATATATATATATATACACACACACACACACACATATATATATATATATATATATATATATATATATATAATGTATATCTAATGAAACAGCGTACGTCCTCGATGTTTCTTATTCTGTGAGTAACAATAAACAATAATAGCCCACTGCCATTAACTCCCCATTTAGACACCAATCTATTACCCGGTAGCGTGACCGCGAAATTGATCTAACATCACTTACAAATTGCACCACCAATTGAGTTTCTATATTATTTCCCTCTTTATTTAACTGCCGCTGACTCTTGCCTATAATTCACCCGGCTTACCATCCAGTGTATAACTCTGAAGTACCTGAATACCAGTTAATGGCCGCTTCATCTGATCGATACAGTTTAAGCGGTTAGGTAAATGGTTCGCTCTCGCAACGGGGGGGATAGTGCCGTCAGTGCGCCTCACGCGTTGCACTGTAGGCATTGCCTAAGGTTCTTTGCAGCGTGCCTTTTTAACAATAGGTAAGAGTTGGCTTTGTCTGTCCGTCCGCACTTTTTCTGTCCGCCCTCAGATCTTAAAAATTGCTGAGGCTAGAGGGCTGCAAATTGTTATGTTGATCATCCACCCTCCAATCATCAAACATACCAAATTGCAGCCCTCTAGCCTCAGTAGTTTGTATTTTATTTAAGGTTAAAGTTAGTCACAACAGTGAGTCTGGCAACGACATAGGACAGGCCACCACCGGGCCGTGGTTAAAGTTTCATGGGCCGCGGCTCATACAGCATTACACAGAGACTACCGAAAGACAGATCTATTTTCGGTGGCCTTGATTATACGCTGTACCGAAAACTCGATTGCGCCGAAGAAACTCCGGCGCATTTTTTACTTGTTTTCAATATTTATTGATATCATCTTATGAAAGGGTCTGCAATAATGCAAAGTTATTTAACATTGTTAAATACTTCCGTAAAATGACCTCGCAAGGAACCATTTAACAACAGGTCCCAGAGAATGCGTAATGCCGTAATTACTGTTATTTTAACAAACCGCTCCTTTCAACATTTGTGTGTTAATCTCGTTACAGGAAAGGCAAGAATAATGCAAGGTTATTTATCATTCGGGCGGTTGAAAATAACAGCTGCGTTGATTGACCGCATAAAGTTCAAGAGGGTCAAGACTTCTGTGTCATTTCCCTCGATAATCATGCAGTCACGATGACAGGTTATTTGCATAACAGGTAAATCAAGTTACTGAATATAAATAAGTGGCTTCCTAGCTACAACCCCTTTCGTTCCTTTTACTGTAACTCCATCCATATTCTCTTTCTTCCACCTTGCTATCCACCCTCTCCTAACATTTGTTTCATAGTGCAAATGCGAGGTTCATCTCCTGTTACACCTGTCAAACCTACCTACTCTTAATTTTCCTTTCCAGCGCTGAATGACCTCATAGGTCCCAGCTTGGTCTTTGGCCTAATATATATATATATATATATATATATATATATATATATATATATATATATATATATATATATATATATATATGGATATATACATACATATACATGTGTATGTATGTATATATACATATTTATATTATATACATATACATTAATATATACATGCAAAAATAGATTCCGCCTGCGTTCTGCATCACACCTGCCTAATTGGGCAGTAGTGTGTGGGTTCACGCTGCTTATTATAGTCACATTTAAGCATACCGAATATCGTCTTGGCAATATGTTCAATTGCAGGTTTTTCTTGCAATATGAACTCTAATAACACAGGGAGAATTGCAATTCAATGCCAGGTATGCACTTGCTCTCTCTCTCTCTCTCTCTCTCTCTCTCTCTCTCTCTCTCTCTCTTGTTGTAGTATGTAGGCTGTCACATTCGTGAATGAGATGTAATTTCTTTTGTGTACTTCAGAATTTGATCTCTCTCTCTCTCTCTCTCTCTCTCTCTCTCTCTCTCTCTCTCTCTCTTTGTAGGAGAAAGTTGTCTGTAATCAATGACATGTATAAATGCTTTGTGTGAAATTAAGTTTACGTATACTCTCTCTCTCTCTCTCTCTCTCTCTCTCTCTCTCTCTCTCTCTCTCTCTCTCTCTCTCTCTCTTTGTAGGAGAAAGTTGTCTTTAATCAGTGATATATGTAAATGCTTTGTGTGAAATTCAGTTAATTTTACTATCTCTCTCTCTCTCTCTCTCTCTCTCTCTCTCTCTCTCTTAGTAAGCTGTCACGGTCACCGGTTTGATACAGATGCTTTATGCGAGCTTAAGTAATTTATTATCTCTCTCTCTCTCTCTCTCTCTCTCTCTCTCTCTCTCTCTCTCTCTCTCTCTCTCTCTCTCTCTCGCAAAAAAAAAAATTATGGGCACCTGACATGAAAACAGCAAAGCAAGTCGATTAATGCGATCAGATTCTTGAAGATGATTTAGGGATTGCTGGCAGGAAAAAATTAATATTCTTTTTTGTTCTTCTGGGAGTGTGTTTATAGCAACATTCTATTAGCTACCGTATGTCCGTACGTACATTGCTACACGGACGTAGATACACGCACACGGACGCATTCATATAGTGTATGTATCCATGTATATATATATATATTATATAGTACGTAACATATGTATATATATTTTATATATACATGCATTATATATACATATATATATATATATATATATATATATATATATATATATATATATATATATATATATAATACCCTTATTTATATATATATATATATATATATATATATATATATATATATATATATATATATATATATTCGCTTATCTGCAGGTGGGTCGATTGGTGGGCGGGCAGCTGGGGTCGTACCAAGAGTCTTGCAAATACAAGCACAGTGCCCAGTACTGTACAACTCTCAGTTTACTTTGTGTGTGCATATGTACAGCACAGCATGTTTGCCATGTTCATACGCACAGGCCTGTTGCCTTCCAGCAGTCAGTATCCTTCCATTTTATAGTATTTATTGTATTTTTAATCGTCAGTGGACCTCACGCAGAGCACTGTTGGCACTACTTACGGTTCTTTGCAGCGTCCTTCGGCCCATAGCTGCAACCCTTCAATTCCTATTACCGTTCCTCCGTTCATATTCCCTTGTTCCCTCTCTCTTTCTACCCTCTCCTATCAATTGTTTCCTATTGCAGCTGCGAGGATTTCCTCCTGTTCCACTTTCCAGACCTTTCTACTCTCACTTTCCGCGCTGACTGACCTCTTCACAGGTCGCAGCGCTTGGCCTTGGCCCTAAATTGTACGTTCCGTTCCATTCCACAACCATCGCCATTCAATCTCCTCTTCTCATTTCTTGCACTGATTTCTCGCCCCCTATTACCAAGGAATGTTTCCAGGAATGCTGATGGAATTAGTTCTGTTGGTTCAGTGACTGTGCAGAAGAAGAGATTCAATTTCTTACGCGAAGCGTGACTCAGAGGTTTTATTTTTTATTTTATTTCATGGCGTTCGATAAATGATGAAAAAGTGTCCTTGCAGTTCTGTTTAAATGGGTTTATTTGTATTTCTAGAATATTCATTTGAGTTCTCGTACGAAATTATTAAAGTTTCTAAATCTTTACCCCTCTTATACTTAGGGTATAAAGTGTTGAAAGTCATTTTAATGTTTCGTCGATTTTATTTATGAAATTAATGTAATTCCTACGTAAATTTTTCATATTTAATTTTTGTAAGAAATCACAGCTTTAAAATTTACGTGCTTGATTGATCGAGTTGTGTATATGAACTGGCGTCGCAACGTTTGTGGTCATCGTATACGAATATTCAGCGCATATATTTGATTTCAGGCCTTTTGAAATCAGAAAAAATAAATTGAAATTGGAATTATAATACAGAATTTAGGACAAATGCCAAGCGCTGGGACCTACGAGGTCATTCAGAGGTGAAAGGAAAATAGGATTTAGGACAAATTCCAATCGCTGGGACCTTTGAGGTCATTCAGAGCTGAACGGGAAATTGAGAACAAAGGAAGTTTGAAAGGATTAACAGGAAGAAAACATCATGTTACAGAATGATGCGAATGTCTTTTAATTTTCCAATTTTTAGTTATAAAATTATAAAATTTCCACACTGATTCTTTCCAGTTTTATTTCTGATATAAAACAGTAAATTTCTCTCGGTCGTTTCCTATATCTATCTAATTCTATTAACGACCAAATTCACTAATAGGGTTTTCTCATGCTGTTTCAGTCATAAATTGATCAAATTTTATTAGAAGTTATTTTTCTCGTTTGATTTTAGACAAACTAAGCCATGATTCTTAAGTGATTACGTCATCTAGTTGTAATTTTATCTATGTGTGATTTTACGGATCCAGGCGTGAAATTATTAGTAGAATTATTAAAATATTAGTAAAATTATTAAAATATTAGTAAAGTTATTAAAATATTAGTAAAATTATTAAAATATTAGTAAAGTTATTAAAATATTAGTAAAATTATTCATGGACTAAGTGAATGTTTCTGCAGAAGTCTTGGATTTTTCTTGATTCATTCATTGTTCTGCCCCCGTAGGTGCTATAGCGCCGTCAGTACACCTTATGCGGCGCACTGTAGGCATCAATTAAGGTTCTTTGCAGCGTCCCTCCGGCCCATAGCTGAAACCCCTTTCATTCCTTTTACATTACTCCGTTCATATTCTCTCCCTTCCGTCTTCCTTTCCACCTCTCTAACAATTGATTCATAATGGCAACTGCAAAAGGTTTTCCTCCTGTTACACCTTTCAAAGCCACCTTTATTCTCAATTTCCCTTTCAGCTCTAAATGACCTCGTAGGTCCCAGCGCTTGGCAATTGTCCTAGATTCTTTATTCCAATTCCAATTTATTGTTCTGATTTCAAAAGACCTGAAGTAAAAAAAAAAAATTGGAGTGTATTGGTCTACGATGACCACAAACGCTGCGACGCCAGTCTATATAAACAACTCGATCAATCAAGTGGGTAAATTTTAATCTGTAATTTCAGTAAGAACGCTTCAACATTATGTCTTTGTGGCTTAAGTAAATCGGCCGTGCAACCGCTCCAACACGTTTATTTCGAGGTTTATCGCCCTCGACCACGGCCCCTGGCTATTTATCATCGCAAAGTGAAGACCGTCCTTGGAGGGCGACCTTTAATGACAATTCACGAAAGCCCGCATGTATGTGTACACACAAAAGTTGCTGGAGTAAGTGCTGTTATTCCCATGACAATGGTGGCGGCTTTGTGCTGCTTGACTCCCACTCGGGAACACGATTCCTTATTGATTTCTCAGACGAG
>NC_089741.1:34431343-34434003 GCF_040412425.1 Macrobrachium rosenbergii
TCGTCTGTTGGTTGTACGGAGTCCAGAGGTCCATATTTTGCCCTTAACCCTTAAAAACATTGCCGTTCTAATGACCTGAATTGGTCAACTAACCCACCTAATGCTTACTGTTGGTGAGTTACCTGTGCTAATGTTTGAAAGTTCTGAAGTCTTGTCTCACTATTATTATTATTATTATTATTATTATAAATTATGTATTATTATTATTATTATTATTATGTGTGTGAAGCAACAGAAGGCATTATTATTATTATTATTATTCTTTATTATTATTATTATTATTATCCTATTCATATAGAACAAGCCCACCACAGGGGCCATTGACTCGAAATTCAAGCTTCTAAAGAATGTGGTGTTCATTTGAAAGAAGTAACAGAATTATTATTATTATTATTATTATTATTATTATTATTATTATTATTATTATTATTATTATTATTATTATTATTATTATCGGAAGATGAACCCAATTCATATGGAACAAGCCCACCACAGGGGCCACTGACTCGAAATTCAAACTTCCTGAAAATATGGCGTTCAATTTGAAAGAAGTTACAGAAGGTAAAAAGGTAACACAGAAAGAGATGAATTATTAGAAAAACAGATGAATTAACAAATCAATCAATCAATCAATCAATCAATCAATAAAAATGTAAGTAAAATATTAAATAAAAGTTTAATGGGTTTATAACACTTCCCTGATACATCATCCGCAATTTCTACATTTCAAAATCTGTCATGTGGTGTTTGGGATAGTGTTGTCACCATATTTCCTCAAATTTGCCAGAGTGAACCATCACTGCACCATTGACTCTTCTCACAACTCATCGTCCAGTATGCGCAAGTCTTGGCCACATCTCTGCCTTCCATTGAAATCTTCGTTCAGCTCTATAAAAGTGATCCTCATCTGCCAACTGCGATTTCAAAGGCTCATCTCGAAGGGATCGCAAAGGCTTAGCACGAGTGGTTTCCGTCATCTCTTTCTGTCGTGAGTTTCGGAAGGATTTTCGACCTTACTGGCTCTTCCTTCTGCCTTCTCTTCTTACAATTCAGACGATAGTGAATCCCAGTCTCTCATTCACAAGGATTTGCTAGTTCTCGTTGTGAAAGAAGAATACGATAAATATAAGTGCACTTATTGTACTTTCATGAATAGACTAATTCCGCTTCAGTGATGGAAGATCTGAGGGCTTTGTGGCTATTACGGTTAGATGCGCATTTGGTAAAAATCGACCGGTAGATTTTATACACACACATACATAATTATATATTTATATATATATATATATATATATATATATATATATATATATATATATATATATATATATATATATATATATATATATATATATCATGCATTCGCAACTGAACACTTAGTGTTTGGTATATTGTCTTCTTTTGATTAGTGTGTGGGTTATTTCCTTCAACTTTCAAAATACTTGACTAGTTGCAGTGTATATATTCCAACGAAGTATCTTTCCTTATATTAACCCTTCAGATAGATATATATATATATATATATATATATATATATATATATATATATATATATATATATATATATATATATATATATATATATATATATATATATATATATATATCACCGTGATTCATATACAAGCATTAAGCTCCAAATAATGTCCTTTTAATATCTAATTCTCTCTACCTCTTAAATAATATATTTTCATATATATTAACCGAAGGGGAATTTTTAGTTGATAATAAGCTCGTCGTTTTGCGGGTTCGAACCACGGAAGACAAGAACTCAGGACTACAGTGACGCGCATTGAACCACACGGCCATCAGGCGATATATATATATATATATATATATATATATATATATATATATATATATATATATATATATATATATATATATATAATATAATATATATATGGAACTGGCTTTCTCAGAACAATGTTCGTGACCAGATCCAGTTAACGCAAACCTGTCATAACCGTTAGTACCTAAATACGCTGTCTGGCTTTATGTAAACGCTTACCGATCGACTCTGTGGATCCGTGGAAAAAAAAAAGCGTTATAATTTATTTTCTCTTTGGTGAAAAATATTGGAAAAATGGCATTTTTACGTTCTGTTTAGCGATTTTGGATTGTTATTATATTATTATTTATTATTATTATTATTATTATTATTATTATTATTATTATTATTATTTGGCAGAGAGATGAAAAATTGAATTAATTTTGAAAAATGCTATAGATTTTGTCATTGTTTTGGTTTCTGAGAACATTTTCTCCTCTTGATATATATACTGTATATATATATATATATATATATATATATATATATATATATATATATATATACTGTATATATATATATATATATATATATATATATATATATATATATATATATATATATATATATATATATATATATATGTATATATATATATATATATATATATATATATATATATATATATATATGTGTGTGTGTGTGTGTGTATATAGAACGTGTGTGTGTGTGTGTAAACCTGTTCGTTTCATTTTAAAATGTGAAACATGTACATCTGGCAAATATTGTTAGCAACCAATAAGACATTTGTCAGTTTTTTACCTTAAGTGATTGAGAATCCTAAATTGGTCTTAATTAATTGAAGTTTCTAAATTGGTCTAAATTATTT
>NC_089741.1:34434503-34454503 GCF_040412425.1 Macrobrachium rosenbergii
TTGAGAGTAAAAGGGTTGAAAGATGTAACAGGAGGGAACCCCTTAGTTGCACTATGAGCTGACTGTTAGGAGAGGGTGGATAGCAATATGGAAGAAAGAGAATATGATTGGAGGTACAGTAAAAGGAATGAAAGGGGTTGCAGCTAGGGGCCTAAGGAAGTCACGCTGCAAAGAACCTTTAGTAATGTCTACAGTGCACCCCGTGGGATGCAATGACAGCGCTACCCCCCTACAGGGATTAATAATATACATAATACAGAGTTAGGTCCTTTAAAAATAAAGGACGAATTTGCTTTGTGTCTTATCCGATGTAGATGAAAATAAGGAATGAATTATTTTTATCTATTGATCTTCGTATGTATGAAATTAACTGAATAACCTGAATAACAGATGAACTTCCGCAGATGATGATTGTGATTATCAAATGATTATTCAAAACAGAAACTCATGACCTTAGCTTGCAAGGTTATTCACTTGCTGAGCGAATGACGAGGATAATATGAATAATATAAATGTATATATTAGTGAATATATACACCATTAGCAACCTGTAAGTAAGGTTATTCACTTGCTGAGCAAATGACGAGGATAATATGAATAATATAAATGTATATTAATGAATATATACACCATCTGCAACCTGTACGCAAGGTTATTCACTTGCTGAGCAAATGACGAGGATAATATGAGTAATATAAATGTATATTAGTGAATATATATACCATTAGCAACCTGTAATATCTACAGTAGAATACCCATAAATCTGTTGTATATCTACAGTACTCCCCGTAGGGGGGGGGGTAATGCCGTCAGTGCACCTCACGTGGTGCACTGTAGGCATTACTAAAGGTCCTTTGCAGCGTCTCTTCGGCCCCTAGCTGCAACCCCTGTCATTCCTTCTACTGTACCTCCGTTCGTATTGTCTATCTTCCATATTGCTGTCCAACCTCTCCTAACAATTCGAGATTGTCCTCCCGTCACACCTTTCAAGCGCACCTACTCTCATTTTTCTTTCCAGCGCTGCATGACCTCGTAGGTCCCCAGCGATTGCCTTTGGCCTAAACTCTCTATATTCCATTCCGTTCCATCTGCAGTACTGCATTCCTTTCGTAGGGTTAATCAAATGGGCTGGAGAGTAGAGAGGGGCTTTTATTTCAAAGAATGGTCGTCAGTCAATCTTGTAAATCGCTTTGTATATTTGTACGGTTTGTATGAAAATGTTTACTCGTAGAGAAGTGAAGCATCGGCAACATTAGTACATAAGAAACAACAATAATAGATATAATAATAATAATAATAATAATAATAATAATAATAATAATAATAATATTAGATATTTTTCATGAATGCTAAAGTATCTCATTTACAAAATTGGTGTGGAGTTTTGTAGGTATGTATGTATATATATATATATTATATAATATATATATATATATATATATATATATATATATATATATATATATATATATATATATATATATATATAATGTATGTATATAAAATTTATATATGTTATGTATATATTTATATATATATATATATATATATATATATATATATATATATATATATATATATATATATATATATATATATTAAACATTTTGAAAACTAAAATGTGTGTATTAATTAAAATTAATACACACACCTATATATATATATAGATATATACATATATACATACATACATACATATACATATATATACATATATATATATATATATATATATATATATATATATATATATATATATATAATAATAATAATAATAATAAAACATCATTTGATATGTCAACCAGCATTCATGTATAGCGTCACATTTTCAAGATTCAAGATCAATACATGTTCTTCCAAATGACTTGAGAGTAAAACAAACCTTATTAAAATGTAAGCGTCACTTGGAAACAGGCAACATTTAGAATTCACCCAACCAAATAAATATTATACATAAATCAATAAATATATAAATAACAGATCTAATAGATTTCAGTGCTTGTATAGGTTAGACAGAATTGGACGAAAAGCAGACTGGGCAACAGATTATACTTGAAGAATCAAATGGCTGATTCATTTGGCCTCGCGACTTTTATTTTGGTTCATTTTCGGACACGTGTGTAGAAATATTGGCGAATCATTAGCTGATTCGTTTTCGGACTTGTGTATAGAAATGTTGGCAAATAGTTAGCTGATTCATTTCCGGACCTGTAAATGTAAGCAAAGCAAAGATTAAGAAAGGCAATTTTTATCTTCAGCAAATCAAATGAAGCAAACTTGACTTAAATATGTGAATTCATAAACAATGCTGTGTGCTTGAGCAGTGGATTATGTGTTTCTGCACAGAATTAAAGTTCGGTTTGCCATTCAGTCCAAAGTATTCATCTGCATAGAAATGTTCACATGTACAGTGCAGTGGGAATATCAAGAATTAAAAAGAAAATCAGTGTTTCATGCATTAAAAACTCATTCATGTTTGATTCGCAAAAGTAGTTGAAATACCTGAATGCATTTGTTTATGTGCTTTTTATTTTGTCAACTAGACGCCCTCTTCCCTTTGATGGTGCCTTTGAAAAAAACAAAAACAACAGCAATCCTGACGCCCTTTTCCTTTTTTTGTAATTTGCTTTAAAAATACCTAGCTAATCTGACACCTGTTAACTAATGTACAAACGGAATTGTTTTTGGCACTAAACCCATTTACATGGTATTTGTCGCAACATTTTTAGGAATTTCCTTTGTGGCTCAGCAGTAAATGCGCTCTGCAGAAACTATTGGAGGTTTTTCAGTGACCAATCCTTTTACAGATGATATCCTACAGCAGTGGTTCTCAACCTGGGGGAGTGCGCCCCCCTAGGGGGACGTCAGCAATTTCCAAGGGAGGCGCGAGCCCCAGGGAAAAATTAAACATTCTGTAATGATATTCGTTATTCTCCTAACAAGAGTGGGGAACCAATATTCACCTCCCTTCTTATCCCTCGAAACCCCTTCTCTTTCTCTCTTTTTTTTATAATTTTACTTTAAATCTAGGAGGGAATTTTACTCATAGATGCAAGGGGGTGGGGCGTGGAGGGAAGGACCATCTCTCAGAGGGGGCGTGGTCATGAAAAGGTTAAGAACCATTGGTCTACAGCACTCGAATCCCGTTTTCTCGATGTGACGAATGTCTATAATAATCACGTCTGTTTCAGTTACTAGATTTCAGCTTTTGTTGTAATCAGCCCCTCTGCAAGTGCCCCAATGTTTTGGCATTTCCAACGAATTGAGGTTTATATACCCTCCCTGATTTCCCAGCAGAATGTTGTCGAGTCAGCATTTATATTATTATCATTATTATTCCAGTATGTGAAACCCATTCACGTGGAACAAGCACACCAAAGGGGCCACTTGACTTGCAGACCCCACACTGCAGCAGTAACTGATCATGATACAGAGCCAGTGATATTTTTTTTTTTTTTTTTGTATAAGAGCAAGTAAAAGTTGAACCTTGTAGCTAGTAGTAGTAAGTAGTCGTAGTAGTATTAAGTAGTCTTTTGTGATTTCACACGCCACGCCTTCTATACACAAAGGATCACCTCATCCCTATTGGAAACGAATAGCAGTTACAAAAAATAGTTCTACGCATCATCAAGATATTCTGTTTCTTGTGCTTTCGATTGCACTCTGTGTCTATGGTACAAAAACAGGTGGAAAATGATTGCTTTTATGTACAACCGCAGGCGGTGTAAGAATCATCCAAGCAAGTGCGCTCTCTCGCGCTTGGGAAAAGCGCGCATTTATTCAAAATATATCACAGTCAACGCTTTATTGATAACCATCAACTTAGCAGTTAAAGTGCTGAAATTATTTGGGTCTGTGGACATTAGTATACCCCACCGATTTGTAAGACGGAAATGAAAGCCATAAATAGTTAGATATGTTAACAAATCAGTATCCAGCAGTGACTCTCGTAGGAGGGTAGCGCCGTCAGTGCACCTCACGGGGTGCACTGTAGGCATTACTGAAGGTTCTTTGTAGCGTCCCTTCGGCCTCTAGCTGCAACCCCTTTCATTCCTTTTACTGTAACTCCATTCATATCTTTCTTCCATCTTGCTGTCCACCCTCTCCTAAACAATTATTTCATAGTGCAACTGCTTTGAGGTTTTCCTCCTGTTACACCTTTCAAACCTACCGACTCTCAATTTCCTTTCCAGCGCTGAATGACCTCATAGGTCCCAGTGCTTGGCCTTTGGCCTAAACGCTATATTTCTATAATCCTCCAGAAGTGACCTAGATGATAATTGTCTACAAATTCAGCCAGATAGATATCAAAATGGGGGGTTTCTTTTTTTTTTTTTTTTTACGAAAAAAGATGACTTTGAAGATTAGTTGAGTCACAGGAATATGTTATATATAATGTAATATTATCGGAATCAAGAGAATATCAGTGGGGTTTTTCTGTTCGACGTCGCCAGTGCTTTCACTCTGATGCATTCTCACGACTAACGCAGAGCTGTCAAACTCTCGAGCTGTCAAACTTTCGAACTGTCAAACTCTCAAGCTGTCAGACTTTCGAGCTGTTAAATTCTCGAGCTGTCAAAACCTCGAGCTATCCATATCTCGAGCTGTCAAACCCTCGAGCTATCCATATCTCGAGATGTCAAACCCTCGAGCTATCCATATCTCGAGCTGTCAAACCCTCGAGCTATCCATACCTCGAGCTGTCAAACCTTGAACTGTCAAACCTCTCGAGTTGTCCATCTCTCGAGCTGTCAAACCCTCGAGTTGTCCATCTCTCGAGCTGTCAAACCTCGAGTTGTCTATCTCTCGAGCTGTCAAACCTCGAGCTATTCATGTCTCGAGCTGTCAAACCCTCGAGCTGTCAAGCTCTCGAGCTGTCAAACCTCGAGCTGTCAAACTCTCCAGCTATCTATATCTCGAGCTGTCAAACTCCCAGCTATCTATATCTCGAGCTGTCAAATCCTCGAGTTGTCCATCTCCCGAGCTGTCAAACCCTCGAGCTATCCATATCTCGAGCTGTCAAACCCTCGAGCTGTCCATCTCTCGAGCTGTCAAACTCTCGAGCTGTCAAACCCTCGAGTTGTCCATCTCTCGAGCTGTCAAACCTCGAGTTGTCCATCTCTCGAGCTGTCTAACCTCGACCTGTCAAACCCTCGAACTGTCAAACTTTGGAGCAATCTCATACAGAAAGTCTTTTATTGATATACCCTGTATGAATTTGAACTATGATTGGTTGCACTCTGTTCAACAGTAACTATTTAACACTTTCTTTAGCTGAGTAAGTTAAAACAAAACTCACAGAAGATCAAAAGCTACGAATCATCAGCTATTTTCAAATTTTTTCCCAACTAGTGGCTGTTATCTCGATAAAATCTACACTTCACAGCTCTTTGCTCTCTGTTCAACTACTTCACATTGTGCAATGAGAGAAAAAACTGTGCCAGGTAGAAAAAAGCATATTGACGTCTTCAACCAGGTGCTAAGGTTCAAACAAGTGCTTCCGAATGCCTCTTGATCAGTGGGTGGACCAGTCGTGAAAGATTCTGCATAAAAAATTAATGATTATTAATCATGATATCTGAGATTGAATGCATAGATTCATTCTTCATCTCCCAGGTACGTTTGTATGTAGGAGCTCGTGTTTTCTTGATTTTTGGCCATTCCGGAGGTACTAACTAGGTCAGGTAGCACCAGACTAAACCTAATGCACTGTGGGCCAGTCCAGAGGTACACTACCAATACTGTGTAGCACCGAGGTGAACCTTGCGTAGTGTATTGTCAAACTTCTGAATTGTGGGCAGTTTTATATATTTACAAAATAACTGCTGGTTAAACCTTATTCCCCGTAGCAGAATTTCCATCCTAGTTTAGGGCCAGTCCAGAGATACACTACCAACACTTGTGTAGCACCAAGGTGAACCTTTCTGAGTTTCTTATTGACAATCACTCCTTGATCATTTTCACATGAGATTCCAGGTTCAATGTTGCTACAACTGCATAATTCCACCATGCTTCTCTCTCAGTGTATTTTCAGCACTGAATTGAATCACAAGGCTTCGCAGAAGACTGAAAAGGTACGAAAACATTTTGAACTAATCCGCAGGAGTAAGTTTTGTGCCCAGATCCTTAGGAACCACTTCCACTGACTAACTACTGTGTGGCCCGCATAACCATTTCGTGATTGTCTCTCGTATTTCTTTACTCTGTACGCTTCATCTTCGTCTTTGCGAGTGACCGGAGGTAAATAGTAAAAAAAAATTAAAATGTTCCTTGTGGACTTACCAAAAATAACTATGTACAATATCATTATGCCTGCAATGTTGAAGATTGTCAATTATATATATACATATAATATGTATATAAAAGTATCACTGACAATTGAAAACCTATAAAAATATTCTGTGAATGGGGTCACACAAAAGCAAGGCATTAGAGTAATCATAGATGTCACGACGCCACGAGATAACCTCAAATCAGTCAATCCATCAATCAATAAAAAAAAATCCTAATATCTCTGCAAAGACGTCGGAGGCAAATGCGGAGAAGTGTTCTTCTTGATGACTGCCCTTGGGACAGCCCAGTCGTCGAACTCCACGAAGTCCGTCATGACGATGTTCGGCCCCTGAGGCCCCTGGGGGAGGTGGCCCACCCACGCCCCCACCACCCGGTTGCAGGGGACGGCCATCTTCTTCTCCAGCATCCCTGCGAAGTGTCGCAGGAGGTATTTCCCGGAGGGCGTCAGGATACACCTGAGGAAGGTCGACAGGTGAGGATTTTTGGAACTTCTGAGGTCAACTTAGATATATATATATATATATATATATATATATATATATATATATATATATATATATATGTACACGTCCTTCTTATAAGTAGATGTTATCATTAGCACTGCATTCTTTGAAAGAAAACTATTTTAATAATAATGATACTAATAACAATAATAGTTTTGTTGAATAAAATGTCTACATTTTGCAAACTGATTTTATACTGAGGTTTCTCAATTCATCTAATTCGCAAAATGCAGCCATTTTTACAATAATAATAATAATAATAATAATAATAATAATAATAATAATAATAATAATAATAATAATAATAATACCAGATTCATCATCCTAAAAGACCATCTCATACACGTGTATACACACACACCCAGTATACATATACATGCAAGCTCTCATGACCAGTATGCATACACGTGCACCCGTCAGCACTTGTAATACATTTACTGGCACACGTGTAAACCAGTCCGTGGCAGAACAGGAACCTGGATCTTTTGCCTAATTGCTAATTGGATAACTTATGGCGAAACGCGATGAGAACCTGTTTCATCTCTGTGACTCTGCTGTTTACTGTAAGTGTCAGACAGACAGACAGAGGAAAGGGGGATGTCTATGAATAGTGTCCCCCCACCCCCGTCAGGAGAATTGCCTCATAGAGGCATGGCCGTTCACTAAATGTGATGAGATGATATGAGGCATTTATCTGTATATTCTCTCTCTCTCTCTCTCTCTCTCTCTCTCTCTCTCTCTCTCTCTCTCTCAGCTACGACTCACTGCAGTCTGTTAACAACCAGGTACACAATTTATACTGTCGAGTTATCAAATTGAAACTTGATTTCATTTATAAAGTCAACAAGCTTTATATGACTCCTTACCTGACAGAGAGAGAGAGAGAGAGAGAGAGAGAGAGAGAGAGAGAGAGAGAGAGAGAGAGAGAGAGAGATTTACTTACTGAATTAACGAAGAATGTCTGGGAGAGCTGAAACCGAAATATAGAATTCAGGCCAAGCGCTGGGACCTACATGGTCATTCAGCGCTGAAACGGAAATTGAGAGCAACAGGTTTGAAAGGCGCAACAGAAGGAAACCTTTTGCGGTTGCACCATGAAACAGCCGGAACGAGATGGCTGGGGAAAGTCAGAGGAAGAAAGAGAATACGAACGGAGGCACAGTAAAAGGAACGAAAGGGTGTTTTAGGAGCTAGGGGCCTAAGGAGGGGACGCTGTAAAGAGGTGCAATGACGTCACTGCCTCCCCTACTACGGGCAAGTACGGCCGGGAAGACGTGGGTGAGTCTAATTAAGATCTACTCACCAAAGAGACGAGAATGTCCCTGGTGGGGGTTTGTTTGGGGGGGATGTCTCAGGAAGGTGTGGGAGGTTATGGGCAGGGGAGGAGACTCCTAGACCTACTCACTGAGTAACGAAGAACGTGTGGGTCTCTATCCTTCAGCTGCTGCTCAAGAACGAGATCATTTTGGTCACCGAAGTGGTGTCTGGCCACGGGTTCGGAATGGAGTCGCTGGACCATAGCCACGACACGGCTTGCATCGACTGGTCGTGTCTGTAGAACACCAGTACCTGGAGACGAGAAGAACGCGGGTGAACGAGACGAGAACTTAGTGATTTTTCTGATTTTATCAATATTTAGTCACAGTGATTCCTTTTTCTAGAGAGTGGAATTGAACGTCATGCTAGAAGGTTCTGTAATAATAATGACAGTTATGTTATTCTCGTATGCTTAGTGATTATATACAATTGAGCGCCATGCTAGAAGGTTCTATAATAATAATGACAGTTATGTTATTCTCGTATGCTTAGGGATTATATACATTATTTTTATATGCAGAAACACGCCTATGGCATGGGAGAATAAGCTATCAAGAAAATGATTCAATTTAGCTGAAAGGTACAAGTGAAACCAAATGAGATGAAGATCAACAACTCCTCCCAAAATGAACCAAAAATATAATATACTTTTCATCATAACTGAGTCCCATTTCTAAAGTATTTATTCTTGAATGAAAGGCAATAATTAAAGCTATGTAAAGTTTAAGAAACTGGACAGTGAAGCAAAGGCAGTGAGGAATGCAGCTGGTGACCCAAGAGGGAAAGATGATGGAGATTTCCAAATCCTCACCTGCAGAGCACCTCCCGCGGTGCACTGTAGGCATTACTGAAGGTTCTTTGCATCGTCCCTTCCTTAGGCCCCTAGCTGCTGCAACCCCTTTCATTCCTTTTACTGTACCTCCAGTCATATTCTCTCTTCCATCTTACTTTCCACCATCTCCTAACAATTGTTTCATAGTGCAACTGTGAGGGTTTTCCTTGTTACACCTTGCAAATCCTTTTAGTCTTAATTTTCCCTTTCAGCGCTGAATAACCTCATAGATCCCATCGTCTGCCCTTCGGCCTAAATTGTATATTCCATTCTAAATCTCACATGGTACTCATACCGCCCTCCAGAGCTCCTTCCCTATGGAGGAGATGCCCAATGAGAACCCAAACCTCACCTTGTACCACCTCACCTGGTATTTGTACCGCCCTCCAGAGCTCCTTCCCTATGGAGGAGATGCCCTATGAGAACCCAAACCTCACCTTGTATTACCTTACCTGATATTTGTACCGCGCGAGGTACGAGAGAGTCAGATGCTTCAGCTGCTGGAAAAAGGGGCACAGCAGGTCCGAGAAGGTCGTCTTCAGGAGAGCGATGAGGGCGGCGTGGTCGTTTGAACTCAGCCCGTGGAAGTGCTGGAAGTCTAGGAGCACCACTTCCCGGGATGCCTCACCAGGAAGTGCGAGATCTGTGGGAGAGGTGGTTTTGAGGAGTGTATTAGACTCATGTTGCTCCAAAGTGACTCTGAAATGTAAATTTTCTTGGGTTTTGTACTTGGGTAACAAGTCCTTTAGACTCAGACTGGGTTAATTAAAATTAAGGTACTGAGGGAGATCTGTGGGAGAGGTGGTTTTGAGAAGTGTATAGACTCATGTTGCTCCAGAGTGACTTTGGAAATCTAGATTTTCTTGGGTTTCCTTGTACTTGGGTGACAAGTCCTATAGACCCAGGCTGGTTTAAGTAAGGTACTCTGGGAGATCTGTGGGAGTGGTGTTGAGAAGTGTATTGACTCATGTTGCTCCAAAGTGACTCTGAAATGTAGATTTTCTTGGGTTTCCTTGTACTTGGGTAACAAGTCCTTTAGACTCAGACTGGGTTAATTAAAATTAAGGTACTCTGGGAGATCAGTGGGAGAGGAGGTTTTGAGAGGTGCATTAGACTCATGTTGCTCCAGAGTGACTCTGAAACGTAGATATTCTTGGATTTCCTTGTCCTTGCATTAGACCCTGACTGGTTTAAGTAAGGTACTTTGGGAAAAAATATGAATTGTGTTTGTATTTTGTTTGGGTATATTAATGGCATAGTTCTCCCAAGCATAGACCATCCATTTGGATTGAATATGTAAAGTCCGTGCGGTGTTGAAATCTAGGCTTACGTCACCTTCGTCGGTACTGAAAAGGTTTTTAATCTTTACGAATGAAGCAACTTTGTACCACTGTCATTTGTCGTCTAAAAATATCCTCCTTCCTTCCATGTTGTCAACATAAATGGCTATTGTCTCATTATGAGAACGGCCAGCTTTCCTTAACTGCGAATAATGGTTATTACCCAACTATCCTTTTAACAGTTTAGCTAATTGTTAACATCAATTTTTATCGTTTATTGATTTTAATTGTCTTATTCGGGTGTTGTAGATTGTTGTAAGGATGCAGTATACCATACCGGCCCCCCATTACAACATCTCCTCTTTGGCGCCAAATTCGACCCGGCGCGCGCATGACGTCACAGCCTGCCTAAACAGGTAGTTAGCACTTAGTTTCCTCAGTTGGCTGTAGGCTTGTAGTGTTTGTGTGTGTGTTTGTGTCGATGATATACAGGAGAGAAATACGTTAACTGTGAATACTTGTTGCTCATTTCCTCGGAACTGTTACACAAACGTGTAAGTGGTGAATTTATTTCCTTGGTCGCGATTTCATGTAACCAACAACGTATTAACTGCTACCGTTTATTCAGTTCATCATCATAGACATTTTTACTTAAATTATACGCCGTATTCCATATTCATTGTCAAATCTACGCTGCCATAACACTCGGATAAAAGGAGAGTCTTTCATTTTTTCTTGAAAGACCTCATATTTTCATATTTTCAGTCTTCCTGACATTTAGCGGGAACTCATTATATAGTCTTGGAGCGGCAAATTCAATGGCTCTGCAGTAGCCTACATTCGAATTGCATCTTGTGATCATGTGCGTTGCTGCAAGGCATTAAATAAATTAATAAATTAATTAAACAAAATAGTCAATTTGCTGGAGCCAGAGACATATGTTCATACATACATACATATATATATGTATATATATATTTCTCATTTATGTTGTTATGTAAATCTTCAATATTATTTTGTCATTTTTCATGAGGGGGGGGCACGTGCCCAGGTGGTGGCCGCCCCCCACCCCCCATGGATCCGTTAGTGGAACAAACCAAATAGCTCGCAGGCATTTGCATAATACGAAGCTTTTACCTTTTCCAGGCGACTTACGAATTCCGCTGATGCTTGTTGCATATCAGTACTGAACCTAGTTTATTTAGCCCTTTTATGTTATTCGTTACCTATTATCCTTAGTTTTCTCGAATGATTAGCATCTTTGTAGTAATTTTTTATTTCTGAATTTATGTATCTTCATTTTTTTCTTCAATGACCCAGTAGCTTCGTGTCCCCTTTTTTATATATAGTTTTCGGGGCATTTTTTCCAACTGGTCAGGATGACGTGTGTGACAGAAAGTCTGTTTTTTGAATATCTTATTTTCAAAATATCTATATATTGAAAATATATACGTAGTATTATTTTTTTTATTTTTTAGTTATATTCCTGTAGACAGTATTATTTTTTTTATTTTGGTTTAGTTTTCAGCATCGACAATATGTGTTGATATATCAATTTGTCTTTTGCAAGATGCAAATGTGCCGATGTTAGCACTGAATGTGACCGACTGATTATCGAAAGTAGAATTCTCTCTCTCTCTCTCTCTCTCTCTCTCTCTCTCTCTCTCTCTCTCTCTCTCTCTCTCTCTCTCTGCATCTGTAACTTGTCAGACCTAAAGCAATGTGTTTCCACCTTATATTTTACTTGATAATATTCATATTTCACTTGATAATATTCACTCTTGACTGATTTTGACTTATAGTTATGATTTGCCAAAGAAACGTCCTATTTTAGGGACAAAAAAAATTCAAAAAATTGGGAGACTTTGCTATTTACAAGTTACCTTGTTTCTCAGCTGGGGAATTTCTTGCTTTGCGTAGAGCGTTTAATTATCCCTTCTCTCTCCTTTTGCTGTACCTCCGTTCATATTCTCTTTCTACCATCTTACTTTCAATTCTCTCCTGATAATTGACTCATAGTGCAACTGCGAGGTATTCCTCTTGTTACGCCTTTCAAACCTCCTTACTGTCAGTTTCCGTTTCAACGCAGAAGACCTCATAGGTCCCAGCGCTTGGCCTTTGGCCAAAATTCTATGTTCTGTTATATTCTATTCCTTCTCTGAATCAGAATAAGTTGCGATTACATCTTGTTATGACCGAGTTACACCAAACTTTACAGGTTCTGTATTAAGCATCAATCTTCTATTTTGAGGTCTTGAATTTTTGTGATGGACTGCCCTGAGATAAACCTAAGATGATAAATGATCAAACTAAAATGTAAATAATGAGATTTGACCTAATTTATGAGGCAAGCGGTGATTTCAGTTCACGTGATTCAGACCATTGGGGCAACCAAATCTAATTCACCTCATTTGAATCAGCCATTGTCGGATTGAATAACATTATTGTTTTGTTTATATCTCTGTGTCACAGCGTTTTTATATTCAAGGTGAATAACATCAGTTGCCGTCCATGTATTTATAGTAATGGATGCATTTTGAGTTTCATGTACTCTTCTAACCTGTATGGGTTCGAATCCCACTTGGGAGGGAGAATTCCTTCATTTTCTTTTGGGATTTCTAGGCGTTCAGTGAAAAGCGTAACCAAAAAAAAAAAAATGGAAGGAAATAAGAGAAGTTAAGAGAAATTGAATCTTTATACTCATATGAATTATAAACTCAGATTAATAAAGGATATGAATTAGAGATAATATACTTGCAATTATCAGCTGATAAATCATCGCATGAAAAGCTGACACTAAAGTAGAGGTCACTCACTGAGGTGGTAGCTATACAATGTCCTAACTTAATCGAAGGCAAAGGCTTACCAAAATACATAAAGTTGAAGGTCACGTGACCTTACCTCAGACAGCAGCGGCTCGAGGTCACCTCCGTAAAGCCCGTGGACGAAGAAGAACCTCGAGTCCCTGGCGGCCACACGAATGTCGAAGTACCTGGAGGAGGGAGGGAAACGGAATGGTATAGATTGCTGATATATAAGAGTCGAGATAAAGGTGGTTTGGGTATGTGGTGAGAATGACTGAGGAGGAAGGATTGATGAACAGAAGGAGCAATGAGGGCTTTGGTGGAACCTGTTAGGAGTAGAAGATAGAGAGAGAAGCGAAGGATTGGATGGGATGATATATAGAAGATGGATTTAGCAGAGGAAAATGCTTCTGGTAAGATTAGTTTGGAGAAGATAAATCAAGGCAACTGACCCCATAGCTTAAAGAAAGCAGTGAGAATGAAAATATATTGACCATTGTAAAGGAGATGAGATAATTTGAGGAATTTACTGAAACAATGAGAAATTCATCATCTTTTGTCTATGCTTTTACTCTCATCCCCTGAGGGGCTGGCATTACACCAGCGACCCTTGGGGCTTCCACCGTGTTGCGTACCAGCCACACGGGGATGAGCGTAAAAACATAAATAAAAAAACCTTTTACTGTACCTCCGTTCATATTCTCTTTCTTCCATCTTACTTTCCTCGACCATCCCCTAACAAATCATAGTGCAAGTGCGAGGTTTACACCTGTCAAACCTTTCAAATCTTTCTCTCGATTTCCCTCTGAGCGCCGAATGACCTCATCTTCGGCCCCAGCTTGGCTTGACCTTTGCCCTGAATTCTATATTCCATTCCATTCCATTCCATCCCATCCCATACCATTTCATCCCATTCCATTTCATTCCATCCCATCGTATTCCATTCCATTCCATTTCATCCTGTCCCATTCCATTCCTTCCCATCCTATTCCATCCCATTCCATTTCATCCCATTCCATTCCATTCCATTTCATCCCGTCCCATTCCATTCCATTCTAACCCATCCCATCCCATTCCATTCCATCCCATTCCATTCCATTCCATCCCATCCCATTCCATCCCATCCCATCCATCCATCCCATCCCATTCCATCCCATCCCATCCCATCCCATTCCATCCATCCCATTCCATCCATCCCATTCCATCCCATCCCATCCCATTCCATTCCATCCATCCATCCCATTCCATTCCATCCATCCATCCCATTCCATTCCATCCATCCATCCATCCCATTCCCTCCCATCCCATCCCATCCCATCCCATCCCATCTCACCTGATGCCATGTTTGAGTTGATCCGCTACGGACGCCTTCTGCGTCACCGACCACCGCAGGATGGCAGGTCGTGCCATACACGAACAGCAGGAGTCCAGATTGGCCACGACGTCTGGGGCGTCGGGCTTACGTCCTCCCTCCGTCAGGCTGAAGCTGAAGGCGTCGTGGGACCCTGCGAAGAAGGATACAAGGAGACTTAAAACTCAAAGATTTCATTTTCTCCAGTAGGGGCAGTAGTGTCGCCAGTGCACCTCACGCGGTGCACTGTGGGCATTACTTAAGTGTCTTTGCAGCGTACCCTTCCTGATGCCTCTAGCTGCTGCAACCCTTTCATTCCTTTTACTGTGCCTTCGTTCATATTCTCTTTCATATTACATATTCCACCTACCTTCTAACAGTTGTTTCAACATTATTCAGCACCGAGTGACCTCGTAGGTCACAAAAGATGGCCTTTTAAGCAATTTATATATATATATATATATATATATATATATATATATATATATATATATATATATATATATATATATATATATATATATATATATATATGTATTATATATATATATATACACACACACACACACACACACATATATATATATATATATATATATATATATATATATATATAATGTATATCTAATGAAACAGCGTACGTCCTCGATGTTTCTTATTCTGTGAGTAACAATAAACAATAATAGCCCACTGCCATTAACTCCCCATTTAGACACCAATCTATTACCCGGTAGCGTGACCGCGAAATTGATCTAACATCACTTACAAATTGCACCACCAATTGAGTTTCTATATTATTTCCCTCTTTATTTAACTGCCGCTGACTCTTGCCTATAATTCACCCGGCTTACCATCCAGTGTATAACTCTGGAAGTACCTGAATACCAGTTAATGGCCGCTTCATCTGATCGATACAGTTTAAGCGGTTAGGTAAATGGTTCGCTCTCGCAACGGGGGATAGTGCCGTCAGTGCGCCTCACGCGTTGCACTGTAGGCATTGCCTAAGGTCGTTCTTTGCAGCGTGCCTTTTAACAATAGGTAAGAGTTGGCTTTTGTCTGTCCGTCCGCACTTTTTCTGTCCGCCCTCAGATCTTAAAAATTGCTGAGGCTAGAGGGCTGCAAATTGTTATGTTGATCATCCACCTCCAATCATCAAACATACCAAATTGCAGCCCTCTAGCCTCAGTAGTTTGTATTTTATTTAAGGTTAAAGTTAGTCACAACAGTGAGTCTGGCAACGACATAGGACAGGCCACCACCGGGCCGTGGTTAAAGTTTCATGGGCCATGGCTCATACAGCATTACACAGAGACTACTGAAAGACAGATCTATTTTCGGTGGCCTTGATTATACGCTGTACCGAAAATTCGATTGCGCCGAAGAAACCCGGCGCATTTTTTACTTGTTTTCAATATTTATTGATATCATCTTATGAAAGGGTCTGCAATAATGCAAAGTTATTTAACATTGTTAAATACTTCCGTAAATGATTCTCGCAAGGAACCATTTAACAACAGGTCCCAGAGAATGCGTAATGCCGTAATTACTGTTATTTTAACAAACCGCTCCTTTCAACATTTGTGTGTTAATCTCGTTACAGGAAAGGCAAGAATAATGCAAGGTTATTTATCATTCGGGCGGTTGAAAATAACAGCTGCGTTGATTGACCGCATAAAGTTCAAGAGGGTCAAGACTTCTGTGTCATTTCCTCGATAATCATGCAGTCACGATGACAGGTTATTTGCATAACAGGTAAATTGTTACTGAATATAAATAAGTGGCTTCCTAGCTACAACCCCTTTCGTTCCTTTTTTACTGTAACTCCATCCATATTCTCTTTCTTCCACCTTGCATCCACCCTCTCTCCTAACATTTGTTTCATAGTGCAAATGCGAGGTTCATCTCCTGTTACACCTGTCAAACCTACCTACTCTTAATTTTCCTTTCCAGCGCTGAATGACCTCATAGGTCCCAGCGCTTGGTCTTTGGCCTAATATATATATATATATATATATATATATATATATATATATATATATATATATATATATATATATATATATATATGGATATATACATACATATATGTGTATGTATGTATATATACATATTTATATTATATACATATACATTAATATATACATGCAAAAATAGATTCCGCCTCATGTTCTGCATCACACCTGCCTAATTGGGCAGTAGTGGGTTCACGCTGCTTATTATAGTCACATTTAAGCATACCTGAATATCGTCTTGGCAATATGTTCAATTGCAGGTTTTTCTTGCAATATGAACTCTAATAACACAGGGAGAATTGCAATTCAATGCCAGGTATGCACTTGCTCTCTCTCTCTCTCTCTCTCTCTCTCTTGTTCTCTTGTTGTAGTATGTAGGCTGTCACATCGTGAATGAGATGTAATTTCTTTTGTGTACTTCAGAAATTTCTCTCTCTCTCTCTCTCTCTCTCTCTCTCTCTCTCTCTCTCTCTTTGTAGGAGAAAGTTGTCTGTAATCAATGACATGTATAAATGCTTTGTGTGAAATTAAGTTTACGTCTCTCTCTACTCTCTCTCTCTCTCTCTCTCTCTCTCTCTCTCTCTCTCTCTCTCTCTCTTTGTAGGAGAAAGTTGTCTTTAATCAGTGATATATGTAAATGCTTTGTGTGAAATTCAGTTAATTTTACTATCTCTCTCTCTCTCTCTCTCTCTCTCTCTCTCTCTTAGTAAGCTGTCACGGTCACTGGTTTGATACAGATGCTTTATGAGCTTAAGTAATTTATTATCTCTCTCTCTCTCTCTCTCTCTCTCTCTCTCTCTCTCTCTCTCTCTCTCTCAAAAAGCAAAACTTATGGGCACCTGACATGAAAACAG
This sequence comes from Macrobrachium rosenbergii, assembly GCF_040412425.1. Classification (NCBI taxonomy): domain Eukaryota; kingdom Metazoa; phylum Arthropoda; class Malacostraca; order Decapoda; family Palaemonidae; genus Macrobrachium; species Macrobrachium rosenbergii. The sequence goes on from NC_089741.1 coordinate 34,451,751, forward strand.
CAAAGCAAGTCGATTAATGCGATCAGATTCTTGAAGATGATTTAGGATTGCTGGCAGGAAAAAATTAATATTCTTTTTGTTCTTCTGGGAGTGTGTTTATAGCAACATTCTATTAGCTACTGTATGTCCGTACGTACATTGCTACACGGACGTAGATACACGCACACGGACGCATTCATATAGTGTATGTATCCATGTATATATATATATATTATATAGTACGTAACATATGTATATATATTTTATATATACATGCATTATATATACATATATATATATATATATATATATATATATATATATATATATATATATATATATATATAATACCCTTATGTAATATATATATATATATATATATATATATATATATATATATATATATATATATATATATATTCGCTTATCTGCAGGTGGGTCGATTGGTGGGCGGGTGGCTGGGGTCGTACCAAGAGTCTTGCAAATACAAGCACAGTGCCCAGTACTGTACAACTCTCAGTTTACTTGTGTGTGTGCATATGTACACAATAGCACATTTGCCATGTTCATACGCACAGGCCTGTTGCCTTCCAGCAGTCAGTATCCTTCCATTTTATAGTATTTATTGTATTTTTAATCGTCAGTGGACCTCACGCAGAGCACTGTTGGCACTACTTACGGTTCTTTGCAGCGTCCCTTCGGCCCATAGCTGCAACCCCTTCAATTCCTATTACCGTTCCTCCGTTCATATTCCTTGTTCCCTCTCTCTTTCTACCCTCTCCTATCAATTGTTTCCTATTGCAGCTGCGAGGATTTCTCCCTGTTCCACTTTCCAGACCTTTCACTTCTCACTTTCCGCGCTGACTGACCTCTTCACAGGTCGCAGCGCTTGGCCTTGGCCCTAAATTGTACGTTCCGTTCCATTCCACAACCATCGCCATTCAATCTCCTCTTTCATTTCTTGCACTGATTTCTCGCCCCTATTACCAAGGAATGTTTCAGGAATGCTGATGGAATTAGTTCTGTTGGTTCAGTGACTGTGCAGAAGAAGAGATTCAATTTCTTACGCGAAGCGTGACTCAGAGGTTTTATTTTTTATTTTATTTCATGGCGTTCGATAAATGATGAAAAAGTGTCCTTGCAGTTCTGTTTAAATGGGTTTATTTGTATTTCTAGAATATTCATTTGAGTTCTCGTACGAAATTATTAAAGTTTCTAAATCTTTACCCCTCTTATACTTAGGGTATAAAGTGTTGAAAGTCATTTTAATGTTTCGTCGATTTTATTTATGAAATTAATGTAATTCCTACGTAAATTTTCATATTCAATTTTTTGTAAGAAATCACAGCTTTAAAATTTACGTGCTTGATTGATCGAGTTGTGTATATGAACTGGCGTCGCAACGTTTGTGGTCATCGTATACGAATATACAGCGCATATATTTGATTTCAGGCCTTTTGAAATCAGAACAATAAATTGAAATTGGAATTGGAATACAGAATTTAGGACAAATGCCAAGCGCTGGGACCTACGAGGTCATTCAGAGGTGAAAGGAAAATAGGATTTAGGACAAATTCCAATCGCTGGGACCTTTGAGGTCATTCAGAGCTGAACGGGAAATTGAGAACAAAGGAAGTTTGAAAGGATTAACAGGAAGAAAACATCATGTTACAGAATGATGCGAATGTCTTTTAATTTTCCAATTTTTAGTTATAAATTATAAAATTTCCCACACTGATTCTTTCCAGTTTTATTTCTGATATAAAACAGTAAATTTCTCTCGGTCGTTTCCTATATCTATCTAATTCTATTAACGACCAAATTCACTAATAGGGTTTTCTCATGCTGTTTCAGTCATAAATTGATCAAATTTTATTAGAAGTTATTTTTCTCGTTTGATTTTAGACAAACTAAGCCATGATTCTTAAGTGATTACGTCATCTAGTTGTAATTTTATCTATGTGTGATTTTACGGATCCAGGCGTGAAATTATTAGTAGAATTATTAAAATATTAGTAAAATTATTAAAATATTAGTAAAGTTATTAAAATATTAGTAAAATTATTAAAATATTAGTAAAGTTATTAAAATATTAGTAAAATTATTCATGGACTAAGTGAATGTTTCGCAGAAGTCTTGGATTTTTCTTGATTCATTCATTGTTCTGCCCCGTAGGGGGTGCTATAGCGCCGTCAGTACACCTTATGCGGCGCACTGTAGGCATCAATTAAGGTTCTTTGCAGCGTCCCTCCGGCCCATAGCTGAAACCCCTTTCATTCCTTTTACATTACCTCCGTTCATATTCTCTCCCTTCCGTCTTCCTTTCCACCTCTCTAACAATTGATTCATAATGGCAACTGCAAAAGGTTTTCCTCCTGTTACACCTTTCAAGCCACCTTTATTCTCAATTTCCCTTTCAGCTCTAAATGACCTCGTAGGTCCCAGCGCTTGGCAATTGTCCTAGATTCTTTATTCCAATTCCAATTTATTGTTCTGATTTCAAAAGACCTGAAGTAAAAAAATTGGAGTGTATTGGTCTACGATGACCACAAACGCTGCGACGCCAGTCTATATAAACAACTCGATCAATCAAGTGGGTAAATTTTAATCTGTAATTTCAGTAAGAACGCTTCAACATTATGTCTTTGTGGCTTAAGTAAATCGGCCGTGCAACGCTCCAACACGTTTATTTCGAGGTTTATCGCCTCGACCACGGCCCCCTGGCTATTTATCATCGCAAAGTGAAGACCGTCCTGGAGGGCGACCTTTAATGA